>NC_090938.1:3342857-3651071 GCF_040938575.1 Ambystoma mexicanum
AGTGGCACTGCACGCCTTACCCTGGCAGCGCTGTTTCTGCTCTCACCTGTCAGTATGTGGCACTACTCTCCCAGTCAGTGGCACGGCTTCTGTTCACACCTGTCAAGTCAGTGGCAGAACTGCTTCTGCTCACACCTGTCAGTCGGTGGCACTGCTTCTACTCACACCTGTCAGTCGGTGGCACTGCTGTCCTAGTCAGTGGCACTGCTTATGATCACACCCGTCAGTATGTGCCACTGCTTCTGCTCACACAGTGGCACTGCTTCTGCTCACACCTGTCAGTCTGTGGCACTGCTCCTGTCAGTCTGTGGCACTGCTCCTGTCAGTCTGTGGCACTGCTTCTGCTCACACCTGTCAATCTGTGGCACTGCTTCTGTCAGTCAGTGGAACTGCTTCTGCTCACACCTGTCAGTCTGTGGCACTGCTTCTGCTCACACCTGTCAGTCTGTGGCACTGCTTCTGCTCACACCTGTCAGTCTGTGGCACTGCTCCTGTCAGTCAGTGGCACTGCTTCTGCTCACACCTGTCAGTCTGTGGCACTGCTTCCGCTCACACCTGTCAGTCTGTGGCACTGCTTCTGCTCACACTGGTCAGTCTGTGGCACTGCTTCTGCTCACACTGGTCAGTCTGTGGCACTGCTTCTGCTCACACTGGTCAGTCTGTGGCACTGCTTCTGCTCACACTGGTCAGTCTGTGGCACTGCTCCTGTCAGTCTGTGGCACTGCTTCTGCTCACACCTGTCAGTGGCACTGCTTCTGCTCACACTGGTCAGTCTGTGCCAATGCTTCTGCTCACACTGGACAGTCTGTGCCACTGCTTCTGCTCACACCTGTCCGTATGTGCCACTGCTTCTGCTCACACCTGTCCGTATGTGCCACTGCTTCTGCTCACACATGTCCGTATGTGCCACTGCTTCTGCTCACACATGTCCGTATGTGCCACTGCTTCTGCTCACACCTGTCCGTATGTGCCACTGCTTCTGCTCACACCTGTCCGTATGTGCCACTGCTTCTGCTCACACCTGTCCGTATGTGCCACTGCTTCTGCTCACACCTGTCCGTATGTGCCACTGCTTCTGCTCACACCTGTCCGTATGTGCCACTGCTTCTGCTCACACCTGTCCGTATGTGCCACTGCTTCTGCTCACACCTGTCCGTATGTGCCACTGCTTCTGCTCACACCTGTCCGTATGTGCCACTTCTGCTCACACCTGTCAATCTGTTGCACTGCTTATGTCAGCCTGTGGCACTGCTCCTGTGAGTGGCACTGCTTGTCGGTCAGTGGCACTGCTCCTGTCAGTGGCACTGCTTGTCAGTCAGTGGCACTGCTCCTGTCAGTCAGTGGCACTGCTTCTGATCGCACCCGTCAGTCTGTGGCACTGCTCCCGTCAGTCAGTGGCACTGCTTCTGCTCACACCTGTCAGTCAGTGGCACTGCTTGTCAGTCATTGGCCCTGCTTCTGCTCACACCTGTCAGTCTGTGGCACTGCTCCTGCACACTCCTGTCAGTCATTGGCACTGCTTCTGCTCACACCCGTCAGTCAGTGGCACTGCTCCTGTCAGTCAGTGGCACTGCTCCTGTCAGTCAGTGGCACTGCTCCTGTCAGTCAGTGGCACTGCTCTTGTCAGTCAGTGGCACTGCTCCTGTCAGTCAGTGGCACTGCTTCTGATCACACCTATCAGTCTGTGTCACTGCTCCTGTCAGTCAGTGGCACTGCTCCTGCACACTCCTGTCAGTCATTGGCACTGCTTCTGCTCACACCTGTCAGTCAGTGGCACTGCTTGTCAGTCATTGGCCCTGCTTCTGCTCACACCTGTCAGTCTGTGGCACTGCTTATGTCAGTCTGTGGCACTGCTCCTGTGAGTGGCACTGCTTGTCGGTCAGTGGCACTGCTCCTGTCAGTGGCACTGCTCCTGTCAGTGGCACTGCTCCTGTCAGTCTGTGGCACTGCTCCTGCACACTCCTGTCAGTCATTGGCACTGCTTCTGCTCACACCTGTCAGTCAGTGGCACTGCTTCTGTACACTCCTGTCAGTCATTGGCACTGCTTCTGCTCACACCTGTCAGTCAGTGGCACTGCTTCAGTCAGTGGCACTGCTTGTCAGTCATTGGCACTGCTTCTGCTCACACCTGTCAGTATGTGGCACTGCTCCTGTCAGTCAGTGGCACTGCTTCTGCTCACACGGTGGCACTGCTTCTGCTCACACCTGTCAGTCTGTGGCACTGCTCCTGTCAGTCAGTGGCACTGCTCCTGCACACTCCTGTCAGTCATTGGCACTGCTTCAGTCAGTGGCACTGCTTGTCAGTCATTGGCACTGCTTCTGCTCACACCTGTCAGTCTGTGGCACTGCTCCTCCACACTCCTGTCAGTGTCATTGGCACTGCTTCTGCTCACGCCTGTCAGTCAGTGGCACTGCTTGTCAGTCATTGGCACTGCTTCTGCTCACACCTGTCAGTCTGTGGCACTGCTCTTGTCAGTCAGTGGCACTGCTTCTGCTCACGCCTGTCAGTCTGTGGCACTGCTCCTGTCAGTCAGTGGCACTGCTCCTGTCAGTCAGTGGCACTGCTTCTGCTCACACCTGTCAGTCAGTGGCACTGCTCCTGTCAGTCAGTGGCACTGCTCCTGCACACTCCTGTCAGTCAGTGGCACTGCTCCTGTCAGTCAGTGGCACTGCTCCTGCACACGCCTGTCAGTATGTGGCACTGCTCCTGCACACTCCTGTCAGTCAGTGTCACTGCTCCTGTCAGTCAGTGGCACTGCTCCTGCACACTCCTGTCAGTCAGTGGCACTGCTCCTGTCAGTCAGTGGCACTGCTCCTGCACACGCCTGTCAGTCTGTGGCACTGCTTCTGCTCCTGTCAGTCTGTGGCATTGCTCCTGTCAGTCAGTGGCATTGCTCCTGTCAGTCAGTGGCACTGCTCGTGCACACGCCTGTCAGTCAGTGGCACTGCTCCTGCCTGTCAGTCAGTGGCACTGCTCGTGCTCGGCTCCTGCACACACCTGTCAGTCAGTGGCACTGCTAGTGCTCACGCCTGTCAGTCAGTGGCACTGCTCGTGCTCACGCCTGTGGCACTGCTCCTGCACACTCCTGTCAGTCAGTGGCACTGCTCGTGCTCACGCCTGTCAGTCAGTGGCACTGCTCCTGTCAGTCAGTGGCACTGCTCCTGTCAGTCAGTGGCACTGCTCCTGCCAGTCAGTGGCACTGCTCCTGCCAGTCAGTGGCACTGCTCCTGCACACTCCTGTCAGTCATTGGCACTGCTTCTGCTCACGTCTGTCAGTCTGTGGCACTGCTCCTGTCAGTCTGTGGCACTGCTCCTGTCAGTCTGTGGCACTGCTCCTGTCAGTCTGTGGCACTGCTCCTGCACACGCCTGTCAGTCAGTGGCACTGCTCGTGCTTGGCTCCTGCTCACGCCTGTCAGTCAGTGGCACTGCTCGTGCTCACGCCTGTCAGTCAGTGGCACTGCTCGTGCTCACACCTGTCAGTCAGTGGCACTGCTCCCGTCAATCACTGGCACTGCTCCCGTCAGTGGCACTGCTCCTGTCAGTCAGTGGCACTGCCCCTGTCAGTCAGTGGCACTGCTCCTGTCAGTCAGTGGCACTGCTCCTGTCCGTCAGTGGCACTGCTCCTGTCCGTCAGTGGCACTGCTCCTGCACACTCCTGACAGTCAATGGCACTGATCCTGTCAGTCAGTGGCACTGCTCCTGCACACTCCTGTCAGTCTGTGGCACTGCTCCTGCACACTCCTGTCAGTCAGTGGCACTGCTCCTGTCAGTCAGTGGCACTGCTCCTGCACACGCCTGTCAGTATGTGGCACTGCTCCTGTCAGTCAGTGGCACTGCTCCTGCACACTCCTGTCAGTCAGTGTCACTGCTCCTGTCAGTCAGTGGCACTGCTCCTGCACACTCCTGTCAGTCAGTGGCACTGCTCCTGTCAGTCAGTGGCACTGCTCCTGCACACGGCTGTCAGTCTGTGGCACTGCTTCTGCTCCTGTCAGTCTGTGGCACTGCTCCTGTCAGTCTATGGCACTGCTCCTGTCAGTCTATGGCACTGCTCCTGCATGCTCCTGTCAGTCAGTGGCATTGCTCCTGTCAGTCAGTGGCACTGCTCGTGCACACGCCTGTCAGTCAGTGGCACTGCTCCTGCCTGTCAGTCAGTGGCACTGCTCGTGCTCGGCTCCTGCACACACCTGTCAGTCATTGGCGCTGCTAGTGCTCACGCCTGTCAGTCAGTGGCACTGCTCGTGCTCACGCCTGTGGCACTGCTCCTGCACACTCCTGTCAGTCAGTGGCACTGCTCGTGCTCACGCCTGTCAGTCAGTGGCACTGCTCCTGTCAGTCAGTGGCACTGCTCCTGCCAGTCAGTGGCACTGCTCCTGCACACTCCTGTCAGTCATTGGCACTGCTTCTGCTCACGCCTGTCAGTCAGTGGCACTGTTCCTGTCAGTCAGTGGCACTGCTCCTGTCAGTCTGTGGCACTGCTCCTGTCAGTCAGTGGCACTGCTCGTGCTCACGCCTGTCAGTCAGTGGCACTGCTCGTGCTCACGCCTGTCAGTCAGTGGCACTGCTCGTGCTCACACCTGTCAGTCAGTGGCACTGCTCCTGTCAATCACTGGCACTGCTCCTGTCAGTCAGTGGCACTGCTCCTATCAGTCAGTGGCACTGCTCCTGCACACTCCTGTCAGTCTGTGGCACTGCTCCTATCAGTCTGTGGCACTGCTCCTGCCAGTCAGTGGCACTGCTCCTGCACACTCCTGTCAGTCTGTGGCACTGCTCCTATCAGTCTGTGGCACTGCTCCTGTCAGTCTGTGGCACTGCTCCTGTCAGTCTGTGGCACTGCTCCTGTCAGTCTGTGGCACTGCTCCTGCACTCCTGTCAGTCAGTGGCACTGCTCCTGTCCGTCAGTGGCACTGCTCCTGCACACTCCTGTCAGTCAGTGGCACTGCTCGTGCTCACGCCTGTCAGTCAGTGGCACTGCTCCTGTCAGTCAGTGGCACTGCTCCTGCCAGTCAGTGGCACTGCTCCTGCACACTCCTGTCAGTCTGTGGCACTGCTCCTGCACACTCCTGGCAGTCAATGGCACTGATCCTGTCAGTCAGTGGCACTGCTCCTGCACACTCCTGTCAGTCTGTGGCACTGCTCCTGCACACTCCTGTCAGTCAGTGGCACTGATCCTGTTAGTCAGTGGCACTGCTTCTGCTCACACCCGTCAGTCTGTGGCACTGCTCCTGTCAGTCTGTGGCACTGCTCCTGCACACTCCTGTCAGTCAGTGGCACTGCTCCTGTACACTCCTGTCAGTCAGTGGCACTGCTCCTGTCAGTCAGTGGCACTGCTCCTGCACACTCCTGTCAGTCAGTGGCACTGCTCCTGTCAGTCTGTGGCACTGCTCCTGTCAGTCAGTGGCACTGCTCCTGTCAGTCAGTGGCACTGCTCCTGCACACTCCTGTCAGTGGCACTGCTCCTGCACACTCCTGTCAGTGGCACTGCTCCTGTCAGTCAGTGGCACTGCTCCTGCACACTCCTGTCAGTCAGTGGCACTGCTCCTGTCAGTCAGTGGCACTGCTCCTGTCAGTCAGTGGCACTGCTCCTGCACACTCCTGTCAGTCAGTGGCACTGCTCCTGTCAGTCAGTGGCACTGTTCCTGTGAGTCTGTGGCACTGCTCCTGCACACTCCTGTCAGTCAGTGGCACTGCTCCTGTCAGTCAGTGGCACTGCTCCTGCACACTCCTGTCAGTCAGTGGCACTGCTCCTATCAGTCAGTGGCACTGCTCCTGCACACTCCTGTCAGTCAGTGGCACTGCTCCTATCAGTCAGTGGCACTGCTCCTGCACACTCCTGTCAGTCTGTGGCACTGCTCCTATCAGTCTGTGGCACTGCTCCTGTCAGTCAGTGGCACTGCTCGTGCTCACGCCTGTCAGTCAGTGGCACTGCTCCTGTCAGTCAGTGGCACTGCTCCTGTCAGTCAGTGGCACTGCTCCTGCACGCTCCTGTCAGTCTGTGGCACTGCTCCTGTCAGTCTGTGGCACTGCTCCTGCACTCTCCTGTCAGTCAGTGGCACTGCTCCCGTCAGTCAGTGGCACTGCTCCCGTCAGTCAGTGGCACTGCTCCCGTCAGTCAGTGGCACTGCTCCCGTCAGTCTGTGGCACTGCTCCTGCACACTCCTGTCAGTCTGTGGCACTGCTCCCGTCAGTCTGTGGCACTGCTCCCGTCAGTCAGTGGCACTGCTCCCATCAGTCAGTGGCACTGCTCCCATCAGTCAGTGGCACTGCTCCCATCAGTCAGTGGCACTGCTCCCGTCAGTCAGTGGCACTGCTCCCGTCAGTCAGTGGCACTGCTCCCGTCAGTCAGTGGCACTGCTCCTGCACACTCCCGTCAGTCAGTGGCACTGCTCCTGCACACTCCTGTCAGTCTGTGGCACTGCTCCTGTCAGTCAGTGGCACTGCTCCTGCACACGCCTGTCAGTCAGTGTCACTGCTCCTGTCAGTCAGTGGCACTGCTCCTGCACACTCCTGTCAGTCTGTGGCACTGCTCCTATCAGTCTGTGGCACTGCTCCTGTCAGTCTGTGGCACTGCTCGTGCTCACGCCTGTCAGTCAGTGGCACTGCTCCTGTCAGTCAGTGGCACTGCTCCTGTCAGTCAGTGGCACTGCTCCTGCACGCTCCTGTCAGTCAGTGGCACTGCTCCTGTCAGTCAGTGGCACTGTTCGTGCTCATGCCTGTCAGTCAGTGGCACTGCTCCCGTCAGTCAGTGGCACTGCTCCCGTCAGTCAGTGGCACTGCTCCCGTCAGTCAGTGGCACTGCTCCCGTCAGTCAGTGGCACTGCTCCCGTCAGTCAGTGGCACTGCTCCTGCACACTCCTGTCAGTCTGTGGCACTGCTCCCGTCAGTCAGTGGCACTGCTCCCGTCAGTCAGTGGCACTGCTCCTGCACACTCCTGTCAGTCAGTGGCACTGCTCTCAGTCAGTGGCACTGCTCCTGCACACGCCTGTCAGTATGTGGCACTGCTCCTGTCAGTCAGTGGCACTGCTCCTGCACACGCCTGTCAGTCAGTGGCACTGCTTCTGCTCCTGTCAGTCTGTGGCACTGCTCCTGTCAGTCTATGGCACTGCTCCTGTCAGTCTATGGCACTGCTCCTGCATGCTCCTGTCAGTCAGTGGCATTGCTCCTGTCAGTCAGTGGCATTGCTCCTGTCAGTCAGTGGCACTGCTCGTGCACACGCCTGTCAGTCAGTGGCACTGCTCCTGCCTGTCAGTCAGTGGCACTGCTCGTGCTCGGCTCCTGCACACACCTGTCAGTCAGTGGCACTGCTAGTGCTCACGCCTGTCAGTCAGTGGCACTGCTCGTGCTGACGCCTGTGGCACTGCTCCTGCATGCTCCTGTCAGTCAGTGGCATTGCTCCTGTCCGTCTGTGGCACTGCTCCTGTCCGTCTGTGGCACTGCTCCTGTCAGTCTGTGGCACTGCTCCTGCACACGCCTGTCAGTCAGTGGCACTGCTCCTGTCAGTCAGTGGCACTGCTCCTGCCAGTCAGTGGCACTGCTCCTGCACACTCCTGTCAGTCATTGGCACTGCTTCTGCTCACGTCTGTCAGTCTGTGGCACTGATCCTGTCAGTCTGTGGCACTGCTCCTGCACACGCCTGTCAGTCAGTGGCACTGCTCGTGCTCGGCTCCTGCACACGCCCGTCAGTCAGTGACACTGCTCGTGCTCACGCCTGTCAGTCAGTGGCACTGCTCGTGCTCACACCTGTCAGTCAGTGGCACTGCTCCTGTCAATCACTGGCACTGCTCCTGTCCGTCAGTGGCACTGCTCCGGCACACTCCTGTCAGTCTGTGGCACTGCTCCTGCACACTCCTGGCAGTCAATGGCACTGATCCTGTCAGTCAGTGGCACTGCTCCTGCACACTCCTGTCAGTCTGTGGCACTGCTCCTGCACACTCCTGTCAGTCAGTGGCACTGATCCTGTCAGTCAGTGGCACTGCTTCTGCTCACACCTGTCAGTCTGTGGCACTGCTCCTGTCAGTCTGTGGCACTGCTCCTGCACACTCCTGTCAGTCAGTGGCACTGCTCATGTCAGTCAGTGGCACTGCTCCTGTACACTCCTGTCAGTCAGTGGCACTGCTCCTGTCAGTCAGTGGCACTGCTCCTGCACACTCCTGTCAGTCAGTGGCACTGCTCCTGTCAGTCTGTGGCACTGCTCCTGTCAGTCAGTGGCACTGCTCCTGTCAGTCAGTGGCACTGCTCCTGTCAGTCAGTGGCACTGCTCCTGCACACTCCAGTCAGTGGCACTGCTCCTGCACACTCCAGTCAGTGGCACTGATCCTGTCAGTCAGTGGCACTGCTCCTGTCAGTCAGTGGCACTGCTCCTGCACACTCCTGTCAGTCAGTGGCACTGCTCCTGTCAGTCAGTGGCACTGTTCCTGTCAGTCTGTGGCACTGCTCCTGCACACTCCTGTCAGTCAGTGGCACTGCTCCTGTCAGTCAGTGGCACTGCTCCTGCACACTCCTGTCAGTCAGTGGCACTGCTCCTATCAGTCAGTGGCACTGCTCCTGCACACTCCTGTCAGTCAGTGGCACTGCTCCTATCAGTCAGTGGCACTGCTCCTGCACACTCCTGTCAGTCTGTGGCACTGCTCCTATCAGTCTGTGGCACTGCTCCTGTCAGTCAGTGGCACTGCTCGTGCTCACGCCTGTCAGTCAGTGGCACTGCTCCTGTCAGTCAGTGGTACTGCTCCTGTCAGTCAGTGGCACTGCTCCTGTCAGTCAGTGGCACTGCTCCTGCACGCTCCTGTCAGTCTGTGGCACTGCTCCTGTCAGTCTGTGGCACTGCTCCTGCACTCTCCTGTCAGTCAGTGGCACTGCTCCTGTCAGTCAGTGGCACTGTTCGTGCTCACGCCTGTCAGTCAGTGGCACTGCTCCCGTCAGTCAGTGGCACTGCTCCCGTCAGTCAGTGGCACTGCTCCTGCACACTCCTGTCAGTCTGTGGCACTGCTCCCGTCAGTCAGTGGCACTGCTCCCGTCAGTCAGTGGCACTGCTCCCGTCAGTCAGTGGCACTGCTCCCGTCAGTCAGTGGCACTGCTCCCGTCAGTCAGTGGCACTGCTCCTGCACACTCCCGTCAGTCAGTGGCACTGCTCCTGCACACTCCCGTCAGTCAGTGGCACTGCTCCTGCACACTCCCGTCAGTCAGTGGCACTGCTCCTGCACACTCCCGTCAGTCAGTGGCACTGCTCCTGCACACTCCTGTCAGTCTGTGGCACTGCTCCTGTCAGTCAGTGGCACTGCTCCTGCACACGCCTGTCAGTATGTGGCACTGCTCCTGTCAGTCAGTGGCACTGCTCCTGCACACTCCTGTCAGTCAGTGTCACTGCTCCTGTCAGTCAGTGGCACTGCTCCTGCACACTCCTGTCAGTCTGTGGCACTGCTCCTGTCAGTCAGTGGCACTGCTCGTGCTCACGCCTGTCAGTCAGTGGCACTGCTCCTGTCAGTCAGTGGCACTGCTCCTGCACGCTCCTGTCAGTCTGTGGCACTGCTCCTGTCAGTCTGTGACACTGCTCCTGTCAGTCAGTGGCACTGCTCCTGTCAGTCAGTGGCACTGTTCGTGCTCACGCCTGTCAGTCAGTGGCACTGCTCCCGTCAGTCAGTGGCACTGCTCCCGTCAGTCAGTGGCACTGCTCCCGTCAGTCAGTGGCACTGCTCCTGCACACTCCTGTCAGTCTGTGGCACTGCTCCCGTCAGTCAGTGGCACTGCTCCCGTCAGTCAGTGGCACTGCTCCCGTCAGTCAGTGGCACTGCTCCCGTCAGTCAGTGGCACTGCTCCTGCACACTCCTGTCAGTCAGTGGCACTGCTGTCAGTCAGTGGCACTGCTCCTGCACACGCCTGTCAGTATGTGGCACTGCTCCTGTCAGTCAGTGGCACTGCTCCTGCACACTCATGTCAGTCAGTGTCACTGCTCCTGTCAGTCAGTGGCACTGCTCCTGCACACTCCTGTCAGTCAGTGGCACTGCTCCTGTCAGTCAGTGGCACTGCTCCTGCACACGCCTGTCAGTCAGTGGCACTGCTTCTGCTCCTGTCAGTCTGTGGCACTGCTCCTGTCAGTCTATGGCACTGCTCCTGCATGCTCCTGTCAGTCAGTGGCATTGCTCCTGTCAGTCAGTGGCATTGCTCCTGTCAGTCAGTGGCACTGCTCGTGCACACGCCTGTCAGTCAGTGGCACTGCTCCTGCCTGTCAGTCAGTGGCACTGCTCGTGCTCGGCTCCTGCACACACCTGTCAGTCAGTGGCACTGCTAGTGCTCACGCCTGTCAGTCAGTGGCACTGCTCGTGCTCACGCCTGTGGCACTGCTCCTGCATGCTCCTGTCAGTCAGTGGCATTGCTCCTGTCAGTCTGTGGCACTGCTCCTGTCAGTCTGTGGCACTGCTCCTGCACACGCCTGTCAGTCAGTGGCACTGCTCCTGTCAGTCAGTGGCACTGCTCCTGCACACTCCTGTCAGTCAGTGGCACTGCTCCTGTCAGTCAGTGGCACTGCTCCTGCCAGTCAGTGGCACTGCTCCTGCACACTCCTGTCAGTCTGTGGCACTGCTCCTGCACACTCCTGGCAGTCAATGGCACTGATCCTGTCAGTCAGTGGCACTGTTCCTGTCAGTCTGTGGCACTGCTCCTGCACACTCCTGTCAGTCAGTGGCACTGCTCCTATCAGTCAGTGGCACTGCTCCTGCACACTCCTGTCAGTCTGTGGCACTGCTCCTATCAGTCTGTGGCACTGCTCCTGTCAGTCAGTGGCACTGCTCGTGCTCACGCCTGTCAGTCAGTGGCACTGCTCCTGTCAGTCAGTGGCACTGCTCCTGTCAGTCAGTGGCACTGCTCCTGCACGCTCCTGTCAGTCTGTGGCACTGCTCCTGTCAGTCTGTGGCACTGCTCCTGTCAGTCTGTGGCACTGCTCCTGCACTCTCCTGTCAGTCAGTGGCACTGCTCCTGTCAGTCAGTGGCACTGTTCGTGCTCACGCCTGTCAGTCAGTGGCACTGCTCCCGTCAGTCAGTGGCACTGCTCCCGTCAGTCAGTGGCACTGCTCCTGCACACTCCTGTCAGTCTGTGGCACTGCTCCCGTCAGTCAGTGGCACTGCTCCCGTCAGTCAGTGGCACTGCTCCCGTCAGTCAGTGGCACTGCTCCCGTCAGTCAGTGGCACTGCTCCTGCACACTCCCGTCAGTCAGTGGCACTGCTCCTGCACACTCCCGTCAGTCAGTGGCACTGCTCCTGCACACTCCCGTCAGTCAGTGGCACTGCTCCTGCACACTCCCGTCAGTCAGTGGCACTGCTCCTGCACACTCCCGTCAGTCAGTGGCACTGCTCCTGCACACTCCTGTCAGTCTGTGGCACTGCTCCTGTCAGTCAGTGGCACTGCTCCTGCACACGCCTGTCAGTATGTGGCACTGCTCCTGTCAGTCAGTGGCACTGCTCCTGCACACTCCTGTCAGTCAGTGTCACTGCTCCTGTCAGTCAGTGGCACTGCTCCTGCACACTCCTGTCAGTCTGTGGCACTGCTCCTATCAGTCTGTGGCACTGCTCCTGTCAGTCAGTGGCACTGCTCGTGCTCACACCTGTCAGTCAGTGGCACTGCTCCTGTCAGTCAGTGGCACTGCTCCTGCACGCTCCTGTCAGTCTGTGGCACTGCTCCTGTCAGTCTGTGGCACTGCTCCTGTCAGTCTGTGGCACTGCTCCTGCACTCTCCTGTCAGTCAGTGGCACTGCTCCTGTCAGTCAGTGGCACTGTTCGTGCTCACGCCTGTCAGTCAGTGGCACTGCTCCCATCAGTCAGTGGCACTGCTCCCGTCAGTCAGTGGCACTGCTCCCGTCAGTCAGTGGCACTGCTCCTGCACACTCCTGTCAGTCTGTGGCACTGCTCCCGTCAGTCAGTGGCACTGCTCCCGTCAGTCAGTGGCACTGCTCCCGTCAGTCAGTGGCACTGCTCCTGTCAGTCAGTGGCACTGCTCCTGCACACTCCTGTCAGTCAGTGGCACTGCTGTCAGTCAGTGGCACTGCTCCTGCACACGCCTGTCAGTATGTGGCACTGCTCCTGTCAGTCAGTGGCACTGCTCCTGCACACTCATGTCAGTCAGTGTCACTGCTCCTGTCAGTCAGTGGCACTGCTCCTGCACACTCCTGTCAGTCAGTGGCACTGCTCCTGTCAGTCAGTGGCACTGCTCCTGCACACGCCTGTCAGTCAGTGGCACTGCTTCTGCTCCTGTCAGTCTGTGGCACTGCTCCTGTCAGTCTATGGCACTGCTCCTGTCAGTCTATGGCACTGCTCCTGCATGCTCCTGTCAGTCAGTGGCATTGCTCCTGTCAGTCAGTGGCATTGCTCCTGCACACTCCTGTCAGTCAGTGGCACTGCTCCTGTCAGTCAGTGGCACTGCTCCTGCACACGCCTGTCAGTCAGTGGCACTGCTTCTGCTCCTGTCAGTCTGTGGCACTGCTCCTGTCAGTCTATGGCACTGCTCCTGTCAGTCTATGGCACTGCTCGTGCACACGCCTGTCAGTCAGTGGCACTGCTCCTGCCTGTCAGTCAGTGGCACTGCTCGTGCTCGGCTCCTGCACACACCTGTCAGTCAGTGGCACTGCTAGTGCTCACGCCTGTCAGTCAGTGGCACTGCTCGTGCTCACGCCTGTGGCACTGCTCCTGCATGCTCCTGTCAGTCAGTGGCATTGCTCCTGTCAGTCTGTGGCACTGCTCCTGTCAGTCTGTGGCACTGCTCCTGTCAGTCTGTGGCACTGCTCCTGCACACGCCTGTCAGTCAGTGGCACTGCTCCTGTCAGTCAGTGGCACTGCTCCTGCACACTCCTGTCAGTCAGTGGCACTGCTCCTGCCAGTCAGTGGCACTGCTCCTGCACACTCCTGTCAGTCATTGGCACTGCTTCTGCTCACGTCTGTCAGTCTGTGGCACTGATCCTGTCAGTCTGTGGCACTGCTCCTGCACACGCCTGTCAGTCAGTGGCACTGCTCGTGCTCGGCTCCTGCACACGCCTGTCAGTCAGTGGCACTGCTCGTGCTCACGCCTGTCAGTCAGTGGCACTGCTCGTGCTCACACCTGTCAGTCAGTGGCACTGCTCCTGTCAATCACTGGCACTGCTCCTGTCCGTCAGTGGCACTGCTCCTGCACACTCCTGTCAGTCTGTGGCACTGCTCCTGCACACTCCTGGCAGTCAATGGCACTGATCCTGTCAGTCAGTGGCACTGCTCCTGCACACTCCTGTCAGTCTGTGGCACTGCTCCTGCACACTCCTGTCAGTCAGTGGCACTGATCCTGTCAGTCAGTGGCACTGCTTCTGCACACTCCTGTCAGTCAGTGGCACTGCTCATGTCAGTCAGTGGCACTGCTCCTGTACACTCCTGTCAGTCAGTGGCACTGCTCCTGCACACTCCTGTCAGTCAGTGGCACTGCTCCTATCAGTCTGTGGCACTGCTCCTGTCAGTCAGTGGCACTGCTCCTGCACACTCCTGTCAGTGGCACTGCTCCTGTCAGTCAGTGGCACTGCTCCTGCACACTCCTGTCAGTCAGTGGCACTGCTCCTGTCAGTCTGTGGCACTGCTCCTGCACGTCAGTGGCACTGCTCCTGCACGTCAGTGGCACTGCTCCTGCACGTCAGTGGCACTGCTCCTGCACGTCAGTGGCACTGCTCCTGCACGTCAGTGGCACTGCTCCTGCACACTCCTGTCAGTCTGTGGCACTGCTCCGATCAGTCTGTGGCACTGCTCCGATCAGTCTGTGGCACTGCTCCTGTCAGTCAGTGGCACTGCTCGTGCTCACGCCTGTCAGTCAGTGGCACTGCTCCTGTCAGTCAGTGGCACTGCTCCTGTCAGTCAGTGGCACTGCTCCTGTCAGTCAGTGTCACTGCTCCTGCACGTTCCTGTCAGTCAGTGGCACTGCTCCTGTCAGTCAGTGGCACTGCTCCTGTCAGTCAGTGGCACTGCTCCTGTCAGTCAGTGACACTGTTCGTGCCGACGCCTGTCAGTCAGTGGCACTGCTCCCGTCAGTCAGTGGCACTGCTCCCGTCAGTCAGTGGCACTGCTCCCGTCAGTCAGTGGCACTGCTCCTGCACACTCCTGTCAGTCTGTGGCACTGCTCCCGTCAGTCTGTGGCACTGCTCCCGTCAGTCTGTGGCACTGCTCCCGTCAGTCAGTGGCACTGCTCCTGCACACTCCTGTCAGTCTGTGGCACTGCTCCTATCAGTCAGTGACACTGCTCCTGTCAGTCAGTGGCACTGCTCCTGTCCGTCAGTGGCACTGCTCCTGTCCGTCAGTGGCACTGCTCCTGTCCGTCAGTGGCACTGCTCCTGTCCGTCAGTGGCACTGCTCCTGTCCGTCAGTGGCACTGCTCGTGCTCGCTCCCGTCAGTCAGTGGCACTGGTCCCGTCAGTCAGTGGCACTGCTCCCGTCAGTCAGTGGCACTGCTCCCGTCAGTCAGTGGCACTGCTCCCGTCAGTCAGTGGCACTGCTCGGCACTGCTCCCGTCAGTCAGTGGCACTGCTCCCGTCAGTCAGTGGCACTGCTCCCGTCAGTCAGTGGCACTGCTCCTGTCTGCTACCCACCCCCGTCCTCCCTCACCTGCCATTCCTGTGCCATGACGTCATGCCCCGCTCCTAGTACCACCCCCACGCTCAGCAATGCCGTGACGTGATGCCCCGCTCCTAGTACCACCCCCACGCTCAGCAATGCCGTGACGTCATGCCCCACTCCTGGTACCACCCCCACGCTCAGCAATGCCGTGACGTCATGCCCCGCTCCTAGTACCACCCCACGCTCAGCAATGCCGTGACGTCATGCCCCACTCCTGGTACCACCCCCACGCTCAGCAATGCCGTGACGTGACGTCATGCCCCACTCCTGGTACCACCCCCACGCTCAGCAATGCCGTGACGTCATGCCCCACTCCTGGTACCACCCCCACGCTCAGCAATGCCGTGACGTCATGCCCCGCTCCTAGTACCACCCCCACGCTCAGCAATGCCGTGACGTCATGCCCCACTCCTGGTACCACCCCCACGCTCAGCAATGCCGTGACGTCATGCCCCGCTCCTAGTACCACCCCCACGCTCAGCAATGCCGTGACGTGACGTCATGCCCCGCTCCTGGTACCACCCCCACGCTCAGCAATGTCGTGACGTCATGCCCCGCTCCTAGTACCACCCCCACGCTCAGCAATGCCGTGACGTCATGCCCCACTCCT
Source organism: Ambystoma mexicanum (assembly GCF_040938575.1). Taxonomy (NCBI): domain Eukaryota; kingdom Metazoa; phylum Chordata; class Amphibia; order Caudata; family Ambystomatidae; genus Ambystoma; species Ambystoma mexicanum. Next base: position 3,358,077 of record NC_090938.1, read on the forward strand.
GGTACCACCCCCACGCTCAGCAATGCCGTGACGTCATGCCCCACTCCTAGTACCACCCCCACGCTCAGCAATGCCGTGACGTGACGTCATGCCCCGCTCCTGGTACCACCCCCACGCTCAGCAATGCCGTGACGTCATGCCCCGCTCCTGGCACCACCCCCACGCTCAGCAATGCCGTGACGTCATGCCCCACTCCTGGTACCACCCCCACGCTCAGCAATGCCGTGACGTCATGCCCCGCTCCTGGCACCACCCCCACGCTCAGCAATGCCGTGACGTCATGCCCCACTCCTGGTAAGCCCCCTCCTCCCCAGCTCCTCTGACTGGCTGCGGCTCCCCTCCCTCTCACCTCGGAGTCCTTGCGCTGGGTGCGGTTCAGCTCGCGGCCCTTGCCGGGCAGCAGTCCTCCTATGCCAGGCCCGGGCCCCAGGGTCCCCCGCAGCTTGTTGTTGACAATCAGCGGCCCTCCGCCGGGCTCCATCTTCCCCAGCGGCCGCCCTCCCTCTCTCGTGACATCAGCCCCAGACGCTTCCGGGCCGGTCTCTGCGTGTCAAGCCTCCTTGCGGGACTAGCGTGCGCGGCAAGCCTCGTTCTGGGGACGAGCGTGCGGTTCAAGCCTCCGCCTGAGTCCTCGTCACGTCACGCGCGCACATTTCATGAAGCTCCTGACTGGGTGGATTGCGCGCCAGGGCCGCCGACCGCGCCTGCGCACAGGGTGTCCCGCCACTGTGGCTCCACGTGGAAGCTGTGCCTGTAGGAGTGCAGAGCTGTGGAACTGAATCCACTCTGGCTCCACGTGGAAGCTGTGCCTGTAGGGGTGCAGAGCTGTGGAAATCCACTGTGGCTCCACGTGGAAGCTATGCCTGTAGGGGTGGCTGTAGAGCTGTGGAATTGTATCCACTCTGGCTCCACGTCGAAGCTGTGCCTGTAGGGGTGCAGAGCTGTGGAACTGTATCCACTGTGGCTCCACGTGGAAGCTGTGCTTGTAGGGGTGCAGAGCTGTGCAATTGTATCCACTCTGGCTCCACGTGGAAGCTGTGCTTGTAGGGGTGCAGAGCTGTGGAACTGAATCCACTGTGGCTCCGCGTGGAAGCTGTGCTTGTAGGGGTGCAGAGCTGTGGAACTGAATCCACTGTGGCTCCGCGTGGAAGCTGTGCTTGTAGGGGTGCAGAGCTGTGGAACTGAATCCACTGTGGCTCCGCGTGGAAGCTGTGCTTGTAGGGGTGCAGAGCTGTGGAACTGAATCCACTGTGGCTCCGCGTGGAAGCTGTGCTTGTAGGGGTGCAGAGCTGTGCAATTGTATCCACTCTGGCTCCACGTGGAAGCTGTGCTTGTAGGGGTGCAGAGCTGTGGATTGGCTCCACGTGGAAGCTGTGCTTGTAGGGGTGCAGAGCTGTGCAATTGTATCCACTCTGGCTCCACGTGGAAGCTGTGCTTGTAGGGGTGCAGAGCTGTGGATTGGCTCCACGTGGAAGCTGTGCTTGTAGGGGTGCAGAGCTGTGGAACTGTATCCACTCTGGCTCCACGTGGAAGCTGTGCTTGTAGGGGTGCAGAGCTGTGGAACTGTATCCACTCTGGCTCCACGTGGAAGCTGTGCTTTTAGGGGTGCAGAGCTGTGCAATTGTATCCACTCTGGCTCCACGTGGAAGCTGTGCTTGTAGGGGTGCAGAGCTGTGGAATTGTATCCACTGTGGCTCCATGTGGAAGCTGTGCTTGTAGGGGTGCAGAGCTGTGGATTGGCTCCACGTGGAAGCTGTGCTTGTAGGGGTGCAGAGCTGTGGAATTGTATCCACTCTGGCTCCACGTGGAAGCTGTGCTTGTAGGGGTGCAGAGCTGTGCAATTGTATCCACTCTGGCTCCACGTGGAAGCTGTGCTTTTAGGGGTGCAGAGCTGTGCAATTGTATCCACTCTGGCTCCACGTGGAAGCTGTGCTTGTAGGGGTGCAGAGCTGTGCAATTGTATCCACTCTGGCATGTGGAAGCTGTGCTTGTAGGGGTGCAGAGCTGTGGAATTGTATCCACTGTGGCTCCACGTGGAAGCTGTGCTTGTAGGGGTGCAGAGCTGTGGAATTGTATCCACTCTGGCTCCACGTGGAAGCTGTGCTTGTAGGGGTGCAGAGCTGTGGAATTGTATCCACTCTGGCTCCATGTGGAAGCTGTGCTTGTAGGGGTGCAGAGCTGTGGATTGGCTCCACGTGGAAGCTGTGCTTGTAGGGGTGCAGAGCTGTGGAACTGTATCCACTCTGGCTCCACGTGGAAGCTGTGCTTGTAGGGGTGCAGAGCTGTGGAACTGTATCCACTCTGGCTCCACGTGGAAGCTGTGCTTTTAGGGGTGCAGAGCTGTGCAATTGTATCCACTCTGGCTCCACGTGGAAGCTGTGCTTGTAGGGGTGCAGAGCTGTGGAATTGTATCCACTGTGGCTCCATGTGGAAGCTGTGCTTGTAGGGGTGCAGAGCTGTGGATTGGCTCCACGTGGAAGCTGTGCTTGTAGGGGTGCAGAGCTGTGGAATTGTATCCACTCTGGCTCCACGTGGAAGCTGTGCTTGTAGGGGTGCAGAGCTGTGCAATTGTATCCACTCTGGCTCCACGTGGAAGCTGTGCTTTTAGGGGTGCAGAGCTGTGCAATTGTATCCACTCTGGCTCCACGTGGAAGCTGTGCTTGTAGGGGTGCAGAGCTGTGCAATTGTATCCACTCTGGCATGTGGAAGCTGTGCTTGTAGGGGTGCAGAGCTGTGGAATTGTATCCACTGTGGCTCCACGTGGAAGCTGTGCTTGTAGGGGTGCAGAGCTGTGGAATTGTATCCACTCTGGCTCCACGTGGAAGCTGTGCTTGTAGGGGTGCAGAGCTGTGGAATTGTATCCACTGTGGCTCCACGTGGAAGCTGTGCTTGTAGGGGTGCAGAGCTGTGGATTGGCTCCACGTGGAAGCTGTGCTTGTAGGGGTGCAGAGCTGTGGAATTGTATCCACTCTGGCTCCACGTGGAAGCTGTGCTTGTAGGGGTGCAGAGCTGTGCAATTGTATCCACTCTGGCTCCACGTGGAAGCTGTGCTTTTAGGGGTGCAGAGCTGTGCAATTGTATCCACTCTGGCTCCACGTGGAAGCTGTGCTTGTAGGGGTGCAGAGCTGTGGATTGGCTCCACGTGGAAGCTGTGCTTGTAGGGGTGCAGAGCTGTGCAATTGTATCCACTCTGGCTCCACGTGGAAGCTGTGCTTGTAGGGGTGCAGAGCTGTGGATTGGCTCCACGTGGAAGCTGTGCTTGTAGGGGTGCAGAGCTGTGGAACTGTATCCACTCTGGCTCCACGTGGAAGCTGTGCTTGTAGGGGTGCAGAGCTGTGGAACTGTATCCACTCTGGCTCCACGTGGAAGCTGTGCTTTTAGGGGTGCAGAGCTGTGCAATTGTATCCACTCTGGCTCCATGTGGAAGCTGTGCTTGTAGGGGTGCAGAGCTGTGGATTGGCTCCACGTGGAAGCTGTGCTTGTAGGGGTGCAGAGCTGTGGATTGGCTCCACGTGGAAGCTGTGCTTGTAGGGGTGCAGAGCTGTGGAATTGTATCCACTGTGGCTCCATGTGGAAGCTGTGCTTGTAGGGGTGCAGAGCTGTGGATTGGCTCCACGTGGAAGCTGTGCTTGTAGGGGTGCAGAGCTGTGGAATTGTATCCACTCTGGCTCCACGTGGAAGCTGTGCTTGTAGGGGTGCAGAGCTGTGCAATTGTATCCACTCTGGCTCCACGTGGAAGCTGTGCTTTTAGGGGTGCAGAGCTGTGCAATTGTATCCACTCTGGCTCCACGTGGAAGCTGTGCTTGTAGGGGTGCAGAGCTGTGCAATTGTATCCACTCTGGCATGTGGAAGCTGTGCTTGTAGGGGTGCAGAGCTGTGGAATTGTATCCACTGTGGCTCCACGTGGAATCTGTGCTTGTAGGGGTGCAGAGCTGTGGAATTGTATCCACTCTGGCTCCACGTGGAAGCTGTGCTTGTAGGGGTGCAGAGCTGTGGAATTGTATCCACTGTGGCTCCACGTGGAAGCTGTGCTTGTAGGGGTGCAGAGCTGTGGATTGGCTCCACGTGGAAGCTGTGCTTGTAGGGGTGCAGAGCTGTGGAATTGTATCCACTCTGGCTCCACGTGGAAGCTGTGCTTGTAGGGGTGCAGAGCTGTGCAATTGTATCCACTCTGGCTCCACGTGGAAGCTGTGCTTTTAGGGGTGCAGAGCTGTGCAATTGTATCCACTCTGGCTCCACGTGGAAGCTGTGCTTGTAGGGGTGCAGAGCTGTGCAATTGTATCCACTCTGGCATGTGGAAGCTGTGCTTGTAGGGGTGCAGAGCTGTGGAATTGTATCCACTGTGGCTCCACGTGGAAGCTGTGCTTGTAGGGGTGCAGAGCTGTGGATTGGCTCCACGTGGAAGCTGTGCTTGTAGGGGTGCAGAGCTGTGGAATTGTATCCACTCTGGCTCCACGTGGAAGCTGTGCTTGTAGGGGTGCAGAGCTGTGCAATTGTATCCACTCTGGCTCCACGTGGAAGCTGTGCTTGTAGGGGTGCAGAGCTGTGGAATTGTATCCACTGTGGCTCCACGTGGAAGCTGTGCTTGTAGGGGTGCAGAGCTGTGGAATTGTATCCACTGTGGCTCCACGTGGAAGCTGTGCTTGTAGGGGTGCAGAGCTGTGGAACTTTATCCACTTTGGTCCACGCGGAAGCTGTGCTTGTAGGGGTGCAGAGCTGTGGAACTGTATCCACTCTGGCTCCACGCGGAAGCTGTGCTTGTAGGGGTGCAGAGCTGTGCAATTGTATCCACTTTGGCTCCACGCGGAAGCTGTGCTTTTAGGGGTGCAGAGCTGTGGAATTGTATCCACTGTGGCTCCACGCGGAAGCTGTGCTTGTAGGGGTGCAGAATTGTGGAATTGTATCCACTGTGGCTCCGCGTGGAAGCGGTGCCTGTAGGGGTGGCTGTGCTTGTAGTGGTGCAGAGCTGTGGAATTGTATCCACTCTGGCTCCACGTGGAAGCTGTGCTTTTAGGGGTGCAGAGCTGTGCAATTGTATCCACTCTGGCTCCACGTGGAAGCTGTGCTTGTAGGGGTGCAGAGCTGTGGAATTGTATCCACTGTGGCTCCACGTGGAAGCTGTGCTTGTAGGGGTGCAGAGCTGTGGATTGGCTCCACGTGGAAGCTGTGCTTGTAGGGGTGCAGAGCTGTGGAATTGTATCCACTCTGGCTCCACGTGGAAGCTGTGCTTGTAGGGGTGCAGAGCTGTGGAATTGTATCCACTGTGGCTCCACGTGGAAGCTGTGCTTGTAGGGGTGCAGAGCTGTGGAATTGTATCCACTGTGGCTCCACGTGGAAGCTGTGCTTGTAGGGGTGCAGAGCTGTGGAACTTTATCCACTTTGGTCCACGCGGAAGCTGTGCTTGTAGGGGTGCAGAGCTGTGGAACTGTATCCACTCTGGCTCCACGCGGAAGCTGTGCTTGTAGGGGTGCAGAGCTGTGCAATTGTATCCACTTTGGCTCCACGCGGAAGCTGTGCTTTTAGGGGTGCAGAGCTGTGGAATTGTATCCACTGTGGCTCCACGCGGAAGCTGTGCTTGTAGGGGTGCAGAATTGTGGAATTGTATCCACTGTGGCTCCGCGTGGAAGCGGTGCCTGTAGGGGTGGCTGTGCTTGTAGTGGTGCAGAGCTGTGGAATTGTATCCACTCTGGCTCCACGTGGAAGCTGTGCTTTTAGGGGTGCAGAGCTGTGCAATTGTATCCACTCTGGCTCCACGTGGAAGCTGTGCTTGTAGGGGTGCAGAGCTGTGGAATTGTATCCACTGTGGCTCCACGTGGAAGCTGTGCTTGTAGGGGTGCAGAGCTGTGGATTGGCTCCACGTGGAAGCTGTGCTTGTAGGGGTGCAGAGCTGTGGAATTGTATCCACTCTGGCTCCACGTGGAAGCTGTGCTTGTAGGGGTGCAGAGCTGTGCAATTGTATCCACTCTGGCTCCACGTGGAAGCTGTGCTTTTAGGGGTGCAGAGCTGTGCAATTGTATCCACTCTGGCTCCACGTGGAAGCTGTGCTTGTAGGGGTGCAGAGCTGTGCAATTGTATCCACTCTGGCATGTGGAAGCTGTGCTTGTAGGTGTGCAGAGCTGTGGAATTGTATCCACTGTGGCTCCACGTGGAAGCTGTGCTTGTAGGGGTGCAGAGCTGTGGATTGGCTCCACGTGGAAGCTGTGCTTGTAGGGGTGCAGAGCTGTGGAATTGTATCCACTCTGGCTCCACGTGGAAGCTGTGCTTGTAGGGGTGCAGAGCTGTGCAATTGTATCCACTCTGGCTCCACGTGGAAGCTGTGCTTGTAGGGGTGCAGAGCTGTGGAATTGTATCCACTGTGGCTCCACGTGGAAGCTGTGCTTGTAGGGGTGCAGAGCTGTGGAATTGTATCCACTGTGGCTCCACGTGGAAGCTGTGCTTGTAGGGGTGCAGAGCTGTGGAACTTTATCCACTTTGGTCCACGCGGAAGCTGTGCTTGTAGGGGTGCAGAGCTGTGGAACTGTATCCACTCTGGCTCCACGCGGAAGCTGTGCTTGTAGGGGTGCAGAGCTGTGCAATTGTATCCACTTTGGCTCCACGCGGAAGCTGTGCTTTTAGGGGTGCAGAGCTGTGGAATTGTATCCACTGTGGCTCCACGCGGAAGCTGTGCTTGTAGGGGTGCAGAATTGTGGAATTGTATCCACTGTGGCTCCGCGTGGAAGCGGTGCCTGTAGGGGTGGCTGTGCTTGTAGTGGTGCAGAGCTGTGGAATTGTATCCACTCTGGCTCCGCGTGGAAGCTGTGCTTGTAGTGGTGCAGAGCTGTGCAATTGTATCCACTGTGGCGCCGCGTGGAAGCTGTGCTTGTAGGGGTGCAGAGCTGTGCAATTGTATCCACTGTGGTTCCGCGTGGAAGCTGTGCTTGTAGGGGTGCAGAGCTGTGCAATTGTATCCACTGTGGCTCCGCGTGGAAGCTGTGCTTGTAGGGGTGCAGAGCTGTGCAATTGTATCCACTGTGGCTCCGCGTGGAAGCTGTGCTTGTAGGGGTGCAGAGCTGTGGAATTGTTTCCACTGTGGCTCCGCGTGGAAGCTGTGCTTGTAGGGGTGCAGAGCTGTGGAATTGTATCCACTGTGGCTCCGCGTGGAAGCTGTGCTTGTAGGGGTGCAGAGCTGTGGAATTGTATCCACTGTGGCTCCGCGTGGAAGCTGTGCTTGTAGGGGTGCAGAGCTGTGGAATTGTATCCACTCTGGCTCCACGTGGAAGCTGTGCTTGTAGGGGTGCAGAGCTGTGGAATTGTATCCACTCTGGCTCCGCGTGGAAGCTGTGCTTGTAGGGGTGCAGAGCTGTGGAATTGTATCCACTCTGGCTCCGCGTGGAAGCTGTGCTTGTAGTTCTGCAGAGCTGTGCAATTGAATTGTATCCACTGTGGCTCTGCGTGGAAGCTGTGCTTGTAGGGGTGCAGAGCTGTGCAATTGTATCCACTGTGGCTCCGCGTGGAAGCTGTGCTTGTAGGGGTGCAAAGCTGTGCAATTGTATCCACTGTGGCTCCGCGTGGAAGCTGTGCTTGTAGGGGTGCAGAGCTGTGCAATTGTATCCACTGTGGCTCTGCGTGGAAGCTGTGCCTGTAGGGGTGGCTGTGCTTGTAGGGGTGCAGAGCTGTGGAATTGTATCTACTCTGGCTCCACGTGGAAGCTGTGCTTATAGGGGTGCAGAGCTGTGCAATTGTATCCACTGTGGGTCCACGGGGAAGCTGTGCTTATAGGGGTTCAGAGCTGTGGAATTGTATCCACTGTGGCTCCACGTGGAAGCTGTGCCTGTAGGGGTGCAGAGCTTTGCAATTGTATCCACTGTGGGTCCGCGTGGAAGCTGTGCCTGTAGGGGTGGATGTGCTTGTAGTGGTGCAGAGCTGTGCAATTGTATCCACTGTGGCTCCGTGTGGAAGCTATGCCTGTAGGGGTGGCTGTGCTTGTAGTGGGGCAGAGATGTGGAATTATATCCACTGTGGCTCCACATGGAAGCTGTGCTTGTAGGGGCGCAGAGCTGTGCAATTGTATACTGTCTGGATGTTTTATTCTTATCGTGTCCAACAGTTTATATTGGTTTGAAAAGGGCAAGTACTACCAGAACATCTCCACAGGCGGCGTGTCCTGTCTCTTGTTCCCCTGGGCAGCCTCAGCGCTACAGGGACGTGTTCTTGTTTTCCTGTTTCTTTTCCCTCCTTGTAGCTTAGTGCTTCTAAATATACTTTTGATGAATTAGGGCACTTTCATGGTTGCACCTGTGGAATCCCCAGTGCAGACCATGCACTGGGTACTGTGGGACTCACCACCTGACAGGCCCTAATTAGTCCATACATACACGGACACAGCGGGTGGCTATGGAATGTCTTTATTCTTTTCTGTCAAACAGCCAACCGCCAAAACTACATAACCCCATAAGTTCTGCCCCCCTCACGAACTCAACGTCACTCCCCTCTTCCCCATCTCATTGATAAGGGTTATCTGAGAATGATCCATTGGTGCTGTCACATGACTCCCATCGAATAGGTATGAGCCCCGGGAGACTCTTGAAATGGGATGAGTTTCTCGTTATGGATTGTTGGTGATCTCCACTGGCGGTGATCATGGTTCCCTTCTTGCTGGTCACCACTAGACTCTCCGGGCCAAATGTTTGTTCTTCTTTCCTAGCCTTCGGCTGGTGTACCACTACAAGATCTCTAGGTTCTAATTCGCGCTCTTCTGCCCCTCGCAGTGCGTCAGTTCTCTCATTCTCTCCTTCGGTTCCTGATCACGGACCTTGACCTGTTGGTCTAGAGGAGTGATCTGCGGTGGAATTTGGGCTTCCGGTAGTCTTGTTCATATGACTCAGCGAAACATGTGGTTGGAGGGGCTGACGCCGGTGGTGCTGTGTGGAGTGTGACAGTACTCCCGTAGAAGCTGATATAGCACCTGCTCAAATGGTTTGTTGACTAAATTGGCTGTCTGTACAGTTCTCTTAAATATTTGCCATGAACCTTTCAATGATCCCATTGACCTGGGGCCATTGTGGTGTTATTTTTTGGTTTTGAAACCCAGTGTCTCGTGCAAAGTTCTCAAAGTTGTGGCTCGCAAATGGTGACTCACTGTCTGATTTTATGACCCTCGGTATCCTGTAGTTAGACAACATTCGATCGAGTGTTGGGATGACACAGGTCGCTGCTGTGGAGTCGATGAGTTGTGCATCCGGCAAACAAGAATGTTCATGGATGAGCAGCACCACATACATTCCATTTCACAATGGTCAAAAGAGATCCACTGCTAACTCTTCCCAGACGGCTTCTGGAAGTGGGGACATTGTAGCAGATTTGCGTGCGGCGGGGGAGCCACAATTGCGCATGTGTCGCACCTGCCAACGACCTCCTCCACCAAAGTGTTCAGCTTAGGGAACACACCTTCTGCCGTAGGAGACGTTTCGTGGAGACTACCCCCGGTGGCCTTCATGCGCAAGCATAACGACGCGTTCGCGCAGTGACGATGGTATGACAATCTTGCAGCCTTTCATGACGATGTAGTTGTCCACCACCATAAGCTTGTCTTTCACCAGATCCAGTGCTCTTATGTCGTCTTTCACCACCTCTTGTTCTTGCCTCGCCTGATGCTTGACATGTGCCATCTTGTCTGTTTGGATGCAGTGAGTCACTATCGCGACGGCTTTGTTGTTTTCTAATTCTTTCCGTATGGTGGCCCACTCTACAGATAATGGTTGCAGGTGATGTATGATGTAGTTGATGTAAGCATCAGCAATAGATGGACTTGCTTGGGACGGGCCTATGGGGTGTCTTGATAGGTAATCAGCTGGATTGTTTTCGTTCCCTGGGCAATGCACAATGTCAAACTTGTAATCCTGTAGCCGTAGTCCCCATCTGGCTATCTGAGGGGGCATCCTCGCCTTGGGGTTGCCGAATATTGTCAGAAGGGCCTGATGGTCGGTGACAACCGTGAAAGTCTTGCCATATAGGAAGAGGTGGAAGTATTCACAGGCCCACACCACTGCAAGGCTCTCCTTCTCTGCCTGAGAGTACGCCTGTTCAGTTGACGTGAGGCTCCTGCTTGCAGGCATGAGTCTACCGGTGGGATCAGCGGGCCGCGTTCTGTCAGTATGGTGCCCAGGCCGACCGGGCAGGCATCTACGATAACTTTGGTTTTCCTGACTATATTAAAGTATGCCATGTCCTCTGCCTTAGCGATGTTGTTGTGAATGGTCTCGGAATTGCTTTGACAGCCCGTCGACCAGTCGAAAGGTTGGTCTTTCCATGTGAGCAGGCGTAAAGGATTGCTGACTGTCGCATAGTCCTGCAGGTATCTGGAGCAGTAGCTTGCCAATCCAAGCAAGGAAAGTAGCTCTGATACATTTTCTGGCGGCTGGGCACTGTGTTGAGGGCAGATACTTTTTCGGGATCCGGTCTCATGCCTTTGTCGAAGAATATGTGGATGAAAAACCTGAGCGACCCTTTTCTGAATTCACACTTTGCTCTGTTAAGTGCTAGTCCCGCTGCCTCTAGCGCTGAGCAGGCTTTGTGTAGGGCCGCATCAAGTTCCTCCTTTGATTTGCCGTACACTAGCACATCGTCTGAGTAATTTAGACCGTTTGGGACATGTCGGATTACCTTGTGGATCTCCTCTTGAAAGATCTCTGCCGCAGACGAGATGCCGAAACTGAGCGTCTTGTATTGGAATAGGCCCATGTGGGTAACAAAAGTGGTAATATATCTGGACTCTGGCGCAATCTCGATCTGGTGATAACCCTTTGTGAGGTCCAGCTTCGAAAAGAACTTGGCACGCAGAGTCAGTTGCAGCCCTGCTCAAGGACCATGGCCTTGATCAAAAAGTCCTCTCCCCCACCCACATCAAAGGAAGGACCCTCGATTGGGTATCGGAACTGAACTGCAACATCAGTATCACCGATATTGTTCCACAAACATGGACGGATCACTATCTAATAACCTTCTCCGCCACTCTGGATCTCCTTAGCCCCAAAATCAACAATATGGTTCCCCCTCTCCCGACCAGAAGTAAGAAGGACATGACTGCCGAAAACATTATCCCTCTCCTCCTTCCAGCCATATCTGGATTGGAAAGTAACAACCCGGACACCCTGGTAAATACTTTCAATGATGCTATGACCAAAGCAGTAGACGCAGTTGCCCCAGCCAAACTACTTAAAGCTAAACAGGAAGCCCATTTAAACGCCTGGTTTATGCCCCACCTCAAATCGCTAACATTACAAAAAAGAAAGCTCCAATCCATCTGGCGCCACTCTCCCACTGAATACAACAAAAACAACCTAACCGAATTTGCCAAATCTTACAAAAAAGAAATCATCAAAACCAAGAAGAACACCTTTAATGACAGGATCGCAAAAGCCAACTCTAATACTAAAGAGCGCTTCACCATCCTCCGCGAGCTGGAATCCCCTATTCAACTCATAGACAACGCCCCTAAAAACAAAGCTTGGTGCACTAACATACAAAACGCCCTTGCTAACAAAATCTCCTTGCTTCAATGTAAAATTACAAAAAGAAAGGCCACACTTCGACCTCTCGACCAGCAAATACCCCACTCCCAAGAGAATAGGACCACTGCTCCATTTAGATTCAAATCTATCTCCATAATTGACACAGAAAAAATAATACTTTCCCTCAAACCCTCAAACTGTAAGAGTGACTCCTGCCCAGCACAATTAATAAAGGAAGCAGCTAGGGATCTAGCTCCCTTCATTTCCAAGCTCATAAACTCTTCCTTTAAATCCAACACGGTACCAACCAACCTCAAAGCATCATGGGTCCTCCCATTATTGAAAAAACACACTCTGGACCCCACTATCCCCACCAACTACAGACCAATTACCACAGTGCCTTTTCTACTAAAAATCCTAGACAGAGCTTCCTACATACAAATCCAGGATTACCTGGAGGCTAACCACCTGCTTGGCTCACGGCACTCCGAGTTCCGCCCACCCCATGGCACGGAAACAGCTCTCCTAGACCTCAAGACACAAATTGAGGAACTTAAGGATAACGGGAAAACAGCCTTGCTCCTCCTACTGGACCTGTCGGCTGTGTTCGACTTGGTGGACCATGCAGTCTTATGCAACCATCTCGAATCTGCTGCCAACTTCACTGCAGATGCTAGCCCGGGTCCAATCCTTCTTAACAAATCGCTCCATGCGAGTCTTCTCCACCACCAACTCAGCTGACTGCATCAAAATAACCTGCAGTGTCCCACAAGGTTCCTGCATCTCCCCCACCATGTACAATATCTTCACCAAGCCTTTGTTTGACAAGTTGGACAGATTGGGTGTCATCTACACGAACTACTCAGATGACACCCAGATCCTCATACCCCTTTCGGGCGACTACGAGACAGACTCAGCCTTGGTGAACAAGATATACACTCTCATTCAGGCATGGATTGCCGCACACGGCCTCTGCCTGAATGACGATAAAACAGAACTACTAATTCTAGGCTCTGAAGCCAACATCCAAAAACTATGCCCAAACTACACATCCTTCAGCATTGATAACAACCCTATCAAGGTGATGGCTGTGGTTAAAACCCTTGGATTCTATCTGGACGCCTTCCTTACTCTCAAGAAGGAGGTCAACTCCCTCGCCTCCTCCACTACCTATACCTGCAAACTCATCCATGCAGCTAGACCTTACCTCTCCAGTACCAGCTGCATCACATTAGCTAACGCCCTTATCATGTCTAGGTTAGATTACTGCAACGCCTTGTATTCTGGAACCAATAAATATATCACTGATAAACTTCAAAGACTACAGTACAATACCCTAAGAGCAGCACTAAACATCCCTACAGAGAGCAGATCACCAATTTCAGGAAAGAGGTTAACTGGTTAAAATAACAGACAGAATCCTACTTAAAACAGCATCCCTTACATCTAAATGCCTAAAGAACCTAGCCCCCCCGTATCTTATGGAAAAAATCAACAGGAAAATCTCGATGCGACCTACGAGATCTGCTAACACCTCCAAACTAGAGATTCCAAGGTTTAAACGTTCCACCGCGGGAGGAAATAGCTTTCCTGTCATAGCTGCTCACTGCTGGAACGAATTACCACTTGACCTCAGAACGGAACAACCGTACCCGAAATTCAGGCACAAGATAATCAATTGGCTGCGCGCCAATGACACATAACTTACACCCAGCTTCCTATCTAGCCTTGACCCACCCTTTGCCTGGACACCCCAAGATATGCCTTGCTTCTGGGTATATGTTTTGTATATATTCTTGTATATATTTGCTTCTTGCCGCTCTGCTCTATATGCTTATGCTTGTATATAGTCGCACATATATTTGCTCTTCTTTGCCATTGTGTTGTATATACTCATGCCAACTATTGTAACAAGCTTAAGTATTCATGTATACTGTTGTGCCCGGCTACCCTTGGGTTTGGCGCGCATTAACAAATAAATAAACAAACAAACAAACAAACCATGTAGTAGGTGTATCATATCAGTTATTCATGGTGTATGATGTCTTTCTCTTTCTATGGCCTCGTTTGCCCTTCTCATATCTACACATAGTCTGATGGAGCTGCCCGGAACTTCTTCGGGACAGGTACAATAGGGGACACGCACGGAGTGGGACCTGTTGCTGGTTCTATGACATTTTGCTTCATTAGTTTATTGATTTCCTCTTCCACCTGAGTTTGTATATTGATGGGTATGCCCTGGTAATGTTGGGCGACAGGTTTTATCTCTGGGTTGATGTGAAGGTGGACTTTGCGGTTTTTCAACTTCCCTAGTCCTTTGAATAAGTTTGGGAAAACCGCCTTGATGTATTCCGGCCAAGCACAGTACTTGTGAGCCATCAGCTAGTACATGATAGGGACTAGTCCCATTTATTTATTTATTAATATTTGTAAAGCACGCAGCAGCCCAGGGGCATCGTGGCACTTAATGTCCACACAGTTTTGAAACTGAGTATACAGCCACTGTTTGCTTCCGTCTTGAGGACTTGTAACTGTAGCTTGTGTGTGCACATGGCAGAGATTATCTCTTTGCATAGTAGTGTCGTGGTGGAGCCATACGGGTAGATGTCGACAGTGGCTTTTTGAGTTTGGGCGTCTTCGCGACTGTGTTATATGTTTCCTCGCTAATTATGTTAACTCTGACACCAGTGTCAATGAGAAAGTCCAGTGGCATGTCATTGACTTGTATGGTCAGAACCAACTGTGTTGGATTGCAGCGCTGTTGTTCATGGCCCACGCATACCCCATTTTCAGTTGATCCTCACCCGATGAAGGAGAATCGCTAGTGGGGGGTGACTTCATTTCGATGTAACGGATGTAGCTCCTGCACCCACTGCGCCTGGAGCCTTTGGACCGCTGGTATTCTTCTTGTGAATATGTTTTTCTGTGGTCACAATCATCTCTCCGCTGCTATCTAGGGTCTGTGTCTGGTCCCCCCTCACGTGGGCTTGTTGGTGCTGACTTCCGACGTTCTCTAAATCTTCTTCGGCTTGTAGGGTGGATGGGTGCGTTCTTGCACATGACCCTGAAGTGGTCTTCACCCCCGCATGTGGCGCATTTTTGTCCCAGAGCGGGGCAGTCTCCCATATGAGAGTATTCGTACTCACACCTGTAGGATGTGGCGTCTGGGCGGAAGATTCTGTGTGGTGAATAGTTTGTTGACGGCTTCTTGGGCGTTGGTCTTAGGCTGTAGTGTGACTTTACTCAGGTTGTCCAATTGAGATTCTACTGCTGCTTCTATGTGTGCCAGGGCGAGAATTTCTTCAAGTGACTGCTGTTTCTGGAGGAGCTTCTTTCAAAACGCCTGGGAGTTACACCCAGCTATCATCTGGGAACGTAGGGCCTCATCATTGGAGTATCAATAGAATTTGCAGTGTTTCAGTTTGATGCGCAGTCGCATTGCAAAATTGTCTAGGGACTCCCCTTTCTCCTGAAGTGTTGTGTGAAAGACATGCCTTTCATAATCGACATTGTATGTGGCGTGAAGTACTCTGATAATTTGGTATGCAAGTCTTGGTATGATGTGGTGTCAAGATTGGTCAATTCCCCTACAATGTCTCTAATGGCTGGTCCCACTGCCATGGATAGCGTATTTTTTTTGAGTCGGGTGTCTTTGAGTCCTATGGCACCTACGTAAAGGTTGAAATCTCTTAGCTAGGTCGCGCATCTGGTGCCTAAATTGCTAGTGTCTCGTATGTCAAAGGCATGAGATAAGTGCAGGACCTGGGAGCCTCTGTTCATGGGGGGGGGCTGATTTAAAGGGCCATCCCCGGACGTGGATGAGGCTTCTGGTTCAGACATGGTTTGTTGTTGGGTTCCTCTTGGGAGCGTTGGCGTTAGGTAGCGTGGGGGTGCGGAGCTCCTTGTCAGGTGCTATGAGCTGCTCTTGCTGGTGTGCACGTGTCCAGTCTGGACGTGGGGAATCAACTTTCTTCCTTTGCCCTCTTCCATGAACACTGGATTTTCCCTCTCTGGGAGCTGTTGTGGGCTTATTGCACCCCTTAAGCCGTGTAGCTCCCCTTGAAGTGCCTTACTGTTGGCTCTGGCAGGGCCTTGTGCGTCGAGGGTGCGGAGGGGCCTGGGTTAATACACTTAGATTGTGCAGGGCCGGGCTGCCTTGCCGGACCTCATTTAACAGCGCTCTGTATCCTCCCCCTCTTCTTAAGAGTGTAGTTGTGGGGATGTGAGCAGGCAGATGGTGCAGGGCTTCGGCTTATTTCCTTTCTTTCTGGCCATACCTGTGGGTTCCAGAGGGAAGACTTCAGTGCACCGTCAGTGCATGGAGGCGTGCCAACGCGCGTATGAAGTGCCTGACAGCATCCTCCCAGTCAGAGTCCTCACCGGAGCACAGCCAGTGCTCCAGGACCACTTGCATTCCCTTTTCTGGCAGGAGGCCTGGTGCAACGGTGCTGGGCGCAGTGCGGCGTGCGTTCGCGCACGAAACTGGTCGCCAGTTGTGGAATTCCCCAGTGCGGACCATGCAGTGGGTCCTGTTGGACTCGCCACCTGACAGGCCCTAATTAGGCCATACATACACAGACACAGTGGGTGGCTATGGATCGTCTTCATTCTTTTCTGTCAAACACCAAACCGCCGAAACTAAGTAACCCATCGTCTCTCCCCTGTATCTTGGCCCGAACTGGAGGCCGCCCACTCATTGATGTGGAGAGGCAGAGTTGGTCAGGTCACAGCGTGACAGCACCCCTAACTCAAATATGTGCCAAGGTGTCCTATTCCTTCTGCAAGTACCACATGCTAATCCAGGGCATTTTTTTGTCTTTCAGGCCTTGAAGTGCTAGACAGCTATATTGCTCTAGTATGAATCCAGGACTTAAGATACCAGAATGCAAAGGAAAAAGAAGGCTTCCACTGCAATTTTTCAAATATGGTAACTGTTGTAGGCCCCAGGGAGCCTCAAAGCACAAAGTAATACACACCGTCAGTGGTATAAGGGAGACCACCCTTCAAAGAGGCTTGTGCTTTTATTGGCTTTACCCCTGCCCGACATTACATCATGTCTGTTCGGGACATTACATGAAGTCTGTTCGGAAGCAATAATATTCGCTTACCAACCACATAACCCCAGCCTTCCTGCACTTAAACCACTTGGTCATCAGTACTAGGGCCTGCTAGGTGCCTTGTGAGGGCTTTCCTTTGATTCCAGTCAGATTGTGGCTAGAATATGTGTGCCTTTTGGAGGAATCTGTGAATATATTTCAATTTCTTTTGGGCTAGTTGCTGATTTCTAGAGGGATTTTATTTGTCAGTCAGCAAAGCTTTATTCAGCTCATTTGCCCCATAGCACACACAATCAGAGGACACCTTAGTCTCATACACAAAGATTGACAATTCATAATAAATAAACAAACATTCAATTGCCAGTAAAACCTAATAGTTTAAAACCCGGCCAGATGAATCAAATGGTTAAAAGTGATGTCCTACGAAGCCAGGCTCAGTAGATACATTTAGGCGCAAAATACACATTGTTCACTCTAGCCGTGGGTTCATAAAGATGAAAAGCTTCTAGGGCAGAATTCACACCTGCTTTTCTAAACAGTGGGATACAAAATATTTTTCACAGGTCCCTATAACACATACAGAGTAGCATGAAATGGGTAACACTCTCGATCTAAACCACATACAGGGCAGGTTTTCGGAATTGCCATCCCTCCAGCCACGCATAAAGTTTGCTACCTGTAGTGTGTCAATCCTGAATTCCAGGAATAAGGAACATGCGTGGGCTGGTGTTATTAGACCCCAACAACCCTCTCTGCCATATGATGTGTTCAGAGATAAATATCCCCGCCCCACTTTCAGTTTTAAGCATGGGACTATGGGGCGTTTTTGCGCATCACGCTAAACAAACAACTTGACATCACTTTTTAGACTAGACGGCATATTCTGCAGGTTCTGCCACAGTTCATCCAGACCGGCCGATTTAAATTGTTTAACGTGGACCAACCATTGGAGAGAACATCCACCAGGGTAGTTTCTCCAACTCAGGTGAGCCCCAAAGCTTAATCCAGTAAAAAACAGGTTTCCAGACGAACTTGTTCAAAATGGGGACAAGCCCACATTCCGTTAAGATTGGGGCACTTGGAAAGCTACACGGTAGTTTAATTCACTTTTGCAAGAATGTGTTCTCCGTTACTCCAAGGTTCGAGCAGTTAGTGTGGCTCCTAATCTCGGCTCCTTAGAGGGCCCCTGGGATAGCCTGGATGGTGTGAGTATCTAGGGCAGGGGGCACAGATTGCTCTCCGTGTGAGACGAAGAATTTCTTGAGTCCTCCACTTTTTCTTTCCTTGATGGTCTGTGACCTAGTGGAGTGAGCTGACCAAGAACCAGTGTCTGTAAACCTCACTCCCAAGTAATCATAGTGTGTAAGCTGTTCCAAGAGAGTGCCGTCAATTTCCAGCCGAAGGACCACAGGCTTAGATCTCTTTGGTCTGACAATAACGCCTTGGTCTTGCTCCTGTTTAGCATCAGACCCAACACTGAGCACTTAAGAATAAAGCGCTCCAGACCACGCCTGATCCCCATGGGCGATATGGCCAACAAAACTGAGTCGTCAGCAAAGAACAAAGCCGGATAAACATCCTTATCAATTTTAGGGGGATCTAACCCCCCCACACCCCAGTGCATTCTGCCACCAGGTCCAGGATGATTTCATTGATATAAAGAAAAAAGAGAAGCTGGGCAAGTACACCGCCTTGCTGCACGCCTTTAACAACTGGGAGCTCCCCAGTGGATTCTCCTCCTGGGCCCCACCTCACAACCGCCGTACTGTTTGAATAAAGCTCAGCTATTACAGATACCTACTGCACTGGCACCCCAGCGCTTCAAATGGACCTGCCAAATTGGGACCTGAGTACGCTGTGGAAGGCAGTCTGTAAATCAATAAACACAGCGTAGACCTGCATACCTTTTAATACACTGTATTTCTGAAGGATGGTCCACTTGCTGGCGCAAGCCTGTAAAGGGGAAACACGCCCATTACTGGTCACCCAGTCCTGCAGTTGTTGGAGAAGGACCTTTGCAAAGAGTTTCCCGAGGGAGTCAAGCAATGAAATAGGCCTGTAATTTGCCAAGAGTACTCCCCCCCCTTTTTTGTATATGGGAATGATCTCTGCGTGAGGCCATGATTGCGGGATATGCTCAAGGCTGGCCACTGCTTGACACAGCCTTGCTAGTAGTGGCACCCAAATATCCGGCTCATCCTGATAAAGGTCGATCGAAATGTTATCAGGGCCAGGGGCCTTTTGCCCCTTAGTGTTCGATTAGGAAGCTCTTACAGCCGCCATGGTAATAAAAATAGGTGGCCTAAAATGGTTGATAAATGTCTGATCTATCTCTGCTAATTCCCTTACAACAGGCCTTCAGTGCAGGCCTCTATTTGGTATAGGCTACAAAAATGGGAGAACCATTTGGATTCAGTGATCATGCAGTGCAGCCTGTTGTCAGAATCCTTCTGTTTAGCTATGTTAGAACAAAAGGCCTTGGTGTCCTTATTAAGCGAAGCTTCCCTGAGTGATTCCCATTGGGATTTCAGGAATTCAGTTTTCCTGGACTTCACTATCTTTTTATAATTGCTCCTCTTGATGCGCAACATATCCTTATTCACTTTTCCATCGGTTGCTTGAGTTTGCCGGTAGTCTTGGCAGTGTGAGCGGTGAAAGCAGTAGTGTTGGCAGTCTCTCTACTGCGTCTATTGTGAAGAGGAGGAGCCCAGCAGCAAAACTCCCTCGCCTAGCGGAGTTTGCTGAGTTTGCCAGCAGTCTTGGCAGTCTGTGGCAGAAGGCGACTAGAGCAGGTCCCCCCATTGTATATGGGAGACGAGCTCTATACACAGGATTTCGGAAGGGTCGACCCCCTCAGCTTACAATGGTTTCTAAAGACGTATGCCAGTTGAGGGCATTGGAGTGAGTGGGGAAGGAGATGGCGGAGATCCCACCAAAGCCTCAGCCTCTGATACTATTTGCACTGTTCAGACTTCTATTGACTGTGACATTCTTTGCCTCGAGTTAGCATTTCTTGACCCTCGCTCCTGCTCCTCAGATGTTGCTGTGATAATTTCAGCCAGCATGGCTTTTTTTTAGATGGTTTGGGAACTGATACCCCCAGGGGGCCAACAGGTGACCAAGAGGAAACTGGTGGTGAAATGGTTATGCCTCGGCCCCATACCAGCACAAACCCCGAACAAGTGGGGTGACAGATTGTGCGGCTCAGGCCAAGGGGGTGGAGTCGGCGGAACAGGTAGATATCCTGCAACATGTAACGGGTTCAACAGCAAACCTGGACACAAATCAATATTGGAGGGATCTGACCATCCCCTCTGCCTCTTTGGTTAGGGCAATCCCTCAAGATGCAGAGGATGTAGAGGGTGACAAACCCAGTCGACTATGCCCAAAGACTGTGAACTGCTCCCAGACACCAGCCCCCCAACACTGTTGGGGAAGGACCCAGGTGGCTGTCTGTGTGCTCCCGAAAAGGGCGGAGGCGTCTCCAAGGTTGGGGCACCGGCCAAATTTCAATTTAACCCCCTCTCCCCCGATAAGCCCGGGGATGTTTTCAAATGAGACGCCGATTGAGCAGGGCAATGATATTCAAACAAGAGGTAATAGCCCAGAAGGACAATTCCAGAAATACCTCGCACATTTTTAACAAAGCCAGCTCTACCCCGGGAAACACTACCATCAGTACTGGAGGGGCAAGCCCTGGGACGCTTGTGGCTTGCTCGGCCCCGTCACCTATTTTCAATTCAATCAAAGGACTTGACCACCCCCATCTAAAGGGCCGCTCCCAGAGATCAACCTGGAACCCGACAGGGTTAACCTTGGGAGCTCTACTGGGCAAGCAGGCTTTTCATTACAAGAAAAAGCCCCTAAATGGCGAGCCGAATGCGACAAATTCTATCTTCATAGCCTCAAACCAGTCAACCAACCAAACAATGCCTAGTGGAGAAATACCGGATGGCAAGCTTCTTGAAAATCTGGGGAAGCTGGAAGCGGGTGCTCTGGCCCAAACTGCGCGACAACCAAATGAGTATTCAGCGAGTTTATTATTGCAAAAATGAAAGGGGCTGATGACACACTCAAGTAGCATGCATGCTGCTTTTCCATTGTGCACCACTAAAGAAAACAGAAATCCAGTTTGAAGTCCAACATGCAGAACTCAAGTCAATTGCTGAGTGACTCATCCATACAAGAGCACTCAATTCAATTGCAACATGCTTATAGCAAGATTTCGTCTAAAAGACCTCACTTGTCTTCTACGTTTGACACTGATTCTCTGGACGTAATTTAAAGATACAAACCAGGGAGTCTAAATAAATTAAAATCGATGGAACAAGATGGATGGCCTCCTGAATGAGCTTGGCAATTATACCACGAGGGCAAGCAACCAAAGAATTGACAGCAACATGATAGCTACTTTATCCCTTACCTTAGCACCATTCATGAAACTTCATGAGACTCTGAATGACCAAATAAAGGACAACACCACAGTCCTGGCGATGTTGCATGCCAAAGTCCTATTTGTGCAGGGTTTTGTGACAGCATTGCAGAAGAACCTGGAGACAAGTGCAGTGCAAACCACAAAAATCCTCCATAGTATTCTAGATCCGATAAATGAGGAAAAGGACAAACGACGCATGGAAAGATCTACACTTCAGAGCAGTTCTTATCAGAACTCTGATAGACCCAGGAATAACGACCTTTCAAAAGACAGAGCTCTGACTTGGCCACGAGTACTGGTGGCTATAACACCCTGGAAAGAAACACTATGAAGGGTCCTGCAAAAAAACAGACCCCCCACCCACGAGAAACAACGAGGTTGGGGTGGTAGAAAAACAACTAGGGCATGAACCTGAACGAGAAATCATTCCTTTTGAAGATGAGAATAGATCAGGGAAAGGGAATCAGAAAATCTGAATACAATAGGTACAGTACAGGTGGTAGAAAACCCTGCTCCTCCTCCCCTGGCCAAGAAGAGAGGGCTTGACTTCCAATAAAGTCTACAACATATTTTCTAAGAAACCAGTACAAGGGTCAGAAGAAGGATACGTTATACCATCTAAGCCCGGAAACAACAGGGGCTACAGGGAAAGCTCTGAAGGGCAGGAAAGCAATTCGATTACGTACAACCCAAAAAAAATCCAAGAACATGAAACTACCGAATAAGGCACGATCCAATGAGTGCAAATAATTTGCAAAAAACCTAATTTTACCTTCCCCACAAGGAAAGGTAGAAACGACCAAAGTATCCTTAACCCAATCTACAAAGATGATGCAGGATACAGTAACATGCACTAGCCAGGAGAAGGCGGCAACCTGCCTTTCGTGCCCAGAACATAGCACAGAATCAACAGAGGACTTAATGAACCTGAAAACATACAGCTTGTCGGATGATATAACTGCAATTCAGAGAGAAAGAAATATACCTTCCGTGATTGAAGTGGAGGACGATAATTCCTTTGTCACTAATTCAGAACCAGAGGAAGATCGTCTAGAGGGTTCAAGTGACACTTGTCCGTCACCTGGTGAAAACACCCGAGGTCCTAGCATAGCGAAGGGCTCAAGGCTGGAGTTGGTAGTGAACAAGGGTTTGATGGAGCCAGACAATAATAGAAGTAGAAACCTCACAGGAATTCTAGCAGAAATCAAATGGGAGTTGAGGACCACCCACCTCCAATGAGGGCTTCAAAAAGAAAAACATGCCAAGCAAGTGGTTCAGACACCTATGGTGGGACTACGGGCAACCAGTAAATGGAGATCAAAGTGTGTGATATTGAAATACTGTCTGAAATGGAGAAACTAGATTTCATATTCCACTATGGCGAGAAATCACGTCCATACAAAAGACAGGAGTCACCAGCTAGAGTGAGTAGCAGAATTGTCATCACCCGCAAATCGCAAACAAAAAATGTTTCAGGAGATAAAGCAAGGGACAACTCTCAGGAATTCATGACTATGGGAAAAAGAATAACCCAACTGAATCAATTAAAACATCAGAGGAAATCTGAAATTTCTAGCAAAAGTCAGCCTCCTGGCTTGAAGATCCATAGTGGCAATTCAAATGAGGGTAGCCTAGAAGACCCTAAATTACTTCTTGAACGGATTTTACAAATTGAAGATGGCTTAATAATGAACCGAGCAAATGTGCTCAGACTATTACATCATTTATCATCATTGAAATCCTTACCAACTAATGACGTCAACATGATTGACTTCCCTGACGAAGGACGAATGATTATGGTCATATTGCACCTTCAATCAGACCTTGTCAAAAAGTTACTGTTGAACGAGGCCCCACAGATTCTGAGGATGGGCTTCGACCTTAGAGAACTAACTAGTTCGGAAGTACGAAGGAAAGAAGACAGAAGTCAGAAAAGATGAGATAAAAGAAGATCTAATGTTGGTGAAGGCGAGAGGCAGTATAAATTGCAAGGTCCAAAACTCTCAAAGAGTAATCATAGCATCGGAAAGGAAAAGCTATCAGTAACTGTTATGATGACACATGCAGCGAAATCCTCGGGGGCGGTCGAAGTGGGAACCGCTAGTGTACTACAAATGGATAAACAAAATTGGAGTTGGTTTGCGTAGGCACTAGTGTTAGATACTAAAAGATCATAACGGCCAGGAAAAATTGAAGAAAACAATCTCCTAATAGGCAGCTGGAATACACAGGGATTCTGTCATGATGCCTACCTCCAAGGAGCCAGGTCCGACCCAGCAACCCCAGAGGCAGGCATCATTTCCCCCAGGGAAGTGCCAGCGGGCCCAAACTGGGGCCCTTTGGACACAGTCCTGGCGCCTTAGGCGCCAGGCTCATGTTGGACCCCTGTCCTGGCGCCTTAGGCGCCAGGCTCATAAAGCTAAACATGTGTTAAAGTGTTTTAATGTGCACTTACCTGATGCAGACCATGCTGCTACATCCAGGCCCCATTGAGGCCTGAATGGAACTACTTTACCTGTGGGACTACTTTCCACCTGGGTGTGGTCGGGGAAGGATACATACCTGATCGTTGGAAGGATACATACCTGGAACTTCTTCCAAAGCTATTTAAACCACGCCCGATCAGCAACTCACGCTTCGCGTTGTTCTGCTCCTCGCAGCTGGACGCTCACCGTGTCAGCTCCTGCATCTGGACTTCAGCCACGCCTGTCAGCATCCTGGGTCACCTGCTGAGAGAGAATTGGAGAGAAAGAAGACCTTACCAGCTAAATCTGCACCACAGAGACATCACCGACGTTCCTGAAAGGGAAGACATCATTTTTAAAAGCATTTCGTTACCATCGCTGCAGCGCTGCATTTCACTCACCTTTCCTGGGCGCCTCCATCTTCAGCAGCGATCATCCGGATCCGCAGCCACTTCCCAGAGCCTAGAGAGAAAAGACAAGAAAACAAGGTGAGAGAAGGAAGGCAATAGGAAAAGCTCAGTTTCCTTCTAAGACTTACCTGTTGGGTCATTCCCATTTCATTTCGGGTCCTGCCGCTTCCTGGCATTCCGGACCCCGGCCCCTATGGGGAAAAAAGACAAAGACATTGAATGAGCGAATGCAAAGACATTACTCGAACGCTCATCCAGAACTTACCTGTCATTTACTGGAACTGCACGTTTCACTTCGGGTCCGCGCCATATCTCCGGCATTCCGAACCCCGGCCCCTAAGGGGAAAAAGACATAAGCGTTCGCGCTTGCTGCAAAAAGACAATGAACATTATTATTAAGCTTGAACTTCTGCCCGTAATTCCCCCAACAGAACTCTTACAGCGCCTTACCTGAATAGTCAAGCTTATTTGAACTCCCATCAAACCTCAATCCAGTGAAGTAACTGGGTTTCAACGCGCCCCTGCATCAGAAGCAGGATGGAGAACTCATCCTTCCAAACCCTAAGGTGAGACTTCACAGGGAATCGAGGAAGGGTATCGTGGAGGGTTGGAAGGGAGTGGGAGGCTTGAGCATTATTCCGTCAGTAGGTAATACTCCCTTTTCACGCACAGGGGAATATTCCTGCGAGCCAGTGAGTCCATCTTCAGAGTCCTGCGCTTCACCATAGAAGAAGCATCAGCACTCGAAGCCAGACCTGCGCCCCGTGGGAATCAGGTGAGCGTGACAGATTCATCCATCTGTTCTCTCAGAAATGTTTAGCCCGAGAACATTTTTATTTAATTTGTATGCAAGAAACTTGGCTCAGAAGTGCACTGCTTTTACCTGGCTATTCGGTTCACCTTAATCCAGCTATAAAGGGCCTAAAGGGACGGCCGATGTCAGGTCTATTAACAGCTCTTAAATTATCAGTGAATTGACACGTATTGCAAGTGGAGAATCCTAATCCATACATACAGATTCTCACAATTGAGATTGGTCATCAAGATGAGATCAAGCCCAAAAAGATGCTCTTGTGTAACCTTTATAGGCACACAGCCTCACTTGAGGCTGTCAGTTTGCCCGCGACAGGTTTAGACTTCATTGAGTAAGAGAAAGTTGGTCCGACCCCTATATAATAATCTGTGGGTACCTTAACATTCATTGCTTTACCTCTAACAAGGAACTTGTCCACTTTGATGACTTAGGGGCAACTGATTCGGAGACCAGAGGTCTGATATGGAGGCAAGACCTGCTCCTTAGAGACATTGACATCCTTAACAAGACCACATAAAGTGATTACACACCAAATATCACCTGTAGAAATGCCAATGGAGGAAAAAATGTAGATGACATCTTTGTCTCCAAAAATATGCAGAAGCACGTGAAAGATCTGGAGGTAATAGAATCCCTAAAAAGCGATCACAACATCTTAAAGCTATCATGTTCCCGCCTGAATGCAGGACTGAAGGAAATTCACTCAGCAAGACTAGGACTATTCTCCATTCTCTGCCATGATTCCCCTCCCCTTATCACTCCCCCCTCCCACCCTCTCTCTCATCCCCTTAATCACTTCCCTCCACACACCCTCCCACCCCTTCCTCAACCCCTTTGCTCCTCCCGTTACCCTTCTCCTCCTCCTACCCATCCCTCCCTATTCCTCCCTGAGCTACTCCACTACTCTCCCCTCCCCCTCTCTCTAATTGTTCTACATAATGTTTTGTTGGTCTGATTCAAAATTCAAAATTGTTATTTGCTTCTACTGTTACTGTTAATTTGTTATCGTTAAATGTACCCTGTTGTTAAAATGTGCAGCGCTTTGGCGAAAAGCGCTATATAAACCTAATAAATACAAATACAAATACTATGCCCTTGAAGAAATTGATTACGCCTCAACACAGGGAGAATCAAGAGCTTGACTGGAAGATTTAACAGACAACTCATGCAAACTGAGCCAGACTCGGTGGACAAGGGTCTAGACTATTACTCTCTCCTGCTTGACTTTGTGGACAAAGGAAACCGCATGAAAGGAGCTCTTTCTCCCCAAGACACACATATGATGAACTGCTGATTATCAAGAAAAATACTTTAAACACAAATCTTAGGCACTTAAAAAAGGAGAACTGTACAACTGCAGCCGCAAGTGGCAAGAAATTAAAACAAGAGTACCGTAACTGCACAAGTCTGAGATGTTGCATCATGACTCGGAAAAAATGTTAAGGAAAATTGCCCTGAAAAATACCAGTGAAATCTGGCAGGTAATAAACAGAAGTAATGCTCCCCAGGAAGCCAGTCTTATAAATGCTGTGTCATCAAGCACCTGGAGTGAATACTGCACTTCTCTGCTCCAAGCCCTGGAATATCCTCTCAAACATCTACAAATAGGAGCTCTGCTGGATGGACCTTCGATACCAGCAGAGAAGATATTTTAGGCCAGATTCGTAAGGCTAATAACTCGAGGGCACCAGGACCTGATGGGGTGTTGAATGCGACACTCAAAGAAAACTCCGAGCTGTGGGCCTCTTTTCTTTGGATTTTGTTCAACCACATCAAAAAGGTGAAGAAGGTACCCTTGTCATGGAAGAAAGCAATAATAGTCCCCATCTTTAAAAAAGGGGACCGAACACTGCCCGGCAATTAAAGGCCGATAGTGCTACTTGATGTAGCTGGAAAGATCTTTGCGGCCTTAATCTTGCAGTTGCTTACAAAGTGGAGTGCCGACGCTAAGATCGACGATATTAGACAGGCTGGATTTGTGAAAGGTGTGAGCACTACCCTAAATGTCTTCTTGGTAAACATTCTCAAGGGCCGGGTATATGAAAAAAACTAACATAAAAAGCTATCTAGCCTTCATAGACCTGGCCCAAGATTTTGACACAGTGGATAGAACAAAGCTATGGACAAAACTACAGCAATGGAAATGTCCAGGTGAGCTATTGGAGGCTGTTAAAGATCTCTACATGGGAACATCTTTGAGAGTCAGACTTGACATCAGTGGCACCCTGTCTGACCCAATTGAGGCTTCGAAGGGCTTAAAAAAAGGTTGTGCGTTAGCTACTGCATTGTTTAACCTGTTTCTATCAGACATGCACCAGGTCCTAGGTACTACAAGGTGCTTCCCTCCTAAACTCTCAGGGAAACCTCTGGGCAGATTGCTCTATGCGGACGAATTAGTCCTGGTGGACCGAACACCTATTGGGCTACAACACCAACTGGACACGCTAGCAATTTATGTGAAGGATAATGTCTTGAAGATAGATGCAAAAAAGTTGAGAGTATTGATAATTGAAGCAATTCTGAAAAAGGTTAAAGAAAAAAATTGTTGGCACCTGAATGCAGTGAAAGTCCTCAACGTTAATTCCATGATAAACCTAGGGATGTGCGTGAATGCAAGTACCATCGATGTCCCCAGGTTGGTCATCCTACGAAATAAAGGGGTGAATTGATCCACACAGGCAAGGATTCTGCTAAAAAGGTTCTGCAAATTTACATTATCTCCCATTCTGACTTTTTATCGTATGAAAGTGGTCCCTATCCTTACCTACGGAGGTGAATCGTTCTTTTCCCTCCCGGCGACGGTATGGCCCTTACTGGAGGGAAGAAAGTTCTCGGCCTTCTGAAAGGAACACCATTCCAGGCAATCCGAATGGAATTAGGTTTAACATCCCTTTATGCCACAGTGGTCTGGAAATCTTTGAGTCTGTACTGAAAATATGTTTATTTATTTATTTTTTTTAATTATTTTATTTGTATTTAATCAATTTTGATTTTACAAAGATTTTTTCTGGTTGTAAAATAGAGAGAAGAGTCATTTTCTGTACGTTAGTAGATTTCTCAAGTGGGTGCTTTGTCGAAGAAAGATCTCTTTTATGTCACTTGCATAGTCTTCTCCATAGCGATGGTTATAATTTTAGCAGCCTCTATTAGCCAACGCGTTTGGGCTCCTGTGATGAGGCGGTTCCACCAGATGTTTTCATCAATGATATAGGATGCTTTATACACAGGACCAAGGAAGGCCTCTCTTTCAAGGTCAATGGCCGGACAGACCATTAAAAGGTGTTTGATAGATTCTGTGGCTTGGAGGTCTCCACAGAGTCTACAGGTTTTTTCTTTGGATGCGGATCGAATTGCTAGGACTTCCTGCGTCAGTAAAAGGTTTAGACGGGCTTTCAGCAAAGTTCTCATGAGGGATTTACTTGGATATTTGGTGCAGTACTCCATCGGCTGTTTCAATTTGTTGAAGACTGGCGGCAGATGGGTTAGTAATTTGTTCAAGACTGCACTGTCATTGGTTTTTATCCAATCAAGCCATCCCATTTTGGTTTTTATTCTCATTGGATTCTGGAATAGTTCATCTTCTGAGCAAGCTATTTCTTGCAATATGCGCCTTTGTTTGTCTGCCCAGTTGTTAAGGAAACTGTTGCTCCCTTTAGATATTTCCTCGGAAATCATCCTGTATATTTCCAGGCTATCTTGGCTCTGAATTTTCCTGTAAAGTTGGATCGTACTCTGAGCGACAACTGCCTCCATAGAGAGCAGCCCAAGTTCACGCCTTATGGGTGCCACAGCTGTTGATTTTGGTAGGCCTAGTGTAGCTCTCCAGATGAAGCCTTCTAGTTTGGACCATAGGGTCAGTGGGATAGCAGGGTTAGCGTCCATGCCATATGTCAATGCTGGAATTACTTTTGACTTATAGAATTGGATTGCCGGGAGGAGACTGTATTTGCCGTATTTTCTGTCGACGGCGCGGAGTTGGGCCGTTAGGTTTTTTTGTTTTTGACCACAAAGTTTTCTGCATACTTAAAGATCTTTTCGAACTGTCGATGTCAACTCCAAGATATTTGAATGTGGAGACGATTTCGATTTTCGAGTGGTCTAAGAACCACTTCAATGACTCCTTTTTTTTCCGTCCCTGATTGTTCTCCTTGGTGTATAGGGCGAGGTTGTCTAGTTGGCGTTGAAGGCCCACTTGAGTATGGTCTAAAATGATGAGGTCGTCTGCATATAGAAGTCTGGTGACCATTGTACTTCCGATTTTCAGTGGGAAGCATCTGTGATTTAGGTGGCTCTTTTCTTCCCTCCACACTCTCCTCACCTGAGTCCTCAGAGGCACCGGTGTTCTGTAGATTTCGCCGGCTCAGGTAATCCCGTTCTTTTTTAGGTAGCACTTGCCTGTCTCGGTGAGAAGCCACAGTGACCGCTGACTGGACAGCCGTCCTGGGACCCCTTGACCGGGAACAGGCCGGACAAAAAGGGAAAAACCCACAAGTGGGAAAAAACCCTTAGGAAGTTCTGGTAAAGAGGTGTGGGACGATCGAACTGGAAGCTGAAGCGTGATCCACTGGTTAGAACTTAGGAGGGATTCCAATGCTCCAAAGAATGGTGGAAGGAACCAGGCCAAGGATAAGTTGGGAGCGGTGAGAGAAAGAGAAAAGGCAGAAGAGAAAACTGAAGGACAGAGAAAAAAGGAAAACTGGAGAGCCGCGAGAGAAAAAGAGCGGCAAAGCGAAAGGATAAAAATAGCACGCCCGCCGCCGGAGCGGCGAGTCTGGAAAGAGAAAAAACGAAGAAGAGCCGAAGGATTGGCGAGTACAAAATGCTGCAAAAAAGCCAAGGAGTCCCGCTGCAAGTCGAGGCTAGCAGAGGGCAACGCTGGAGAGCGCAAAAACCAAAGCCGCTGGAGTGAGAGCCAGCAACGGTTGAAACGCAGCGACTGTCGGGCTTGGATGACAGATAAACTGCCGGCAGTGCTGTGATTGGTGGTGGTAGGTACTAGATACAAAGAAAGGACTAAATAGCTCTACCTGCCGGAGAGCTTCCAACGTGGAAGGAGCCGCCACCCGCGGTAGCGGTTGCGGATGACAGTATGACTCCCTCCCCACCTAACCGCCCCAGGCTTCCCCGGATAGCGGCGTTGAAAAGTAGCCAATAACCTTGGTGCATGAACCTGAGAAGCCGGTTCCCATGAGTCCTCCGACTCCGGGTATCCCTTCCAGGACAGAAGGTACTCAAGACGTCCACGATAATACCTGGAATCACGGATCTTAGATACCTCATATTCCTCAGGCTCCGAGGACTGTGCTAGTATAGATCTGGGGATGGTTCTCTGGTGAAGATCGGGATGGTAAGGTTTGAGAAGAGAGGAATGAAAAACCGGGTGAATGCGGTGAAGAGAGGAAGGAAGCCGAAGGCGGAAAACTACAGGATTCACTTTAGAGAGAATAGTGAAAGGTCCCAGAAAACGAGGAGACAGTTTAGAAGGCCTTGTCCATCTAGGTAGAAACTTGGTGGATAACCACACCTGATCCCCTGGCTTCCAAACAGGACATTCTTTCCGATGTTGATCGGCACTGGATTTCGTCCGTCTTCTGCTAATCTCTAAACTCCGCATAGCAGAGGTTTGAGCCTCCTTGATATTTCCTAATACCTCTTCCACCGTAGGAGAGTTAGTATAACTGGGAACCTCCGGAAATACGGCACGAGGGTGAACCCCGTAAGTGCAGTAGAAAGGAGAGAGTTCTGTCGAGGAATGTCTAGTATTGTTGTATGAGAATTCCGCTGTGGGAAGCAGCGATACCCAGTTGTCCTGATGTTGAGAAATGTAACACCTTAAGTATTGTTCCAGCGTGGCATTAAGGCGTTCCGTCTGACCATTGGACTCTGGGTGATAACCTGAAGACAGAGCTCTTTCAATGCCCAAACGGTGGCAGAGGGCGGTCCAAAACTTTGAGATATACTGACTTCCCCGATCTGAGATTATCTTATCGGGAAGACCATGTAGCTTGAATATATCTCGAGAGAAAACCTCTGCCATCTTAGCAGCAGTGGGCAGACCCGGAAGGGGAGAAAAATGTGCCAACTTAGAAAAAGCGTCTACTGTGACCATGATGCAGGTACAGGATTCCGAAACCGGCAAATCAACTATGAAATCGGTCGATATAAGACCCCAAGGGCGCGTTGGGAGTTCGACCTGAGTGAGCAGTCCCAATGGTCTTCCTAGGCGGTACTTGGCTCTGGCACAAATCGGACAGGTGTTGACATACTCGTATGTCTCCTTTCTAGCATTTGGCCAAAGAAATGTTCTAGAGAGAAGTTCCAAAGTACTATCAGGTCCTCTATGGCCGGCCGAGCGAGAGTCGTGACTCCACTTTAGTATTCTTGAACGAAGAGGACCCGTGGGGATGTACAATTTCTGTTTGTAGAATAACCAGTCACCTCTTTGTTGAAAAGGAGAGGTGTTACGTAGGGGTAGTTGAAGTTTTTCCTGAGTGAGGGCAGTCTTCACTTCTTTGAGGAAAGAACCAACAAAGGCCAGAATTTGGTTGCGTTTGAACATGGATTCCCTCTTTACTTCCAGGTGTTCCTTGGTAGAGTCTTTGCGGGATAAGGCATCTGCCAGACTGTTCTGGGATCCCGGGATATACGAGACTTGGAATTCAAACTGTGCGAAGTGATGTGCCCACCTGGCCTGTCTGGAATTTGAACATTCTAATTCTTGTAATACCTGGAGGTTCTTATGATCGGTCCTAATCAGAAAAGGATGTCTGGCTCCTAGCAGGAGATGGCGCCACTCTTCGCAGGCTAGTTTCATGGCCAGAAGTTCTTTCTCCAGTACCGAATAGTTGAGCTGGCTGGGAGAAAGGGTCTTTGACATGTAGGCTACGGGGTGTTCCGCTCCTTGGATAAGCTGGAGAAGCACCGCTCCTACAGCTACCGCAGACGCGTCCGTTTCCAGAACAAAAGGTTTTGATTGATCCGGATGCTGGAGAATGGGAGCAGTACAGAACAATCTTTTGAGAGAATTGAAGCTTTTCTCTGCTTCCTCTGACCAAAAAAAAGGAATAGCCTCCTTCTTTAGTAAGCGCGTAATCGGGTATACTACCTCTGAAAAGTCTGAAATGAATCTGCGGTAATAGTTTGCTAATCCTAGGAATCTCTGGACTTCTCGGACTGAAGTAGGAGCTGGCCAATCCAGAATCGCATCCACCTTGGTTTGGTCCATGGCCACCCCTTCCTCTGAAAGAATAAATCCGAGATAGTGAACTGAGGATACTGCAAATTTACACTTCCCGCTCTTGACTAGCAACTGATTTTTTTGAAGGCGAGACAGTACTTGTGTGACATGTCGAACGTGTTCCTCCTGGGTAGGGGAGAAAACCAGAATGTCATCGAGGTAGATGATGACTGAGACTGACAGCAGATCAGAGAATAGCCTGTCCATGAACCTTTGGAATATAGCCGGTGCATTCACTAGGCCAAACGGCATAACTCTGTACTCAAACAAACCGAATGGAGTTCGAAATGCCGTCTTCCATTCGTCCCCTTCGGTGATGCAAAGCAAATGATACGCATTTCGGAGATCCAGTTTTGTAAAAATTCGAGCCCCTTGTACTGCCTCAATAATGTCGGTTATGAGTGGCATGGGATACCGGTCACGGATTGTAACCTTATTGAGGCCCCGGTAATCGATACAGGGTCGAAGATCAGTCGAGTCTTTTTTCTTAATGAAGAACAGGGAGGCGCCAGCAGGCGACTTCGAAGGTCTAATGAGACCGTTCTCCAAGTTGGTATCTAGATAGACTCTTAATGCCTTCTTCTCGGCCTGAGAGAGAGAGAACATGCGCCCAAATGGTACCAGTGCATTAGGTTCGAGATCGATTGCACAGTCTTCTGGTCTATGGGGAGGTAGCTGAGCGTGAAGGTTCTCTTGGAATACCCTGAAATATCTTGCACAGAAACTAGGAAGCGCGTGAATACCAATATGGTCCTTTGAGAGAACTCTGATGGACTGTTGATCCGCCCTGGTATCGGGAGGAAAACAGTGTACCGAACAATACGTAGAGCCAAAGCTTAGTCGATTTTCCGTCCAGTCGATATACGGATTATGCCTGCGCAGCCAGGGAATGCCTAAGATTATGGGGAAATGTGCGGCTCTAATGATGTCGAACTGCAGGGTTTCTGTGTGTTGGTTGATGACCATGGAGAGTTGCTCAGTGGTATGTGTGATTAACCCGGACGACAAAGGTGTACCGTCCACTCCTTCTACCTTCTGACCCACCTTCCGTACTATCCGTGTGAGCCCCATCTTGTCTGCCCACAGAGTGTCCACGAAGTTTCCGGCCGCTCCACAATCCAATAAGGCTAATGTTTCTACCAGTCTTCCATTCAAATTCAAGGCAACAGATAGTACCATCAGTCTGGAATCCTCTTGGGATTCTGACGCCGATACCGAAAGTGTGACATAGGGACGCTGAAAAAGATCTGAATACCCCCGGCTGCCCGTCCCTATTGGCGCCGAGGGTAATCGTTTCCCACCTTCTTCTCCGGTACTTCAGAGCAATCCTTCAGTACATGTTTATCGGAACCACAATAGGCGCACAACCCATTTTCTCTTCTTCGCCTTCTCTCCGCTGACGATAGAGGTGCTCTGGTAGCTCCGATCTGCATCGGTTCTTCGCTTTGAGTAGAGGTGAATCGTCCAGAAGGAGAGTGTGAAGGAGGGTTCATGAGATTTCCTGGTCCTCTTTGTTTCCTGCGTTCTGTCCTTCTCTCTTGGAGACGGTATTCAATATGGAGCGCGGCAGCAAGTAAGTCTGGAAATGTGGGAGAGCGTGGAGATCGGGCTAACTCATCTTTGATCTCCTCTCTCAACCCTCTTCGGAATACAGCGTATTGTGCTTGTTCGGACCATCCTGCTCCTGCCGCCCGTGTCTTAAAAGAGGAAATATATGACAGCACATCCAGTGCACCCTGTCGTGCATCCAGCAGGTCCTCCCCTGCAGTAAAAGATAGTTCAGGTCGCTCGAAGGTCTATTTCAGTAGGTTCTGGAAACCTGAGCAATCCTGTAGAATGGCATTGCTGCTCGTAACTAGCGGAGTAGCCCAGGCTAAAGCATTCCCTGTCATATTGGAGATCATGAAACCTACTCTGGCTTGATCTGTAGAGAAGGTGTGTGGTCTGAAAGTAAAATATACATTGCAGGCTTCCAGGAATTCCTTCACCCTTTTAGGTGAGCCGTCAAATCTTCCTGACGAAAGAGTCATAGGAGGCAATTCCGGAGGATGTGAGGGTTCCCGGGCCGCTACCATTTGCTTCAGAAGGGCATTCTCTGACTTTACCCCCTGTAATTCAGTGACATGGCCTGAAAAGCCTTCCATATTTCTTGGACTTGTTCTTCGGCAGACATCTTGGTCCTTATAGGCGTTTCAATCTGTGATTTAGGTGGCTCTTTTCTTCCCTCCACACTCTCCTCACCTGAGTCCTCAGAGGCACCGGTGTTCTGTAGATTTCGCCGGCTCAGGTAATCCCGTTCTTTTTTAGGTAGCACTTGCCTGTCTCGGTGAGAAGCCACAGTGACCGCTGACTGGACAGCCGTCCTGGGACCCCTTGACCGGGAACAGGCCGGACAAAAAGGGAAAAACCCACAAGTGGGAAAAAACCCTTAGGAAGTTCTGGTAAAGAGGTGTGGGACGATCGAACTGGAAGCTGAAGCGTGATCCACTGGTTAGAACTTAGGAGGGATTCCAATGCTCCAAAGAATGGTGGAAGGAACCAGGCCAAGGATAAGTTGGGAGCGGTGAGAGAAAGAGAAAAGGCAGTAGAGAAAACTGAAGGACAGAGAAAAAAGGAAAACTGGAGAGCCGCGAGAGAAAAAGAGCGGCAAAGCGAAAGGATAAAAATAGCACGCCCGCCGCCGGAGCGGCGAGTCTGGAAAGAGAAAAAACGAAGAAGAGCCGAAGGATTGGCGAGTACAAAATGCTGCAAAAAAGCCAAGGAGTCCCGCTGCAAGTCGAGGCTAGCAGAGGGCAACGCTGGAGAGCGCAAAAACCAAAGCCGCTGGAGTGAGAGCCAGCAACGGTTGAAACGCAGCGACTGTCGGGCTTGGATGACAGATAAACTGCCGGCAGTGCTGTGATTGGTGGTGGTAGGTACTAGATACAAAGAAAGGACTAAATAGCTCTACCTGCCGGAGAGCTTCCAACGTGGAAGGAGCCGCCACCCGCGGTAGCGGTTGCGGATGACAGCATCTGATCAGTTCTTGTGAGGTTTGAAAATCGCCAAGGAAGGAGATAAAGAGTGCTGGGGCCAGAGGACAGCCCTGTTTGACTCCTCGATTAGATGGTATGGATTCGGACAGTAGCCCTTGGTGGTTTAGCCTGACTGATACAGTAGTGCCGGTATGCAGGGCGATAATTGGATTGACGATCTGGCTTGGACAGTTCTTCAATTTGGCCCGCAGTTTCGGTCTGTCCACTTTATCAAAGGCCTGGGATAGATCCACGAAGGCAAGGAAGATTCGGGGAGCACCAAGCAGAACTTTTTCTTTTAGGATCTTTAAGAGCATTATATTGGCAGCAGTACTGGCGATTTTCTGGAAACACGTTTGAAGTGGGTCTCTGGCAGGAGAAGATCTTGCCCAATTCTGGAAGTGAGTCAGAAGAAAGGTAGCGAAGACTTTGCCGATGACATCTAATAAGGCAATAGGACGATAGTTGGAAATGTCTTCTCGAATGCCTTTTTTGAAGATCGGGACAACAATAGCTTGGTTCCAGGAACTAGGGATTATCTTTCATTCTTTGCAGTGTTTGAAAATCAAGCTCAAGACCGCTGACCAGGCCTCCGGATGTTCTTTTAAGTCGGAATTTGCTAGGCCATCTGGTCCAGGAGCACGTGATAGTTTCAATTTCGAGATGATTGCCCTTATATCGTCTGTGTCGGAGAGGTCGACCCAGTTTGATTTGGTAGAAGATAATGTCTTCTCCGTGGTAAAAGCGGGGCAATCGAACACTTTTGTAAAATGAGTGATCCATCGTTCTTCGGAGACCACATTTATCATCTGCGAATTTGGCTGAGCTTTAATGCTGTTGATTAATGTTTTCAGCATCTGCTTGATAGAGTGCTGATCTGGTGTTTCTTAGCCATTGTTTGTAGGATCTCAGCTCGAGAAGATAGAATTCCCATAGCGTTGAAGAGCTCGCGGTCGTTGCCTCTTTTTTTATTTTTCTTAGGTGACAACGCCTGATCACTAGGCTACGATTGTAAGTGTGGGTGTGGTTGCTAGTCCGGTTTTCGAGCCCTTTTTGGGTTTTTTTGTATGTCAGAAGCAGTGGAATATAGCTAGACTTAAATGTTGCATCGTTTGCTTCAATATCAGCGGTTAGAGTTTTATAATCATCTCCCAGAGTTTTGATATCTTTAGCGGTCATACGCAGACGAGAAAGCTGAGTATTGGTCTCGACCGCTACGTTGTAGAATTGCTGATCCCGATGCTTTATACTGCATGTGAGGTTTAGCAGGTTGTGGTCACTAGCCTCAGTTCTAATTACTTCAAGAGGATATACTCGCGTAGATTTTTTCTGAAACAAAAATGTAATCGAGATTGGCTGTTGATTGGTCTCGCTCCCATGTAGGAATGGTGGTTTGGTTAGTGGATTTTGCAGCGTTCCGAAGGTTTTTGGATTTCATTAGCGATACCCACTGTTTTCCTCTCTCTGCTGCCGGTGTGTGATCTGACGGGTTCAAGCAGTTGGAGTTGAGGTCACCACAAATAAGAATATTCGATGCTTTGTGTTTGATCATTATTTCATCGATGATGTTAGCTGCTTCGTCACAGAATTTGTCGGCAGAAGTTTTTTGTGGGTTCCAGTAGGCGTTGATAATAGCCCAGACTTCAGAAGACTTGTTGTCGCCCGTTGTTATGAGCACTGCCAAAAAAGCATAAGTGGCTACTATAGCCTTACTGATGACTATATTAGATCCCGTCCGAATTGCTATCAAGAGGCCGGAAGAGGGTCTACCGAACGGACTTTTTAAAGCTGGCGAGATTTCGATGGAATAGCCATCAAGGACCGGCTTCCTCAGTAACCACGTTTCTTGTAGGCATAGAATATCGTGAGCTCCTATGTTATAGCTCCCAATTTTGGTTAGGTGTGTGTGACCTCTGGTGTTCCATGATGCTATGGATATAATTGAGTTCTGGAGAGTTTCGTGGTTTGCTTCGGGTAGCAATGGTGACGGATAGGCTCCCCGCGTTTGCTGCTATCTCTTGAGGCCAGGGGTGAAGGCGTCTCGCAGCCAGGACCATGTATCTTTTGTTGGCTTAGGGTCTGGATGGGTAGTAGACTGGTTTGTGTTCAGTTATGACCGTACATACTGGTCTGGCGATGCAGTTCTTCGTTCCTTGTGGCGCTCTGATGATGTGTAGGTTGTCACACCTCGGCGCCGTTCCACACTACGACCCTGTGCTTCATACTTACCTCACGGCCGACAGCGGAAAAGGACATCTGGCAAAACTATTGCGCTTCGCCGTTCTGTTCGGCATTCTGCAGCGCCATTCTTGATGAAGTGGAGAATGCCATGGAGGCTAACAACTACTGGACCAGCCAGACGGTTTCGAACTATGATTCCCATGAAACCTAAGGGAATTCGTAGTCCATAACATCACGTGTGCCTCACCTCACTTGGCTCCACCTCCTCATTGATTTAAGCGGCTGCAGCCCGGAGGACGCTGCTTCTGTTTGAATGTTACAGCCGGCGCTTAAGTTCCGTCTTTATCGCCTTGTTCCTGAAACTCCTCTTTTCAGTTTCCGGTCTGTTCATCGGGATACTGTTTCCTTCTCCTTCATTCCGTGCTCCCGTGTACCAAACCCTCTTTTGAACCAAGGACTGCCTGTCTGCTGTTTGTTACCTTCTTGCTCGCCCGTGTACCGACTTGTGGATTGTTGTAAGGACTGCCTGCCTGCTGATTCTGTTACCTTCCTACTCGCCCGTGTACCGACTTGAGGATTGTGGTAA
Source organism: Ambystoma mexicanum (assembly GCF_040938575.1). NCBI lineage: Eukaryota > Metazoa > Chordata > Amphibia > Caudata > Ambystomatidae > Ambystoma > Ambystoma mexicanum. Next base: position 3,395,765 of record NC_090938.1, read on the forward strand.
GGACTGTCTGTCTGCTGATTCTGTTACCTTCTCACCTGTGTACCGAATAGGAAAACTGCCCTACGGACTGGCTTAGCACTTTTTCCCAAAGTTCTAAGTATTTTGTTTTTGTGCGCCTCCCACGCACCCCAACCTCACCTGCACTCCTCCTCTCGCTTGCTCTGGAATCTTTCCATTTGGCTCCACTTTTAATGGACGTTTGCTGTTATGGATTCTACCTGGTTCCGCCCTATAAGTGCACTTTGAGGACGCCTTGCAGTTGTGCACCCACCCGGATCTAGTGTGTCCCTCGTTCGGCCCGGGACTAGTTACCCAACTAACATTCCCCGTTTATTATTTTGCACTGTCATTGTGTTCTGCATCCTGGAGTACAAGAGAACTTTGACTTCCTAGGGTAAGGCTTTCAGTGCCTTTTTCTCCTTGTTAATTACATCACTCAGGATAGTTCCTAATTCCTTGTTCATAACATTTCAGGGGATATCAGGGCATTGTAATTTCAGGATCCAGGGACTGGGTTGTTCAGGTACTATTCTGTCTTATCTCCATCTATTGATAGTTGCTGTTATTCCAAGTGATTAATCGTGTGTTGTTTCTTGCAGCTGGGTCCGTGGCGGCGTGTTTCTCCCCGCTCTTTCGGGTGATCGGTTCCTCTGTCTGGCACACCTATCCGCAGAGGGTCATATCATCAGAAAGGTAATTTTCCCTCATAGAGAGGAGGCTCGGGTGGAGGCTCCAACCCGAGCTGTTCAATCAACTCACAGCTTCGCTGATCAGGCCTCCTGTCTTGTCTACTCCCGTTCGGTGAGTAACAAAAACAGAAGCCATGGAAGAGACGGATCCTTTGGCTGCTCTGGTCCGTTTGGTATCGGTCGGATATGATGGCAGCACATGATGCCTTGCATCACCGAATTGATGGTTTGCAACGCTTTCCCCCTCCCCACACACTGGGGGTTGACACGTCTGGTGCCACTGCTTCAGGTTCCGGTGTCTCTTCGGCCTCCACGTCGGGATTTACGGCAGCCCCTGATCTCATGGCCACACAGTTTCCATTGGCCCCGCCGGAACGCTTCACTGGCGATCCAAAGCATTATCGGACATTTATCAATCAATGCAAACTGCACTTTCTTTGCCGCCCCACAGCCTTTCCCAATTCGACCACAAAGGCGGCTTTTGCCTCTCGCATCTAGGGGGGACGGCTGCAGCCTGGGCCAATCCGTTACTCGAAGCAAATAGCTTTGTCTTATATGACTGCGATGCTCTCATCACCGCCATGAACAGGGTTTTTGATACCCGTTATAAATCCCAAGCTACAGACCTAGAGTTCCTGAACTTACGTCAGGGTACATCTTCTCTGTTCACTTATCTTACCAGGTTCAATCAACTCGCTGCTGAGACAGACTGGCCCGAAGAAAAGAAGTCAGCAGTGTTCTATAAAGGGTTGTCAGAAGAGCTGAAGGACACCCTAGTCACGGTACCAGTGGTTCCTACCGTATTCGGTGAACTCCTGGACTTGGTATTACAGATTGATGCTAGAAGAGCGGAAAGGAAAGGAGAACGCAAGTCAACCACACCAATACCCCCTCCCTTGGATTCTGTCAGTCTTCCTTCCTCTGTTCCGGAACCTATGCAGGTGGGGGCCGTCCGAGGTCCTTTAACACCTGCACAACGGGAACACCGGCGATCACACAATTTATGTATGTATTGTGGATCGGCCGAACATGCGCTAAAAGACTGTCCAAAAAGACCCAACAAAAAGGTGGGAAACGCCAGAACCCAGCGATAGATGGAGTCCCTACGCCGGGGGTATACTCTTTGGACTCTCATGGGGTCGTTTACGTTCCAGTCAGCCTGCCGGTAGTCTTTACCGTGAACCCTGACACTTCATTTTCATCTCTTGCCATTATTGATTCTGGGGCCACCGGTAATTATATGGACTACGATTATGCTGTCCTGTCCAAAGCCCAACCCGAAACTGTACATGCAGTTGATGGTACATCCTTGATCTCCGGTCTGGTTACCCAAAACACGTCTCTGGTCCGGATGCAGACAGAGGAAGGGCATGTGGAGACCTTATCGTTTGATTTGATCAAAGCTCCTCAGTTTCGGGTCATATTGGGAATTCCTTGGCTACAACACCATAATCCCGCTATCGACTGGGCAAACAGGGTGGTTCAGTTTCCTTCCTCCGTGTGCAACGAAAAATGCTTTCAGAACACAAGTGTGTGTCCCGAATCATCCTCTCAGGCGTTGGTAGCGTCCATGGCAGTCATTGGGGCCGTTTCTACCACTACGCATATTCCTTCGGAATACCTCTCCTTTCGGGATGTGTTTCACAAAGGGGGCACGGATCATCTACCGCCTCACAGACCATATGACTGTCCTATTGATCTGGTGCCGGGATCTAAAATCCCGGTTGGGAGAGTGTATTCTCTCACCATACCCGAGGACAAGGTACTGAAGGAGTACATCGACAAATCTTTGGTCACTGGGTTTATTAGACCCTCTAAGTCTCCTGCAGCGTCTCCTCTCTTTTTTGTCCCGAAGAAAGAGGGAGACCTCCGTCCTTGTGTTGATTATAGAGCATTGAATGCTATTACGATAAAAAATCAGTACCCCCTTCCACTGATTTTGGTCCTTTTGGATCAACTTGGTTCTTCTGTTATTTTTACCAAATTGGATCTCCGGGGCGCCTACAATCTCGTCAGAATGCGTGAAGGGGACGAGTGGAAAACGGCATTCAAAACCCGGTATGGACTGTTCGAGTATCTAGTGATGCCCTTCGGACTCTGCAATGCTCCAGCCACTTTTCAGGCCTTTATGAATGACATCTTTCATGACTGTCTTGACCAGTTTGTTGTTGTTTACCTGGATGACATCCTGATATAATCACCCTCCAGCGAACAACACACTGAACACGTACGCTTTGTAGTACAACGACTTAGAGAAAACCATCTATTTGTCAAAGCAGAGAAGTGTGTTCAACACTACCAAGGTCGAATTCCTCAGTTATGACCTTACCAACCAGGGCATCAGAATGAGTCGTTCCAAGGTTAAGGCGGTACTTGAATGGCCTGTCCCTACCTCAACCAAAGCCTTGCAGTCCTTTCTAGGATTTGCGAATTTCTACAGGCGTTTTATCCACTCGTTTTCATCCATTTGAGCTCCCCTCACGGCTCTGACAAGCTCTAAAAAACCATATCGTTGGAATGAGGAGGCACAGAACGCCTTTGAGGCTTTAAAAGCTGCGTTCTCCACCGCTCCGGTGTTACAACATCCTAATCCTCGCTTACCCTTTCTAGTGGAGGCTGATGCTTCTGGTTCCGCCATTGGGGGGGTTCTGTCTCAGCGTTGTCCTGACTCAGGGGAGATTCATCCAGTTGCATATTATTCTAGAAAACTAACCCAATATGAGCGCAACTACCCCATCACTGAAAGAGAACTCTTGGCCATTAAGGACGCCTTCTCAGAATGGAGGCACCATTTACTGGGTGCACGTCATCTGGTCACAGTCTTCTCTGACCATCGGAGTCACCTGGCGTTTAAATCAATGAAATGCCTCACCGCTCGGCAGGCCCGCTGGCATCTCTTCTTTTCCCAGTTCAACTTCACCATCACCTTCCGACCGGCCCGGCTCAACACATGTGCCGACGCATTGTCGCGTCTGGATCACAACCCCGGCAGTTCTGCATCAGACCATTCTCTATTGTTGCCTTGCAGGGTGGTTTGTGGTTGCACACCTCAGCCTTCGCTTCGTTCCCTGGTCTCGGACTGGGTTTCCTCACATGCAGAGGAATGCATGGCCCTCAATCTCGATGTAGTACAGGGATTGCCATACATTTAGGGTCGTTTATACTTGCCGCCTGGGGAGGCGCGTCTCCGCGCCCTGGAATGGTCTCAAGACTCATTGATAGCGGCCCACCCGGGTCAACAAAAAACTCTGGACTCCTTGCGTCGCTGGGCATGGTGGCCCTCCATGTCTAGGGATATGGTTGACTATCTGGCCGCTTGTTCTGTGTGTGTCCAATGCAAAATATGACGTTCCAAACCAGTGGGTTTATTACAACCACTTCCGGTGCCACACAAGCCGTGGTATATGGTCTCCATGGACTTCATAGTGGATCTGCCACCGGTGGACGGTTTCGATACCATCTGGGTCGTCATTGACTATTTCACCAAAATGGCACTCTTTATTCCATGTATGGGTCTGCCTTCAGCACCAGTTTTGGCATCTTTGTTCCTCAAGAATATCTTCCGTTTCTTTGGCCTACCGTCCATCGTGGTGTCAGATCGCGGCCCGCAGTTTACCTCACGATTTTGGAGAGCCTTAACTGCATCTTTATGCATTGACGATCGGTACAGCACTGCCTATCATCCCCAGACAGATGGGCAGACTGAGAGAGTCAACGCTACTCTAGAGCAGTTCCTCCGTTGTCTGTGCCTACGCTTTCAGTCTTCCTGGTTGACGATGTTGTTGCCAGCTGAATTTGCCTATAATAACTCTTTGCACTCGGCTTCTGGTGTGTCACCTTTCTACGCCATTACGGGTAGCACCCACGATCGTTGCCCTTGGATCCTTCTGTTCCCTTGGACAATCCGGCAGCTCAGGCATGCGTTCGGGACATCAAATCCGTCCACATGGCAGTTCGTTTGCATCTCCTTACTGCCCAGAATAGGGCCAAGAAATATGCTGACCGACGTCGGATTCCTGCGCCGACATACAAGGTGGGCATGAAGGTCTGGTTGTCGACATGCAACCTGAAAATCCCTGGTAAACGCATGCTTCTGCCCAAATTTGTGGGTCCCTATTCTAACACTGATGTGGTTAGTCCTGTGGCGATGCGGCTTTCTCTACCCGCCTCCTGGAAATTGCATCCGGTTTTTCATGTATGCCACCTGAAGCCCTGTCCTCCTGCTACTCGCTTACCACTCCGCCCTTCTCCCGTCCGGGTGCAGGGCGATGTTGAATACGAAGTGGCGGATATCCTGGACTTCCGACTACGCAGGGGTCGCCCGTTCTACCTAGTTGACTGGAAGGGCTACGGTCCTGAAGATAGGTCTTGGGAATCGCTGCATAATATTCATTCTCCTAGGCTTCTGCGCCGCTTCCATGAGCGCAGGGGGTTGGTGCCGCCTTTGGGGGTGGATGCTGTCACACCTCGGCGCCGTTCCACACTACGACCCCGTGCTTCATACTTACCTCAGGGCTGACAGCGGAAAAGGACATCTGGCAAAACTATTGCGCTTCGCCGTTCTGTTCGGCATTCTGCAGCGCCATTCCTGATGAAGTGGAGAATGCCATGGAGGCTAACGACTACTGCACCAGCCAGACGGTTTCGAACTACGATTCCCATGAAACCTAAGGGAATTCGTAGTCCATAACATCACGTGTGCCTCCCCTCACTTGGCTCCACCTCCTCATTGATTTAAGCGGCTGCAGCCCGGAGGACGCTGCTTCTGTTTGAATGTTACAGCCGGCGCTTAAGTTCCGTCTTTATCGCCTTGTTCCTGAAGCTCCTCTTTTCAGTTTCCAGTCTGTTCATCGGGATACTGTTTCATTCTCCTTCATTCCGTGCTCCCGTGTACCGAACCCTCTTTTGAACCAAGGACTGCCTGTCTGCTGTTTGTTACCTTCTTGCTCGCCCGTGTACCGACTTGTGGATTGTTGTAAGGACTGCCTGCCTGCTGATTATGTTACCTTCCTGCTCGCCCGTGTACCGACTTGAGGATTGTGGTAAGGTCTGTCTGTCTGCTGATTCTGTTACCTTCTCACCTGTGTACCGAATAGGAAAACTGCCCTACGGTCTGCCTTAGCACTTTTTCCCAAAGTTCTAAGTATTTTGTTTTTGTGTGCCTCCCACGCACCCCAAACTCACCTGCACTCCTCCTCTCACTTGCTCTGGAATCTTCCCATTTGGCTCCACTTTTAATGGACGTTTGCTGTTGTGGATTCTACCTGGTTCCGCCCTAAAAGTGCACTTTGAGGACGCCTTGCAGTTGTGCACCCACCCGGATCTAGTGCGTCCCTTGTTCCGCCCGGGACTAGTTACCCAACTAACATTCCCCGTTTATTATTTTCCACTGTCGTTGTGTTCTGCATCCTGGAGTACAAGAGAACTTTGACTTCCTAGGGTAAGACTTTCAGTGCCTTTTTCTCCTTGTTAATTACATTACTCAGGATAGTTCCTAATTCCTTGTTTATAATATTTCAGGGGATATCAGGGCATTGTAATTTCAGGATCCAGGGACTGGGTTGTTCAGGTACTATTCTGTCTTATCTCCATCTATTGATAGTTGCTGTTATTCCAAGTGATTAATCGTGTGTTGTTTCTTGCAGATGGGTCCGTGGCGGCATGTTTCTCCCCGCTCTTTCGGGTGATCGGTTCCTCTGTCTGGCACACCTATCAGCAGAGGGTCATATCATCAGAAAGGTCATTTTCCCTCATAGAGAGGAGGCTCGGGTGGAGGCTCCAACCCGAGCTCTTCAATCAAAGCACAGCTTCGCTGATCAGGCCTCCTGTCTTGTCTACTCCAGTTCGGTGAGTAACATAGGTGGACGTGGATGGTTTTCTCAGCTCTTTGCTATTCCTTGAATCACTTTTTTCTTAAAATCTTGCATTTGTGTCCCGATAATGTTTCGAATCATTGGTTCGAGGTGGAAAGTTCCCCAAAGTTCTAGGTTCATGGTAGACTGGCTTCTCCCAATGGGGAGTGGTTCTACCCTGTCCTTGGGATCTATACAGATCCTCAGTTTGTGACTTGTATCTGTAGTTTTTTACTGGCGGATATTTGTAGTTTACTGTCTGGCTCTTGCTGCTGTTTGTATTCTGGATCTCCATCAGGTTGAAGCCCGCCTGATCCACTTTAGCGTAGACTTCTTGGGGGATCTCTCGGAGTGCCAAGTTTTTGATATGGAGATAGGCTTTTGCTTGCTTGTTTCTATGGTAAGGTATATCAATCTGTTTGAGGATCTTGAGGACAGTTCTTCTGTTCAGGATCATGTAGTATTCTTCCGACGGTTTTTGTTCAATTTTGAATAAACGCACTGAGTCTGTGATCTCATTTTTAGATCTAGAAGAGGATTCATGTTGATGTTCTTTTTTTGACTTTTTTTCTTTAGTAGGTGAATGTTTAATAGATGCATTCGATTTAGTAGAGTTAAGTTTTTCATAAAGTTGTTCGATACTCAAGTCTTCCGCTTGGTTTGATTTAGGTGTTTTTCTGCTCTCATTAGACAGTGGGATTTTGACCGTAACTTCTTTGGGTGAGTTCAATTGAATTTCAAGTTGATTTTCAGATGTGTCACCTGTTTCTGTGTCAAGCTCACTGATTTCTACTGAGTCCTCATGTTGTGTTAGATCAATCAATGAGCTTTGACAGATGAATTTGTCGGCAGACCGTGGAGATTGGATTGGATGAGTGGTTGAATTGATATTGTTTTCAAGTACAATCACTTGGTCCGTGGTCTGTATTCTAGCTTCTTTAGAATTTCCCTTTGCAGCCGGTGGTAGGTCTGCTGTAGATTCTTTGGGCCTTGACCTCGAATCTTGTTGAGGGCTTCTAGTTAGCTTCAATAGGGATTGCTTGGTCGTAAAAAATGTGTTTTATCAGTTCCTCTATTGGGCTTTAAAATGGTGCATGCAGCATTGAAAGAAGCTACACTAGTTGAATGGATGACAATATGCTTAGGCATGCTAAGGAGTCTGTAATCCTCCGAAGACTTTCTGCTAATTAACACCATGAAAGTGAAGAGGCAACTGTTTGAGCAAGACTGGATAAAGACACAGGAGGAAAGAACAACATTTAAAGGTTATGGGAAAAAATGGCCGGAACGTCATTCCCTCAACTTGCTCCCAAAGTATCTTCAAAAAATCTCAAATCCACACTATCAGAGGCAATTCCTGCGGTTCAGACTCAATTTATTCCCCACAAGAGAGATCATGGGAGTCAGGCCTACGGATCGATCAATGGGCTTCAATTGTAGACTTTGCATGCAACAGAATTGCAGGGAAACATTGAAACATCTTGTACTTTTCTGTTCAGCAATCGTCGAAAGCCGAACTAAGTGGCTGGGATCATTTGTCAACGAGCACCCGTCGATTGGGGCTAAACAGTGGTGGATTATTTTGTTGCAGGGAGAGCAAATCTCATTAACACTGGCCTTGATACACTTAATACAGGAAATATTTGCTTTGTTAGAGCGTCCGTATAATCAAGTCTCGCAAGGTTAGATTTGAAAAAGGTCAGATGCTTTTCCTATATCTTTTGATCAATTGCAGTGTATTAGATTTACATGTTTGGAACTCTTACTTATTTGTTTTTTATTTTGGAAATTGGTGAAAGGTTTTAATTGTAAACCATAAACAGTATAATAAGTTTAAAAAAAAAGAAAATCTGTTGCTTGATAGAGCACAAGGTCCTTCTTAGCCTGGCTGCAAAGATCATCGGATAATGGGGGATTCTGCTCACTACTCCACTTGGAACAAGTCGCTACACTAGAAAACCAAGGACCAAGCGTACAGATCAGATGATCATAATCAACCAATACCTCGGCATCCCCCCTGTCAGTATCACATAAGCGCTCAATTACTGGGAGGATTGGCAGGTAAATGGAATGCTTTGTCCCTGCTGACAAGATATTGACCCACTTGACAACCAGTCTGGTGTTGCCATATATGACTATCAGCACGGAAGCCACAGTGCCAATGTCCCCCTTGCCCTGCCACCTTAGTTTTACAGAAAGAGGTTTATGGTCAATGTCCCCACCATCAAGAATGAGAAACTGTTCCACTACTGCCCAGTCACCCGTCATAACCAAAATGTAATCAATCCTGGAGGAACAGTCAGAACAAGAAGGTGTCTTTCCCTGGCTATCGTCAGTGCATCTTCCATTGGCCATATACAATCCCCACTGTCTCCCGAGCATATTAATGTGTCGGAGACAAGAAGCTGACCTCTAGGGATGGGATCTCCCAGGCCCCTTCTACATCCTCCCAGAGCCCCTCCAATTCACGGAGGGATTCAAACTGGAGGTTAAAATCTCTGCCTATGATACTGTGTCCCCAACGGTTTATTGCCATAGGGCCTTTTGTACACATTAAAAATGAGGAGTGTCAGCCTCTTGGTGTTTGTAGCGATGACCATCTGCAAGTCTACTCATCTTTGTTTCCCACCCTGACCCCACTGCCACCAGTGTTTGCAACCCCCCTCGGCCTCTGGGACTTTTAACTGAAGGAATGTTAAGAGCCTTGAACCCCTTTGTCTCAACAGGTAATACAGCCCAAGTTTCCTTCATACATATGATCTTGTTTTACGGATACAAAGACTACCCAGTCAGGGTCCATCAGATGTCTAGCAATTAGTTGGAGTTGGGGTGTAGGTTCTTGACTTTATTGCCAGTAGTCCCCCTACCAGCTAAGAATCTGTCGGGTCCAGCTCTATATAATCACGATGCTCAACTGCCATACTCCCTCTGCCAGCCCGTAAAACGTCTACTCTAATGACAGAGGCACAGCCCCTCACATGGCGAATCCAGTGGATACTCTTGTTAATCAGAATAGCCTTATTTTCATAATCGCCGGATCTAAGTTTCAGAACATTGCACAGGAAGATTGAATTACCCATTGGTGCTCTCAGGCTTCCATTTGGATGTTAAGCAAGCATCTTCCCTGGCAGTTTGCAGAGAAGTGTTCCCACCTTGATATTTTGCCAGTGGCGGGTGACTCACCACATGCTTACTGATAATATCAGTTAAGGGTGTGACCCACTGGGGATTCCTCATAGAACTAGTTTTTGGAGGTGGCAAGAGGGCCACCCATTCATTGGAACATCCATCCACAGCCGGTCGCTGTCCCTTCGGAGCCCCTCTGACTCCATTCAAAAGGATAGGTATACTGTGGTCATTCTGCTGGTTGCCTGAGGCAGGTGGAGAACCAATCTGGGCTTGTTAAAGCAAACCCCCTGCTTTATAACAGTCTTAATTAGGCTGGCAACCGCCTCTTTAAGGTTACCCACCTCTGTTAGTAGTTCACCAAAAGCGCTTGAGCAGTCGCATTTACATTTACATTTACATGAGGGATAAAACACTGATGTCGGATTTGCACCTGCACCGGCACTCTTAAGCACGCTTGGAGGAGCCACACTATGCTTAATCTGCCCCTCCAATTGAATCAGGCTGTTTCTCTTCTCCAGAACATGGGGTGAGAGTCCCCCTTCCATTTTAGCGAATTCTCCATTCATGTTCTCAGACTCCTGCAAAGATAGAGCCACCAGGGCTGAGAATCTATTGTAGAGAATGACTCCTGGGGAAATAGGTGTCAGGCTAGGTGGGTCCACTTCTATCCAGCCCTTGTTTGGACTCGTATCAGATATATTCAATAACTCAGAACTGTGGGGGGGAATCATACCTGATTCTAAGTTCTGATCCGAGTTGTGTTCCAATTTATCGGAACTCTTAGGGGCTGCTACAAGAGAGTGCACTTAGATTATGCTACTCGTTTCACATCCTTCTCGAGCCAATGGGTTGGGGCAATGCACTAGGAGGTGATCACTTTTCCTGCCTCCCTTATCTATTCCATTGTTCACTATGAACTTTGCCAGCGGGTCCACTTTACCTTGTCTCCTTAGACCCCCAGGTTTATTTTTTCCCTTTAAACTGAAATTAGTCCGAGCCCGGAGGAGGGAGACTAACTGAACATTGTGTTAAAAGAGATCTGAGCCCGACTGAGGGGGATCCGATATCTGAGCCCGACTGAGGGGATCCGGGGTGAACCGTAAGTCAACCGAGAAAGAATATCCTACTAGAAATTGGATGCGTAAATAATTTACAAACATCGTGTTGAGAGGATCTGAGCCCGGCTGAGGGGGATCCGAGGTGAATAGCGAATCGCCTAAGAAATTGAGTACTTGTGAAAATCTGAAAGAGGAAAATAACTTATCGTTTGTTTGTCGCATCAGGCCCTCTGAAAGAAGAGACTTTGAAAGGCAAAGAGACTTGGGCTTGGAAGGGCCTTATGCTTATGAACTGTATCCTTGTGCTAGAGAAGCCAGAGACTGTGCTAAACTCGGGTGTACCCCCTTGTCCCGTGCTACAAATGCGGGGAAAGGAGGCCAACGGCCTGAACATCCTGACATATCCTTTTGTGAACACTTCTTTCTTTTTCATAACATTGTTTCCCACACTATTTGTGAGATAAGGATTGTCAATAGGTTTATTAGTATAGGCCCTTTTATTTTGACAAGACACCGCTAGGACTGCGTTATTATTATTTGATGATCGTAGCTTACTCCCATCTATAGATTTAGCATTCAATAGGCATTTTTCCAACCCTTTTGGAAGTTCAATAAACTACCCTTGAACTGTGGTCACTTGTGTCTGTCTTACTGTTGATTTACAAGAGTGGACTCCCAACATTAAAGTAACATATTCTAAAAGGAATAGGATATGTAAACGAAAGGAGAACATAAACACATGTATGTGAAAAACCTGTAACTACGGGGAGAGCGGAAACTAGCCTGGAGGTGGCTTATGCTGAGGAGATGAAGGACCTTCTGCACTCAGGTATGTATCAATATATATATACGGAATAAATGTATATATGTAATATATATACATTTATTCCGTGTTTTTAATATGTTATTACATAGCATAAAACAAAACATAACAACACAAGAATGACAAATGTAGTGTGGAACAAAAACGGAAGAATTCATGAACAAATCTGAAATACATTCTAATGAACACACTGTATATTAAATACTAGTGTGGTTTAAACAAATGTTGGGACTATGCAGGAAGTGGTTCTCTTGGCCACTGTCTGCCTAGCCCAACTGCAGATTAAATTGTATTGCAGGTCTTCCTTACATGGGGCATGGCCACACAAACAGCTAAGCTCCTGGTCCCGTTCAGAGAACACTGCTCACCCTTCCACACTCGGGCTTCACTAATGCGGATGCCTGGAGGGGATTAAGTTGGAGAGGGGGCATGGCCACACAAACAGCTGAGCTTCTGGTCCCGCTCAGAGAACACCACTCACCCTTCCACGCTCTGGATTTTATTTGTATTTTCCCTTTGACTCCATAACCGTTTTCTGTGCTGGTCTGCCTGTAGAGTGGCCTGGCTTGGTGCTGTAGTCCTTTGTTTGTTTGTTTCTTTTTTACGTTCCCCACTCAGCCCTTTAGCAATTGGCTGAGGCACTCAGGTGTCCCTTTGTGCACTAGCCCTGTCCCAGGTGGCACCCCGACCCGCTTTCTGTCCCCGTACCCGCCCGCCCCCTGATTGGCCTAAGTAACCCTTTGTGACAATGACCCCCGAGGGCAGCCTCTGCCCATACAGCCCTTCTGGCTAAGGGCCCCAAGGCAAAGGGCAGCTTCTGAAGCAGCAGCTACAGTCTGTGTTTGCCTGTGTTCACTTGGAAAGCCTTCCACCGTCAACCAGCAACAACTGAAAAAATAAGAGTGGTTTGAGTGGGGAACACAGCAATTACTGTATTCCGGTATGCCCTACAGCCTCTCTCAACTTCATAACATAGCTTACCAAGATTGCTAGCTAGTAAGTTTTAGTCCTACCACTGCTGCACTCCAACCGTTAAGAACCATTTCATTAACTCGTGTGTCCCCACCTTAGGCACCCTTCTCAGATCTAGGTGTTTCTACATTCACTGTTGTGTCTCCAATTGGACATATCTTCCTCCATCCAACAGGGCCATCTTAAAAATCCTATGTATTACGCACTGAGCGGTGCACAAAGCAGGCCCCAAATACATACAAGAAATAATAACGCCTTACCATCCAAACTGCACCCTAGGGTCAAGCACTGCCCTCCTCTTAGTGGTCCCCGCCTCCAATTTGACTGGAATCGGAGGGTCCGTCTACTCAACTTAGGTGCCAACTTGGTGGAATTCACTGCCCCCCGCATTAGACACAGCAAAGACTACATGGCTTTCGGAAAGTCACTCAAAACCTGCCTCTTCCACTAAAAATACATAAGGGAACGCCCTGACCACTTGACTTACCACCACAGCCAAGAATTGGCGTGGTAACCTGCCAATACAGGCCCTTAATAGAATGTCAGGCAATATCTACCCCATTATCTGGAGCCTTGCCCAGACCAGAAATCTGAATCGTAGCAGCACATATGTACATGACAGAATTGAATCATTGCCTTCTTCCACTAGAAATACTGTACACTCTGAAGCCTAGATATCCATCTACAAATATCTGGACTGATTGTGCTAGACTCGTAATCCAAGCACTAATAGTACTTATGAGCTTAATCACTGCCATGCAATTATGCACTATGCTGTCAGACCAAGAAATTCCCATGCTTGATAATCCTACTCTGCTGGAAATTAATGAGCAGAACTAGATACCGGAGGTCGTCTAGAACTTATTTTCGTTAATCCCACCTATCTGGGAATCTATCTAGCAGAACTACAAACCCAAGCACTAATGGCACTTATGAACTTGAACATTTCGCGGCAAAATGCACTATGATATCAGTCCAGGAATGCTCTTCTTCCTTATCCCTGACACGGAACTATATACCATGGACTTTCTAGCACGTATTCTTTGCTAGTCCCAAATATCTGGAAATGTATTTAGGAGAACATCTTATCGGGGGCGTCACTAGAACCAATACTAGAATCATCATAAGTTGGGACAGAGCTGCTTGTCACTGTCTGTCAGTCTTCAACAAAGCAATTGACCCAACAAGACACAGGGAGGACCTTATCCTAACAGCCCAAACCAAAGGGAGATACCATCCCCTTGGCAATTGTTGGAAGCTCAACAGGGAACATGGTCCCCCTGGAAAGCACACATACACTCAAACACACCAGTATGGTAACACTTTCCTCAGCACCAACAAACAATAGAATGCAGCTATATCCTTTGATTAATTTGGCCTAGCTGCACACATACTTACACATCCGAGCGATCACCTCAACTGTTTTTAGAACACAGCTATATCCCTAGGAATCGGCCTAGCTGCACACATAATCTCATTCACAAAGTCTGGCGCCGCCAGAATGCAGATACCCAAGTCCATTTGATCTTTCTGCTCACATTGTACTGTTCTCACACAACCACCTCGATAAGCACTAGCATGCAGCTACACACCACTTAATCCACACTGGCTGCATACATACGGTAAGGAAATCATTGTGGAAAAAGTAAAGACAGACACAAGTGATCACAGTTCAAGGGTGTTTCTTAAACTATATAATGGGTGAGAAGAACAAGTTACTTACAAACTGGTAACGTTCTTTCGACTGGATGCCCTCCCATGTATTCCTCATCTTTGATATTCATATCATCAGCTTTGCTGCTTCGGAAAAATAAATTCCACACCAGAGGGCGCTGTGCTCGAGGTTGTGGCGTCGATGTCCCTCGAGTGCTGCCGTAGAGAGACGTCATCTGCAGTACAAATAGCTTGAGCTGCACCCGTTGGCTTCAGTTCTGTTTTTTCGATATCCTCGACTGAGGAGTTGACCAGGCGTACCCTTAGTCCGTAAGCTCTCATCGAACACGGAGTGTAATTCACATAAATTGTATGGCGGTGTAGGCTGGGAGGGCCGATGAGGAATACGTGGGAGTTACATCCAGTCGAAAGAACGTTATCAATTGGTAAGTAACTTGTTCTTCGAATGGATTTTGTCCTCCCACGTATTCCTCATCTTTGATAGACTCCCAAAGCAGTGAAAATTTGGAGGAGGGTTGTACCAATTAACCCTAATCATGGACCGTATGAAGAACAGCCTTAGCAAAAATACCTCCTTGGGATGAGGTCAAATCTAAACAATGTTTCACAAATGTATGCCTAGACGACCAGGTGGGCGCTGCACAGACATCCTGCACTGGGACACCCCTTTGAAGAGCTGTTGAAGTTGCCATGCCCCTAGTGGAATGAGTTCTTAGCCCATCTGGAGGTTGTTTACCTTCCAGTTTGTAACATTCTCCGATTGCCAAAATTATCCATCTAGATTTGGTTTGTTTTGTTACTGCCAGGCCCAATTTGTGGCCAGTATATCCAATGAAAAGTTGGTCACTTTGTCCAAACTTTGCAAGTCTAGAAATATAAAAGCTGAGAGCCCTTTTAGGGCCAGCCTGTAAAGCCTTTCTTCCTCCTTACCTGCATGAGAGGGAGGATACAAAGATGGCAATGTAATTTTTTGAGACAAATGAAAGTCAGAGACTACCTTGGGTAGGAATGAAGGTTTGACTTTGAGTATTACTTTATCTTTATGGAAAATGGTGTGAGGAGGCTTACAAGAGAGAGCCTGCAACTCACTCACCCTGCGGGCTGACGTAATAGCCACTAGCAGGACTGTTTTCAATGTGAGAAGCCTTGGAGGACAAGAATGTAAAGACTCGAAAGGAATGCATGTATGGAATAATCTAGATCCCAAACAGGAACATGGAATGGGACGGGGGGGTACACGTTAGTGAGACCCTTCAAAAATTGTACCATCAATGGTATCTTGAAAAAAGACACTTCTTCAGAGGAGCGCTTAATGATAGAAAGTGCAGCTAGTTATCCTTTTATTGTACCAATCTGAAGCCCCACATAGGCTAAATCTAATAGGAAAGAAAGCACCCAGGTGTGCACCAGTTAATGAGCTTATTCCAATGACACCGGTACAAGGATTTTGTTGCTGGCCTTCTGGCCGAAAGCAAAATCTACATTACGTCATCCGGGAGGTCCCAATCCTTATATCTCTGCCTCACAGACACCATGCGTGAAGGCTGAGTGTCTTGACATCTGAATGGAGAACACAACCTTCCTCTTGAGAGAGAAGATCCTCTCTTTGTGGAAGACGTATTGGAAGGCAGATGGACATGCCCCGAAGGTCCGGGTGCCACGTCCTTCTGGCGCAATCTGGAGCAATTAGGATCATGGTTTTCCTGAACTTTCTCAACCTCCTGATCACGTGAGGAATAACGGGGTGCTGGAGAAAACACTTAAAGGAGTGGAAATTCCCAGTCCACTACGAACGCGTCCCCTAGAGCTCCTCTTGGAGGAAATTCCCTTGAGCAGGACTGATCGCATTTCCGATTGACCTTGGTCGCGAACAGTTAGAATTGAGTGGTTCCCCAAAGGGTGAAGATCTCTTGAAGGACTTCCTGAACTAGTTCCCATTCGTGGGAGACTGTGCTCTGGCTGCTCAAAGTGTCCGCCGCTGTGTTCTTCTTTCCGGCTAGGTGAACTGCCGATAGAGAGATTCCTTCTTGTATTGCCCAGAACCAGAGCTGCATTACCTCTCTGCACAGTGGTAGTGACCCTACGCCTCCTCTCTTGTTGAGGTAGTACATGGCCACTGTGTTGTCCGTCATTATCAGGTCATTCTTTCCCCGTACAGAGGGCAGAAAGGCCTTCAGCACTAATCTGATTGCCCTCGGCTCCAACAGGTTGATTTGTAGTTTGGACTCCAATGGAGACCAACGACTGCTGATTGTCAGATCACTGGTGTGGGCTCCCCACCCCGTGAGTGAGGCGTCCATCACTACCGTTATCTCTGTGCCAAAAAGATTCTCCCCTGAGAATATTGTCCTTGCAAGCCCACCATAGAAGATCTTGAGCCACTTTGCTCGGTACTTGCAGAAGATCTGACATATTCCCCAAAAATGGGGACCACTTAGTCCGGAGGGCCCATTGAAGGGATCTCATTCTCAATCTAGTCTCTGGAACCAGATAAATGCAGGATGCCATGAGGCTGAGCAACCTCAGAAAATCAAAGGCCGGCAGATGCTAGGCATATTGGAACTTTGTTACCATCTGCAGAATGTGCTGAGCTCTCACCTCGGGAGGCGAGGCTTTCACTGAGGAAGTATCCAGGACTGCTCTGATGAATTGGAGTCTTTGGAATGGTATCATATGAGACTTCTTGTAATTGAGGGAGAAGCCTAGTCTGTGTAGGAAGTGGCAGGTAATCCTCAGATGTGCCTGGGCCTGTTTGGGTGAACGAGCCCTGATTAACCAATCGTCCTGGTAGGGGTAGACATGAATCCCCCCTCTCCTGAGACTTGCTGTCACTACCGCCATCAGCTTGGTGAAAACTCTCGGGGTAGAGGTCAACCCGAATGGCAGAACTCGAAATTGATAGTGAGAGCTGCCAACCGTGAACCTCAGGTACTTTCTGTGCTTTGGATGGATTGGCACATGAAAGGAAGCATCCTGAAGGTCCAACAATACCAACCATTCTTGAAGTTGGGGAGCCTGAAGGATCTGAGAAAGGGTCACCATCTCGAACTTGTTCTTCCTGAGGAATTTGTTCAAATTTCTTAAGTCCAAGATGGGTCTCAATCCTCTGTCCTTCTTGGGAATGAGAAAATAAGGGGAGTACCAACCCTTGTTCCTCTCTACTACAGGTAAATGTTCCATGGCACCTTTCTCTAGCAGGGTTAACAATTCCTGCACAAGAAGCGGATCCGGGATTTTGACAAAGTTGTATCCCGGAGGATGATCCTGAGGCCTTTTTTGAAAAGGAAGGCTGCAAACCTGGGCTGCTGTTTCCAGTGCCCAAGCATCTGAAGTAACGCCCCACCATTCATTCAGATGCTGAGAGATTCTGCCTCCCACCGGGGTCTTGTGGGTCAAGATCTCAGAGTGGCTTGGATGCGGCTGCAGCAGCGGCTGAGGGGACAGTTGCCGCTGCTGGGGTTGATCTAGCACCCTTTCCTCATCCACCACGAGGGAATTTTTTTTTGTCCTCTTTGACTATCCTGTCCTCTTCCCCTTCCAAATGAGGAATAGAAACCAAAAGGACGACCCCTCCAGGAAGATGAGCCTGAGTAGGAGTGTTGTTGAGATTGATATATGGAGGCGCTAAGTGACTTAGCCGCCACCTTAGAGGTCTGCAGAGGCAATTGATGGAAGGCCTCTTTCTTCAGGACCCATTACCCTTCAGACTAAAGAGATCCTACTTTCTATTAATCACCATCAAGAGAGGATCAAATTTGACCTCATTAAATCAGCCCATTAGCCGATGGTTCTTGGGATGCCCTGGCTGCAGAGGCACAATCCTTACATCAACTGGGCAGTCAGCTCACTGTTTCGTGGATCTGAATATTGTATGGCTCACTGCCTATCCCTGGATACCTTACCAAAGCCTTCTAGATACTTTCAAGAGAACCAACAAAGTCCAGTCACCGTTTCTAACATCATCCAGATTCCCAGGGCCTACCAAGCCTTTTCTGGTGTTTTTTCAACCGCGATAGTTCAAGCTCCACCTCCTCACAGGCCAGAGAATTGTGCCATTGATACCGAACCCACAGTTGTGATTACTTTCGGCAGAATGTTTATATTATCTGAACCTGAAAAGAAGGCTCTCCGAGAATACCTACCCCTCATCACGGATATCCTGGAAGCAGTCAGAGGTGCAGTAATCTTCACTAAATTAGACCTAAGGGGTGCTTACCATCTCATTCGTATAAAGGAAGGTGACGAATGGAAAATAGCCTTTAGAACTCCCTTCGGCCATTTTGAATATCAAGTCATGCCCTTTGGACTTGCTAATGCCCCAGCAGTTTTTCAACGTTTCATGGATAGGGTGTTCTCGGACATGCTGTTCCTCTTCGTTATCGTCTACCTGGATGACATCTTGATCTACTCCAAGGACCTTCTAAGGCATGAAGCGCATGTTAAGGCAGTCCTACAACGATTACGTGAACACAAACTCCTAGCTAAACCCGAGAAATGCCTGTTTCACGTCACTTCTGTTCATTACCTAGGATTTGTCCTTAGTCCAGAAGGAATTGTAATGGATCCTTCAAAGGTAAAGGCCATACTATCTTGGCTGGCTCCCACATCCGTGAAACAGATTCAATCTTTTCTGGGACTTGCCAATTTTTACCGAAAGTTCATACCGTCCTTCTCTGAAATTGTTCAACCGATCATTGCTCTCTTGAAGAAAGATGCTCCATTTCTCTGGTCTACAGATCAAGACAAGGCATTCCAACGATTAAAGACAGAGTTTACTCAAGCCCCCATCCTGGCTCAACCCGATATTACCCGGCCATTCCTAGTGGAGACGGATGCATCCAATTACGCCATAGGAGCAGTACTAAAACAGGAATTTGAGGACAAATTGGAGCACCCCATTGCTTACCTTTCACGAACCCTGACGCCCAGTGAGACTCATTATTCCGTCTTGGAAAAGGAACTGCTAGCCATCCGCCAAGCCTTCACAGAATAGCGACATCTACTCCTGGGAGCTAGGCATCCAGTCCAGGTCCGTACGGACCATCGAAATCTTCAAGTTCTACAATCTTTGGAGTGTACTAACAGTCGTCAGGCCCGTTGGGCCTTCTTCTTTGCCCAGTACCAGTTCCATATCCATCATGTCCCTGGATCACAAAACATAATTGCCGATGCCCTTTCCAGACGTCCTGACTATGAGAACACTTTGAGGATCGGACCTTTCCAAAGATGTTTCCTCACACGATCTTTGTTGCCCAAGCACTCACTCTCCTGGAGAATATCCAAGGCCAAACTCGACTTTCGGACCTCTGGAAGGAGCACAAGAGAAATAACACATGGAATCTCACAGCTAAGTATGGGTATCTATTCAAAGATAATCGCTTAGTCATTCCCACTCCTGGACTGAGACAAAGGATCACAAGTCTATGTCATGATACCTTACATTTGGGACATCGTGGGATAACCAACACTCTCCATCTAGTACAAAGACAGTTTTGGTGGCCTAAGATGAAGGATGATATTAGGATCCATGTCCAAACATGCGCAGTTTGCAATCAGAACAAACACGATAATAAGAAGCCAGCCGGACTCCTACTCCAACCAGCAATACCAACAAGACCCTGGGAATTCATTGCCACTGATTTTATCATGGAATTACCACCCTCTGGAGGCTACACAACAATCATGGTCACTAATGATTTGTTTACTCATATGGCTCATTTTACACCCTTATCCAAACTACCTTCCTCATCAGACCTTGCCGGAATTTTCCTGGAACACATATTCCGACTTCATGGGTTGCCTTCCAAGATAATTTCAGACCGAGGACCTCAGTACATATCTCAGTTTTGGAAGCAAGTATGTCGTTTTCTGGGAATCCAACGTGCCTTATCCTCTGGCTACCATTCACAAACCAATGGAGCCACGGAGCGTGTGAACCAGACTCTCGAACAATATCTACGATGTTTCACCACCAAAGTTCAGGACTATTGGTCACTCCTAATACCTATGGCTGAATTTGCCTATAACAATTCAGATCATTCAGCTATCAAGACCAGTCCCCTCTACTGTAGTCAAGGATTCCATCCATCTGTCCTACCCTCCGTACTCCCACATCCTACTCCAGTACCTGCAGTAGACTCCTCGATCGAAAACCTCATCACAGTACATAAGGAGGTTAAGGAATACCTAGAACGGGCCTGAGAAGATGTCAAACGAACAGCTCCTAGATCTCCTAGATCTACCCCTGTTATTGTAAATGATCAACTGGAATACAAGATTTCCAGGATTTGTGACTCATGATATCGACGTGGTCAACTACAATATCTGGTTGAGTGGAAAGGGTACTCTTCCAGTGAGCGTACCTGGGAACCCGTGTCAAAAATGAATTCTCCCAGATTGGTTTGACGATTTCATCTGATCCATCCGGGCAAACCCAGAGGAGCTGGTTTCCAGAGGAGGCATACTGTCATGAACCGTCTACATCCTTTCTGGACCTCCTGGTCCCTGACTCGCAGGGGATTGCATGCAGTTATCCTTCCAACATGGCTGCCCGGAACGGAATGCTCTGGATCAGTTTATGCGTTCCACGCTGCTCATCCTACAAAAGAGACACGCCCCCGCGGCACTGCGCATATCAACGCTACCGCTACCTGTAGTTGGACGTGCTTAGCCAGAGTTCGATCAGGGCTCTCGCTGGATTCCTTGTTCCCAGTTCCTTGAATCCCCTCCTGTTCCCTTCCCTCTCCAATCTCCTGGAAAACCTTCCGTGCTCGATTCACGGTCCTCCGTGCCTCCGAGCGTACCTTAATTACTTCCTGGAATTACCCTGGACTTTTTAAACGCTCCTGGAAACTGAACCGCTACTCTCACGCTGGACGCCGAAGATCCACGTTCGGGTCTATACAAATCCCGGACCGTAAAGAAGAAGAAATCCAAGAAGGTTGCAAGTACACAACAGAAACAGGTGAGAAGGGGAGAGACATGTGACAATATCCCTGTATGCTGAATCAGCTGGATCAGGTTTGTCAAACTCCAGTTCAGGCAAAGTGTCTATGCCACTAGCTGACTGGAGGAAGACATAAAGATCAGACATCTTCGATTCTGGGTCAACCAGCTCCTCAGGAGCATTCTTTGTTCCATATTTCAACACAAATGGGGAAGAAGCCTCCTCAGAGGATTTCTCCTCCTCATAAATAGAAGTCATTGGGCCTCATTACAACCCTGCCAGTCCGGAAAGAACGGTGGCGGTAAAAGCGCTGCCACCGTTCTTTCCGGACCGGCTGATTCAGAGTCCTGCAGGTGCGAGGTGTCACTGCCGCCAGGCCTGACCTGGCGGGAGTAACACCACCCACCTGCAGGCACAAACGGGAACCCTGGCTCCGTCATAGACGGGTGCGGCGGTAGCCTGCTGGTTTTTCCAGCACGGTTACTGTCAGTCTCATAATGAGGCCCATAGACTTGAAAAAGTATTTCCTTGGCAAATGGGTATAAATCTTACCCGTGGGTTGAGGCCATGAAGTCATCGGCATTGGTTTCGCCAATGGCGTCGCTGACCCTACAGGAATCGACGCTGTCTTCGACAAAGGCGTTGATGGCTTTGATGTTGTCGACACTGGCTTTGATAAAGTCGTCGAAGGTGCCTTAGACAAAGGTGTCGTCGAGAATGGTGTCGACGAAACCTTTGACACTGGTGTCGATGAAGGTTTGGAACGTAACGCCATTTTGTCCGGCGTTGCCTTCGATTTATGCACCGATAGACTTGTGGACTTGCTCTTTTTCTGAGGTATCGGAGAAGGTTCTCTAGACTTTTCCCTCAATGATATCTTGCCAGATTTAGAGCATTTGACCTTCCTCTGTCATCCGAAAAATGAGCTGGGGCATAGTCTTCGCGTGACTTCTTCAAGGGGGTCGGGCCGCATTCTTAAAGATTTGCATCATTGTGGCTCTGAAAGCCTTCCATTTTCTTGGAGAATCATGTTTAGTTGGACAAGTGATAACCCTTGAGGAGTCAGAAGAAGAAGAGGGAGATCGGTGACGTCTCTTCTTCACCTTCTTCCCTGAAG
This sequence comes from Ambystoma mexicanum, assembly GCF_040938575.1. Lineage (NCBI taxonomy): Eukaryota > Metazoa > Chordata > Amphibia > Caudata > Ambystomatidae > Ambystoma > Ambystoma mexicanum. The sequence continues at coordinate 3,418,025 of NC_090938.1, forward strand.
AAGACAAAGATTTTCACGACCGACTCCTCGATCGAGACTTCTTCGACTTACACCGAGATGAGTCCCTAGACTCCCCAGAGTCTTTATTCCTCTTCGAAGAAACCTTCAAAGTTTCCCTCCCCACCTCCAATTTACCTCGGTGTTCCTTGAGAGCTTTTCCTGTCATGGCCTGACAGGACCCGCAGCCATCGGTCTGATGTTCGGAACCCAGGCACCACAGGCAGACGCGATGGGGATCAGTGACTGACATTTTCTTCCTGCAATCCTGGCATTTGTTAAGCCAGTTTTTGAGGTTGTGGGATTAGAAGATGAAGACATCTTGGAGGGGCGCTGTTGCGCTTGAACGAGTATGTCTGCCTGAGCGTGAGCTCTGCATTGGGGAATATCCTGTTTTCCGAATGACCCATTGTGGTGCCGTGAATTCCACTCATATTGGGTGCCTGCGGCCACTGGCTGACTCCCAGCCCCAGAGGTGCGATAGCTGCAGAGAAATTGCTGCCTGAAGATCACAGCTCGACCCTCCTGTGACCGCCTGTGCTACAGCTCCACGCAGCCCAGCCTGCAATCGAGTGACGGAGTGCCGCAGGCCTGTTGGGGGAGGGGCGTCACTGTCCCGACTGCGTGCCTCGCCCCCACTTTCCTGTCCTGTGAGGTGAACGGAACATCCAGAGCATGGAAACATCCTTCTACCTGCGATGTTCCCCTCGGACATTGCCGCGCTGCCCAGGACGGGGCCACGACATCAGAGGACACCGCCTCCATCCCGCCTCCAGTCCCGTCGGTGGGCAGCCTGTGTGGACACCTGGGGTTCTTTCCCGACTGGCGTCATGGTGAGAGACCCCTAGGCCGTTTTCTTTGACTGGTGGTCGTCGGACTGTGAACAGCTGAGGGCCCTGTGTGCTGGTGCCTGACCCGGCGACCTGGTGCCCCTGCGACTTCCCTCCCACCGCCTACCACCGCGAGAGGATCCGACTGCGGGCAAGGTAGGATCCGCAATTGCTGCGCTGCAGGTGGGTGTTGGATAGTCCCTGCAGCGCATGTCTGCACAATTGCCCATACAGAGCAGCCGAGCTGCTGCATCTCCCACGCTACGTGACTCTCCCTGCCCCCTTGCTGCACTGCTCCGCGCAACGAGGGCTACCCTCCTCAACTGCGCATACAACGGACTGTGGGGATGGAGATCACACACCACGCCGCACACCCTTGTGTGCCAACCTAACCTTGCCCTCCAGCCACAGAGCCCTCCCCCCGCTGTGCGCCTTTCCCCTTGCTCACTCACATGGTTGAGCTGGTGCTTCACATAGCTGCCGGGAACTCGAGGCCAGACAACAATAACAACAGGATACCGGCCTTGAGCTCCCCAACAGCTATCATTGATCCTGCCTCATATGCTGTTTTCACTGCTGGCAATTATACCGACCTTGGTGCGGGAAGGTTCTGTTGAGCGGCGCGCTTATGGGTCTGCTGCAGACATCAAGGGGCCGCCTATTGTATACAACTGTCTCCCTGACTCCCCCTCCCTTGTGTGCTGGGCTTGCATAAGTGAACTGTACTGTCAGCACCCGCACACATTTAATAAAGGCTCCAACCAACAGATACCAAGTTATAAAGAGGCAGACATACGATGCTGGTATAGCCTTTAATGGTGAGGATTCCTCTGTCGCACGCCCTAACCCCCAAGCCTATGTGGGGGGCCACAGCCCATCCGAAGGAAACTGGACAACTCACCTGACACCAGGCTATCCTCCTTGGCATTATGAAATCTGCTCGGTTCCAGATCAGTGTGTACCGAGAAGTGGCCCCTAACGCTACCACCGTAAGGACTCGTCCTGTGTAAAGGGGTCCCCTCGTTCCCGATTGCAGCACTGACCTTCCTTAACCTACCCTGTGGGTACAGACATATACGCAAAGCTAACCTATCCTGAAGAGCCTAAGGGTGGTGGCTCCCCCCACCTTTCAGTTGTGTCGCACCATGATCTGAACCCAACCAGCAACCGTCGAGGGGCGCACACACTGTCCCTGATAACTCATACCTGGGAAAGTGGCCCCCCCCATCGAAAACGGACAAGTGAAACCGCTCTGTCACACGCATACCTCTTGATACCATGACTAAGGGGGCTAATAAAAAGCAGTGCTCCATCAACATGTACACAAAGACAGCGCAGAAATCATGCGAACCACAGCCAGAACAAGAGCCATCCATGTCTACACCCCCTGACAGCCCAGAATCGTCGGAAATGTTTGAATATATGCGTGAGGGGTTCACTGCCCTCCACTGAAAGTTGTACCGTGCTAAACTTAGGATTGAACATTCAAACCAAGTCTTTTTCTTTACCATCCCTGAGGAGGTGCCCAAGTTCATCAAGGAACACTTCCCTGGGTGATCTGCCCCTGAGATAGCTCCCAGGAGCAGCCTCAAACTTGTTCATTGTTGTTTGTTAAGCTCTCCCTTCTGGTCTGGTACCGGATTGTTCCCTGAATGGTAGCCCTCTGCCTGTGGAGGTTGCTCTGATAACCGGCCCTAACCCGCAAATCCGACCCTTCTTGTCACGGTTGTTGTATTATCATTACACTATGCACCACACCGTGTCTAGCCAATACTCCAGTACGGTCGCGTTGCCGCTCAAGGGGCTCTAGGCCCCCCTGGCAATGCCGCCACTGGTTATGTATGGGGTTAAGTTATGTTCGGGTACCACCTCTGATTGGGAGAGCAGTGTGGGTGGGGGGAGTAGGGAAGGGAGTTATAGTTGGAAAAATGCTTGGCAAGCAGCTTGGAACTCGAATCTCCTTATTCAGCTCAACTAGATTAGTGGAACCACTGCCCTATGTTCATAGGCCGGAACACTACAATGTAATTCCTTGCCGAGACCACTTCTTATTAGTGTTGTACTGCCGATGCGATGATGGCCGACTGTATTAAATGCATGAGCTGGAACATCAGAGGACTGGGTAATTATGCTAAAATGCGAAAACTGCAACTCTATATTGAACGGCATCAGAGTAAGCTGCTTTTCCTACAGGAAACACATGCCCTTGTAGGCGTATGTGAGGAATTTGCAAAGTCTTGGGGCTCCCAATGGTATTAAACTGCCTACTCTACCCAAACCGTGGTGTCATGACTCTTATTCATAAAAGTCTCCAATTTCAACAGAAGATAGCGCACATAGACCCTGCAGGGCGCTACGTCTTGCTTTTTGGGACCCTACAGAGCAGGGAAATTATATTGCTGAATATATATGGCCCTAACATTGATGATCCTGACTTCTATACTTATCTCTCCTCACTGTTATCTGGATTTCCACTTATTCCAATACTTTGGGGGGTGATTTTAATACCATTCTGGACGTTCACTATGACAGATCAGGCTCCAAACCTTGTCAACTGTCCAAGGCAGCTAAAACTATCATAGATCTGCAAGCCCAATTCAAACTCGCTGATCCGTGGGGTCTGCTTCACCCTGACTCTCGGATGTTCTCCTTCTATTCTTCATTCTTCAGTGCATGATACCCACTCTCGCATTGACAAGTGGCTTCTTACAGATACCCTAGTCAGGACCGTCACCCATATGTCTATCCTCCCCAGGACATTTTCAGACCATTCCCCAGTGACAATCTCCCTAAAATGGACCCGGTCATGGAGTCTAAAACCACATTCCCTGTTAGATCTCGCCTTTGAAACCGAACTGGGTACTAACATAGATGGCTTCTTCACTCTAAACACTTGCACTGTTAAATCTCAGGCCACCCTATGGGAGGCGTTTAAGGTAAATATTAGGGGGATGGTGATCTCTAAGGAGGCAGGAATTCTCAGAACTATCAGAAGGGACATCACTAAGAGTGAAACGAGATTCGCCCTCCTTGAGACTCAATATGCCTCCACTCAATCAACTGACACGCTCGCTGATATAGGCACCAAATTGGATGTGTTTCGCATCCATGCTTAACGGGAGCGGAAATTCCTAGATTCCCCCCAGGCTGCACGTAGATACGGGGAGGGCGAGCACCCCGGTCAGGTTCTCGCGAGGTTGATCCGACTTGAGAGGGGTACATCACATATATTGGCGATAGAAAGAGCTGATGGCACTCTGGCTCTATCACAAGAAATTAATGCTGAATTCTGCTCTTTCTTTGAGAAACTCTATTCCAATACTGATACAGCCAGTGAAACTGACATAGGGACGTTCTTGGATAGCCTTCCGCTCTCGGTTCTCTCCTGGGAGACTAGAGATGCCCTCGATGCCCCGATTACATCTCAAGAAATATCCAATGCCATAGACCTGCTGGCTTCCGGAAAGGGTCTGGGATCCGATGGATTCCTGATCGAGTTTTATAAGAATTACAAATCCTGCCACTACTGGCCCCATAGAACGAGGCATGCCTTGCAGGTACCCTGCCCCCTCCCTCCGTGAAGCAATAATAATGGTATTACCTAAGCCGGGCAAACCCCCCACACAGTGCGGTTCCTACCGCCCTTTTTCGCTTATCAACTGTGACGTCAAGATTTACACTAAAGTGTTAGCCCTGCAGCTGGCCCCATATATGCATTACATTATACTCCTGGACCAATCGGGCTACATTCCAGGCCGTTCTACTTCCTTTCATTTACGTCGATTATTTAATATTCTAACTCGGATCGATCCTAGCACTCAAGCAATTGCAGCGACTCTAGATATGCAGAAGGCCTTTGATTCCGTCTCATGGGAATACCTATGGCAGGTACTTGAGAAATGGAACTTCGACCCCAACTTCAGAACTTGGGTTAAACCGCTATACTCCTTCCCCATTGCTAGAGTCTGCACCGACAACCTGTGCTCGACCCAATTCTCGATAGCAAGAGGCACAAGACAGGGGTGTCCCTTCTTGCCACTAGTCTTTGCTCTGGCCATTGAACCACTGGCCGACAGGACACGCCAACGGCATGCACACAGAGGCATAAGATTGTCGGGGCCACCTGAGATCATCTTGCTGTATGCGAACAATGCCCTTCTTTTCATCCACCAACCTGAGCTTAACCTCTCCCCAATACTGGAGGACGATATTCGCTTTGGTGAACTGTCGGGCCTCCAAGTAAACTGCACCAAATCCGTACTGTTCCCACTGACCGAGGCTACCACCCCCCCTCGAATCTCCAGGGACTTGCATTGGCACAGACTGAGATCACCTACTTCCCTCCGTCGGGTTCACATAGCCATTCTAACACAGATCATGATTTTCTAATATAGTTTATCATTTGTTCATCTCATCAGAAAGCGTGGTTGCCTTCCCCTAGCTTTCCCTTGGCATCCCTCCGTCGGGTTCGCACTTGCCTTTACTTTCCTGTCAAACCGGATATTAAATTATGCCTCCCATCATAACAATATGTATGTATATTGGCCTACGCCAAGTTTCTTAAAATTGTACGCAAATAACTCTCTACGGCAAGGTCTTGACCTTAGAAATTGATGTAAGCCGTCATCTTGAATTAAGCCTCCATTTTAGGTTAGAACCGCCATTTTGGGGTTTTTGTACAAAGTCACCCTGTAATCTAAAATGGCCGTCTTGTGTGCCCTTGTTCTTGCCTTAACCTCTCCAACCTCTGTAGGAGAGTTAATGTCCAACCTGCCTTCAGGCTACATGTTAGGGTCATGTAGACCTTGTCCTTTGTTAACCTCGGGAGCAGGGGATTGCTTGAATTAGCAATGTTAAACTACAAGTATACAAGAACAGTAATGCTATCCGAATATAATATGTGAAACATTTGTTTGGTCAGTATTAAAACAGTATGTAAAGAATGTAAATGTCATTAATGATGTGAGTCATCATAATACTTATAATTGAAACAACTGGCAGGTATCCCCCAGGGACTCACCGTTACTTCTGTTCCTCCTCCTCCTATGACTGGCACCTTCCTGCAGGGAAAGACTCCTCTTCTTTCAAGCGGAGAGAAGAAAGTGAAAAGTCTCCCAAGTACTTCTCCCCCCCCCTAGATAAAACCAGGCAGGAGAAGAAATCCTAGGGAAACCCTCTGGGGAAGAAAACCCTGTGCCGAAGGTAGCGGTATGATGTCTTCAGTTGCAGACGGAGGTTCCGGTGCAGTCCGAAGGTCGTTCGTCTTGAAAGAGAAAGAGACTGGTAAGTATCAGCAGGTAAGTGAATAGTGGATATGCAAGATTTAGAGTAACGTAAATTACCCTTAAACAGGAACGATGTGTGGGAAAAGGTGCCAGTCAGCCTCAGGATACTTCTATGATTATAAAAGAGGTTGGATGAGAAACCGTGGGAAAGCAGAAAAGAATAATGGGAAGCCACAGGGAAGTCTTTACCTGAGAGGCTAATAGGGCGGAGCTAGGAGTTGTTATGGTGTAGCAGAGTCTTGCGTGGGCGGTCGTAATGTCGGGGTGACTTGTACCTGTACCTATGCGAAGGAAGATAGCATAGTGAGCCGGGAAGGAAGGAAAGACGGGAAAAGATATTCCGAAGAATATCGAATTAAGCTTACCGCGGTCCGGAGCAAAACCAGAAGGCAGACTTGGGTTAAAGAGGGACGGAGTCCGTGGAATCGGGAGAAAGGGAGGCAAAGGGAGATGCACTAAAAGGGCGAGGCAGAACAGGAAAAGAATTAGAAAGCTGAAATGTAATGTATTTCAAATCGTATAAGGAAGCCTAGAAGCGAACTTACGTAGCGTTGTGATAGCGGAGTAGCAACGCAACTCTGTGCTGATCTCGGAAACAGATATACCAACTCCCGGGTAGGGAGGCAGCACTTCCTGGAAACCGGGTTGTGCAGAGGCTAGACCCGCAACTCCGGTTACGGCGGCCATCTTGTGAGTAAAAATGGCTGACACCCGCCGTCCTAAGGTCCATTTATGCCACAAGGACCACCGTCCTCGGAGGGGCGTGACAGTATGCCCCCTCAAATGCCCCAGGCCACCCGGTTTAGCCGGATGGGACCGGAAAAACCCACGGGCCAGAGCCGGAGCATGAACAGCCGATGCAGGTTCCCAAGAGCGATCAGCCGGAGAATACCCTTTCCAGTCAACCAAGAACTGCAGACGTCCCCGAAAAAGACGAGAATCACAAATACCAGCCACTTCATATTCGGTCCCATCGGGGTGATGACAGGAGGGGGTACACCCATCCGTGTTCGGGAAAAACGATCCACCACGTCTTTCTTCAATTGCGACACATGGAACACCGGATGAATCCTGGACCAAGACGGAGGGAGCTTGAGCTTGTAAGCAGACGACCCCATTCGTTGCAAAATGCGAAAGGGACCGAAGTATCTCGGGGACAATTTGGACGGCACCAGATGACGAGGTAAAAATCGAGAAGCCAACCAAACGACATCACCTGGCACCAAACTTGGAGCTGGAGTGCGATGTCTATCAGCAGAGCGTTTGACACAGGCCTGGGCCTCCAGAAGAGAGGTTCTGGCTGTCCGATGTCCCATCCGAATAGCATTGATGAGGAGATCCACATCGGGAAACCTAGATGCGGAGACCGGACTGCTGGGAAAACACTGAGGGTGATATCCGTAGGAGCAAAAGAAAGGGCTAAACCCCAAGGCCGAGTGTCGAGAGTTATTATACGCAAATTCCGCCAAAGGCAACAAGGAACACCAGTTATCTTGTGAGGAGGAGATGTAACAGCGCAAATAACCCTCAAGGGTTTGATTTAGACGTTCCGTCTGACCGTTTGTCTGTGGATGGAAACCTGAGCTCAATGCCCGGGAGATATGCAAACTCTTGCATACCTGCTGCCAATATCGAGACGTGTATTGTGAACCTCGATCAGAAACGATGGACTCTGGAAGTCCGTGAAGAGAAAAAATCTGTGAAAGAAAAATCTTTGCCATCTGGGCTGCAGTAGGAATCCGTGGAAGGGGAACAAAATGTGCCAATTTTGTGAAGTAATCGATTGTGACCATGACAACTGTACAACCGTCTGAGGGTGGCAAATCGACAATAAAATCTGTGGAAATCATTTGCCAAGGACGGTTAGGGACTGGCATTACTGAGAGAAGACCCGAAGGGGCAGATCGCGGGCATTTAGATTGCAAGCAGATGGCACAAGCGGATACGTAATCCATGATGTCTTGAGTCATTTCCGGCCACCAGAAATTACGCCGGACCAGCTCTTTAGTATTAGCCACACCTCTGTGACCGGCCAGGTAGGAGTCGTGACAAAGATTCAGAACCGTTCTTCGTAATTCACTCGAAGGGAGGAAGAGCATCTTGTTATTATACGCACAACCTTGGACCAAGGTGAGTTTCCAGGTCGCCAGAAACTGTGGATTTGACTGGATAAATCGCAAAGTTGAGTTAGCCACGTTTTGTAGAAATGTGGTAACCACCTGCACGAATGTAGCTCTGGGAAACAGAAGCTCTGTCCGGAAAGGCGTAGAGGAGTTATAATCCTTTCTAGACAAAGCGTCAGCCTTGAGATTGACTCTCCCGGGAATAAAGGTGAAAACAATCTCATACGGTGAAAAGAAGTGTGCCCAACGTGCCTGTCGGCTATTTCGGGTTTGAGCATATTGCAGGACGCGTAAATTACTGTGATCAGTCCGGACCTCCACTGGGTGTCTTGCCCCCAATAGTAGGTGTCTCCACTCTTCAAATGCCCTTTTTATAGCTAGGAGTTCTTTTTCAAGCACTGAATAATTTATTTCAGAGGGAGACAGTGTCTTTGAAAGATAGGCTATAGGACATTCTATTCCTTGGTCGTTTTCTTGGAGCAGAACGGCCCCAAGGGCCTGATGAGAAGCGTCAGATTCAACGATAAATCTCTTGGCTTGATCTGGGGAGATCAAAATGGGTCCTGTGAGGAAGCGTTCCTTTAGTCTCTCGAATGCTAATCGTGCCTCCACTGACCAAAGGAATCGGACATTCTTTTTAAGAAGAGCCGTCAGTGGGAGTATTTCTTGAGAATAATGTGGGATAAAACGTCTGTAAAAGTTAGTAAATCCCAGAAATCTCTGTAGATCTTTGACGCACACCGGCATAGGCCAATCGGTAACAGCTGAAACCTTCCTAGGGTCCATGGCTACTCCATTTGCTGAAATTATGTATCCTAGATAGGCAACCTGGTTTCTGTGAAACTCACATTTCTCTAATTTGCAATAGAGGTGATTGTTAAACAGTCTCCGTAGGACTTCTTTAACGTGCTGACGATGTTCTGATGGAGAGGTAGAAAAAACCAGGATATCATCTAAATAGACGATAACTGTGTGAAGAAGAATGTCTGAAAACAGGTGGTCCATAAAGCGTTGGAAGACCGCGGGGGCGTTGGACAGGCCGAAAGGCATTACCCTGTATTCATAATGTCCCAAAGGAGTACGGAAAGCCGTTTTCCACTCATTGCCAGCTCGTATACGGATGAGATGATAAGCCCCGCGGAGATCCAGTTTTGTAAAGATGGTGGCTCCTTTAACGGCTTCGAGTATATCTGGTATGAGAGGCATGGGATAGCGATCAGGGATCGTGATCTTATTCAAGCCCCGGTAATCGATACATGGTCTGAGTTCCGTAGATTCTTTCTTGGGGATGAAGAATAAGGAAGCTCCAGCTGGTGAGGTGGATTCTTGAATAAGACCATTACGAAGATTCTTTTGCAGATATTCCATAAGAACTTCACGTTCTCGCCCTGATAGGACATACATGCGGCCGAAAGGAATCGGTGCCTCAGGAACTAGTTCCAAGGCACAGTCATCCCTCCGATGTGGAGGTAGTTCTGCATATTCCGAATCAGAGAAGACCGTTTGAAATTGTCTGTATTCGAGGGGTAATTCCTGTATTTGGTTCAACATAGAGATGGAACCCGAATTTTCCAACATGGAGATAGTAGGGCGAAATCCGACCGCTCCCTCCAACAGACAGTGCGTCAAACAATGTTCAGAGCCCAAAAAAACAGTGCCCGCCTTCCAGTTGATGTAAGGATTGTGAGCACGAAGCCAGGGTAGCCCTAGAATTACTGGATAGTGAGCTGTACGGATTACATCAAAAACTATAGTTTCTTGATGGGAGGAGATGTTCATCCGCAAAGCTATGGTTTGTTCCTTTATGGGTCCTGAAGTTAACGGACTACCATCCACTGACTCGACTGGAATTGCCAAGGTCTTAACCGAACATGGTATATTATGAGTGGTCTTCCAGAGGGTATCAACAAAATTTCCCGCGGCCCCGCAATCTATTAAGGCTGTGACCGGAATGGGATCCAAATCACCCCATCTGATCTGGACCTGCAAGGCCAACATAGTAAGATCGGGGATCTCTGTTACTTGTGATGGTATCATAGAGAATGAGGAACCTGTTACTGATTCCCTAGCCGCGGTTCCCCTTGCGGTTGGGTAATGGCGTTTCCCTGTCGTTTGGTTGGGATGAGGGGACAGTCTTGAACTGCGTGTTCCTTGGACCCACAATACATACACAGACCCTTAACCCTACGTCTATTGCGCTCTTCGGGAGTGAGACGACCTCTGATAGACCCTATCTGCATGGGTTCTTCCGTATGAGATTTCCCTAAGCTAGGAGAGTAAGTAATGGGGTGTCTCACGGAACGGCAGCGACGTCGTTCTTTTAATCTTTCTTGCAGTCGGTAGTCCATCTGCATTACCATGGTTATTAATTCTGCCAAATTTGGAGGTCTGGGTACTCGGGAGATCTCATCCTTTAACTCTTCGTTTAATCCTCTACGGAAGATAGTGATCAGAGCATCGTCTGCCCAAGACGTGCCAGCAGCCAACTGCTTGAAATTGGTGATATAGGATAACAGATCTTGAGATCCCTGGTTGAAATCCAATAATTGTTCTTGGGCTGAAACCGTGATTTCTTGCCGGCTGAACATGGCTCTAAGACTGTTCAAAAAGGCAGGGTAGGAATCTAACAAGGCATTATTTGTAGTAACCAGAGGCGTGGCCCATGCTAAAGCGGGACCTGATAGATTGGCAATCATGTGGCCCACCTTATCACGATCGCTCTGAAAAAAGGCTGTCTTGAAAGAGAACTGAACGGTACAAGCCTCAATAAAGGCCTTAAGTTTATGAGGGTTACCATTGTATAAACCCCCTGGAATTGGCCCAGGAGGTATCTCAGAACAGCTAGGGACTCTGCCTACCTGTTGCCGAAGATAGGCATTCTCTTGTTTTAAAGCCTGCACTTCAGCCGTTAACGCCTGTACTGCAGTGACTAATTGTTGTTGTTGAGAGGCGTCCATATTTCCTTGTAACTCTGAACCCCTGGGTTAACCTGCTCAGAATCCAATTAGAGAATTAATAATAATCCTTTCTGTTATAGGAGGCGTTGCTAACTGTCATTAATTATGTGAGTCATCATAATACTTATAATTGAAACAACTGGCAGGTATCCCCCAGGGACTCACCGTTACTTCTGTTCCTTCTCCTCCTATGACTGGCACCTTCCTGCAGGGAAAGACTCCTCTTCTTTCAAGCGGAGAGAAGAAAGTGAAAAGTCTCCCAAGTACTTCTTCCCCCCCCTAGATAAAACCAGGCAGGAGAAGAAATCCTAGGGAAACCCTCTGGGGAAGAAAACCCTGTGCCGAAGGTAGCGGTATGATGTCTTCAGTTGCAGACGGAGGTTCCGGTGCAGTCCGAAGGTCGTTCGTCTTGAAAGAGAAAGAGACTGGTAAGTATCAGCAGGTAAGTGAATAGTGGATATGTAAGATTTAGAGTAACGTAAATTACCCTTAAACAGGAACGATGTGTGGGAAAAGGTGCCAGTCAGCCTCAGGATACTTCTATGATTATAAAAGAGGTTGGATGAGAAACCGTGGGAAAGCAGAAAAGAATAATGGGAAGCCACGGGGAAGTCTTTACCTGAGAGGCTAATAGGGCGGAGCTAGGAGTTGTTATGGTGTAGCAGAGTCTTGCGTGGGCGGTCGTAATGTCGGGGTGACTTGTACCTGTACCTATGTGAAGGAAGATAGCATAGTGAGCCGGGAAGGAAGGAAAGACGGGAAAAGATATTCCGAAGAATATCGAATTAAGCTTACCGCGGTCCGGAGCAAAACCGGAAGGCAGACTTGGGTTAAAGAGGGACGGAGTCCGTGGAATCGGGAGAAAGGGAGGCAAAGGGAGCTGCACTAAAAGGGCGAGGCAGAACAGGAAAAGAATTAGAAAGCTGAAATGTAATGTATTTCAAATCGTATAAGGAAGCCTAGAAGCAAACTTACGTAGCGTTGTGATAGCGGAGTAGCAACGCAACTCTGTGCTGATCTCGGAAACAGATATACCAACTCCCGGGTAGGGAGGCAGCACTTCCTGGAAACCGGGTTGTGCAGAGGCTAGACCCGCAACTCCGGTTACGGCGGCCATCTTGTGAGTAAAAATGGCTGACACCCGCCGTCCTAAGGTCCATTTATGCCACAAGGACCACCGTCCTCGGAGGGGCGTGACAGTAAATGTTAAATTAAAGAATAATGGAGTGTGTTAGTAAATGTATTCAAAAGTAAACCGCATGCACGAGATATGTAAATTAGGAAAGTGAACCTGGCGCGACCCTAGCCCAGTGTATGATTAACCTGTAAGAGGGCTGGACATCATTTTACAAATTGTATAAATGCGTCGATGTCCAGCTAGGAAATTCTGTTCACTGCTTACATTGAACCCTGCTGGTGGTCTCTGTGATGTATTGACGGCCAATTAGCTATTTGTGTACTTTGTTGAATACTGTTCAGTTTTGTAATAAAGATTCTGGGAATCTTTACAAGCCCGTCTCGGTGTATTTTCCTTTGCTCGGTGTAACAGCCGTAATATTGTATTTTTTCTGATTCCACATTCCTTCTTGTCAATGTGTCAGAGACTTTCGATTGTACAAGGAGTTTGACTTGATCCTTGTATGACCCCTGTGACTCCTCACGCAGGACTCTTCTAGGGCCTCCTGGTACTTGTAGTTTCAACAAAGGGGACCAGCCAGAGTCCTTCGAATGAGCGCCCAGGTGGCGCTTGACCACTCTGCAGCTGGTCCTTCACTGGACTTCCTTTCAAGCTTTAACACACACCAGTTCTTTGTTCACAAGTTCATACACTGTTGCCGTTCGCAACCCTGGGCTCAACACAGTCCGGTTTGCTATCAGCTCTCTCCGACTCACCGGCTGTGCTGAACTTGTTGTCTTGTCTTGATTCTGGAGCCAAGGACGGTACCACGGTTGCAAGCATGCCTCCCTGCCTGGGTTATCATTGCCGGAGGCCACCATGCACTGTTGACATCTGCTACTCCACACGCCAGCTGTAAAACCTTTTGTGGAGGCTTTGCGTGTCTGGGTTTAAAAGGGCAAGGGCACTTCCCTCCTTGTCACCCTTTTGGGTCTCGCTGCCTTTCTTCTCGGTTTGAACTGCTGGTCTGGAATAGCTGCTTCCTCGTGCAGTTGACCTTGCTCATAGTGTGCTCTCGTGCTCTGCCTTTTTATCCCTGTGAGGAAGGGAAAGGGCCGTCAGGTGTGCGTAGTTATTTTCAATTGACTGACTCTGCCTGATCCTTTCGTTTGGACATGTCAGGCAAACGGCTCTGGTTTTAGTCTGTTGTCTTTAACTGTGTAAGAAAGTGTTTGTGTTGGAAAAGGGGGCGGGGTAGAGCTTTCAATTATCCTACGAGGAAGGATGAGGAAAAGATGTCACAAGGAAAGAGATACTGCGTCTCAACCTTCGGTGTCCCACTTCCACTCCCAGAAGACCCCTCATCCAGGTGATCCTCCCCACTGGTCCACCCCCAGGAACTGGATCCAATAGCAATGGCTGTGTCCTGGCCACCTGGATGACAGATCTCTGTGGACTAGCGAGTGAGACACCTTTAGGTTTCTCACAATACCCAGTGCACCAAAGCACGTTTTTACTGCATTACTCTCTCCACTGACCTGGACTGCGATTCCTGAGGGCGTTCAACCCACAACGATTTGGAATCGTACCAATGGTAAAGGGCACTATACAAATGCCCAATAATATAACATAATATAACATAATGAACAATACAAAAACAACAATTTATGAACATCTTCCTTTTCCGGTGACATCACCCCAACTCTCTTTCCAACAATTGCTCCGTCTCTCATTCAGTTTCTACTAGAAAGTCATCTAATCTTGTGGGCAGCTTTCTATTTTCTCTTGTAGGGTATCTTCATGCCGGCCACCCAGACTCCATTTCATAGCACACCGATTTTCCTCATGTTGTATCTTCCACATCTGCAGCTTCCAGTGTATGTTTGTCCCTTCCACCGTTATCAGGGAAATGTGAAGCCGCTCCCTCATCATTGCTCCTGACGGAGTCCTGCCATTGTCAGGACACCACTTGTTTGAACCAACTGGAGTTGCAAGTGACTTTTTCACTGCTCCTCGAGGCCGTGACCATGGATCCTTTCTGTCTCATTATTGTCCACGTGGGCCCCCTGCGATGAATCAGTAATGATTACCCCCTAAACATTGACCTTCCTCATGTCACCTGGTGAAGGCAGACACTTCCTGGTCCGGAGCCTAGAGGTGGTGTTCTGTGGGAGGATCACATGGGGGAGGAAATAGGTCAGTAGGAGGGGGAACTCCCCTATTTAAATTTCCCCCAAACCCTTGTCTTTAAATGGCTTATTGCAAAGTAGAAAGAGTAAGAAAACCTAACGTTGTTGCCAGGCACTTCAAGTCCCATAATTCCCTCAGTACTGGGATGAGGGAAGAGGATGCACAGAAACACTGCTGTGGGAGCGGTCTCCTAATCAGTGTGAATGACCTACACCTAAAGGGGACTGGGAGGCTTAAAACGCTCCTCAGATGCAGGCAATGAAATGAGAAGCAGAACAGTGGAAGAAGAAGAAGCAGCACGGGCCTTGGTGGCAGCAGAGAGGGAAGCCTAAATACCGGGACCATTGAAACGCCTGAAGCCATGGCGGGTCATGAGAGTATTTGCCTTGAACTCTCCTTGTTGCAGAGGTCGTGCAGCGGGAAACGTAGGGAAGAGACGCTTGCTGGAAAACATTTTGCTTTACAGAGTTTGTGCAGCGGGAAGCAGCAGTGGTGAGGGAAGTATTCCCTCTTTGGAGGTTCCAGGTGGCTGCGTTGCTCCAGGCCCTCTCTGGAGCAGAAGAGGCTCCATTCATCGCATAAGCGGAGGAGGACCATAGGAGGCTGTCCACCCTACCACAAGGAGCTCCAGGTACCGAAGACCTGTGAACAGCGAGCAGAGCGTAATCAAGCAATTTACCCGGTGAGTTCACAGCTTGCAAGTGACTCCAGAACAATCCAACGCTGCCCGCATGTTCACGGCAGGCCGCTTCACCCATAGGTGAGTGAAAGCCACAGTAACATATTTTTCTTTAATACTGAACTATATGAAACCAACAAAAATGGTACATGTTGAAACAAAGTGAATGTGTAAATAACCGCATGAGATTGTGGAAAGCCCAGAAAACATTTGGGGAAGCTGTAGAATGTCCAAAAGCGTACATGCAATATCCAAGCCAAAAGTGTATTAACAAGCATCAATACCAATATAACAAACAGTGATCAAGGCAAGAGGGGAATACTGAAAGGCTTAATGGTTGTGAGACTGACTGCTTATGTGCTATGAAACTCAGATCATCAGGTGATAGAAATCAACATTGCCAAAGCCAAGATAGAAAAGTGAGACTGTCTTTTGATTATTATTTGGTTGTTGGTGCAGAGGGGAAAGAAAGGTGGAAAACAAGCTGCCCTTCTGGAGAAGGTTATCCAAAGGGAGAGGAGTATAGTTGCCAAGGAGTCTTAAGGACCACTAATGTGGTCCCTTGTTTTCCCTGCAACTTGTTTAAAGGTTGATGCTAAAGACGTCTAATGAAGTTGTTATTCTAAGTTGGAAGTTACCACTCAGGCACTTTTCTGTTCTTTTTGTTGAAGAAGTAGGCGGGCAGGCGAGTATACCCGTATGGCAAGACATTGTTGCCTAAAAGGGCCTGGCAAAGGAATAAACCAGGTAGTGGTTGATGCAAGTGCTGAACTGTGGTTCTAACAAAAACAGCTCACGTTGATTTGTGATATTCAAAGAATATGTGAAAGCTTGTTGAGGAAAAATTACAATTCCTTTTGCAGCCCAAACTGTGGTACACCATCCTGACAAAGACATTTGTTGTTACTCATCTAAACAAATACAAAGGTGAAACCTGTTCTTACTCCAGGAGGAGTTGAAATAGTTTATTTATTTCTAAAACCAACATTTTTGATAATTATCCTGACCAAGCCAATTGCTATTTACTTGGAGAAGACAAATGTGAGACAGGACGAGTCGGAACTTGCTATTATTAATCAGGCAATAGAACTGTATATGATCAAGTACAAATCTATATGAACTGTATTGGAACTTTGTGTCAAACTGGATTTCATTGTTTCTTTTCAACTGGAAAAACCCTTGTTCAGATCTTGGGAGGAGAACCTCACCCAGGTTATGAGAAGAGTGTAAGGAAGGCAAAAAAAACGCCTATCTAATCCTAAATCTAAAGATGGGAGCAAGCTACGAGCATCAAATAATATTAACGCAGTCCTAGTGGTGTCTTGTCAAAATAAAAGGGCCTATACTAATAAACCTATTGCCAATCCTTACCTCTAAATATAAATAGTGTGGGGGTAATGTTATGCAAAAGAAAAGTGTTAAAGAAATGATATGTCAGGATATTCAAGCTGTCGGCTTCCCTTCCCAGCGTTTTCAGCACGGGACAAGGCGGAACACTCAAGCTTAGCACAGTCTCTGGCTTCTCTAGCACAAGGGTGCAGTTAAAAAATTCAACATCGTGGCCGTCTCAGAGTCCCATGCTATTCACACTTTAGACATTCTACCTTCAGACATTCATTTTTTAGACACTCTACTAGGAGAGTAAGAATTCAGGCTGGGAACTAAGGGCAGTGATGGCTTGGGACAGTGTGTAAGAAATGTCCTTAATGGAATTCATAGGAAGCCTTTGTCCGCCCAGGGCAAGATGGAGGCTCAGAATGGAGGCACTGATTGGCTGTGGCAGGAGTGAGGTCGTTTGGAATTCTTCTTTGAGTTCTAAACTGCTTTTCATCCAAGTATCCACTAGAGCAGATCGCAGTTTTTGACGTTCGAGAAATCTTAAGCAAGTAACTAGAGTTTGTAAGAGGAATCCTGACACCAGAAAAAGAGAGACTCTTAGACTCTGTGCCATAGAAGCAAGAAAGGGTACAGGAGTCAAATTCTGAGAATAAGAAGAAAAGAGCAAATCCAGTTTATGACCACAGAGAAGAAGAAAGCTAAGTAGTTTCTAATTTTCAATAATTGTATTGAAGAAACATTCACTGAGTTTGCAAGCAGTTTTATTTTCAAGCAGCAAGTTGCAGTTGCCAGATTGCATTTCCATTTGTATTAGGAATAAGCTTCTAGGGAAGGACAGCTGTTTAAAACAGTTTGTAAATGTTAAGATTCACTTTTAGTGTGTGTGTCTTTTGAAGCAACGAAAATAAAAATACTAATTACTAATTTCATTAGTCGGCGTTCGCGTGCAACAGTAATCTATAGTGTTTCGTTGCTACGCATCTTCAAGTGGAGAGCTGTCAATTCTATAGAGGAAAGGACCCATAGTTTCTGCGTGCACGTATGTCAGACTGCACACAATAATGGAGGAGAGGAATCGACACTCTCCCCCGAACCACAGAAGCCGAATGAATTCGACCCTCCCACCGTGGTTGGCACAGAAGCCTGATAATATCCACAGGACACCACGTGGCAGCCAATGGGGGGAAGGGGAGTTAGGGAGAGGTTGTGGCTGGGGTAGGGGGAAGTTAGGAACACCAGAAAGAGGGTTAGGGAACTCCTATGGTGGATAGGAAAAGGGAAGCACAGGGAAAAACCTCCCTATCTAGTTCCTTACTCAAACAAACACCTAGTGTAATGCGCTATTAATCCTGCCTCCTAACCTACCTCCAAACTTGTCTAAACACACCTTAATACGTGTGAACATGTAGCAAGATGAACATATAGGAAGCATAGATGAACACAAACAATGGAATTAGATTCCATACATGAAATACATGACACATGGCCCGTTGAGCAAGCTGAAGCAACACTGAACACATATAGCCGTAATGTACATGTTCAGACAAGGAAACCAGATCACTGTTGTGCACTAACAACTCCTAACACTGAATGTCCTGTAAAGTATACTGCTTGTTTGCCATAAGCTAAGTGCTTGTTTTATCACACCATTTATGAGAGTCGTAGAAGCACTCTGCCGTGTGCCTTTAAACACACGAGTTTTCAGCATCAAAGTCCTTAACAAGAATTTGCTTGTAAAGACACTTTTCTGTCATCCCTTAATGTGCCCAATACTTATCTGAGCTCCGAGCGGCCCTGCGGGACCACTCGGAGTCTGAAGAAAATGCCGTAACAACTGCCAGCAAGCCCGCCCGCTTTGTCCTGCTTCAAAGTCCTCACGAGCTGTAATCAAAGCTCCGGACACGTCCAGCTCCGACTGCACCCATCCAGGAACACAAAATAAGCCACACCTGCGTGCGCGAGCGTGGTTGCTTTATGCTGCCTTCCATCAATTGCAGCTGGCAACGCGTGCTTGAAACTACAGTTCCTCCCCGGAATGCTGGGAAATGTAGTTCTATTTCCCACAGGCTTTAGTAAGCAAACCTAGTCACTCCCCGGCTGCACCAGCCCTTATTCCTGACATTACCTCCTCTCCCAGGCCTCTTCCCAGGACCGGGTTCAGCCGGATGTCTCAAATGAAATAGTTTCACCAACCTGGGGGAATGTACGGCCTCTGCTGGTTCCCATGAACAATCTTCTGGTCCGTAACCTACCCACTGAATCAAGTACCATAGATGCTTCTTCTTCCTTTTCACGTCCAAAATCCTTTTAACTTCATATTCCTCTTGTCCATCTTTTACAATAGGTGGAGGCCGTTTGGTCTTCATTCCGGGAGCTGCAGGTTTAAGTAAAGATACATGAAATACCAGATGTACCGGCACAGTTTTTGGCAAATGCAATTTCATAGCAGTATCTGATACACACTTACATATTTCATAAGGACCAATAAACCGAGGCATGAATTTACGCGATCCTACTAAGGATAGATTTCGTGTTGACAACTAAACCCAATCCCCCACGTGATACTGCGGACTCTTTTGCCAGTGTTTATCCGCCTGTCTCTTATATGCTTCTTTGGCTCTCTCCAAATTTGTGCATGCCCTCTGTCTGACCTGCAAAAGCAACTGTTTTCGCTCTTGTAACGCTGGCATATTTTCCATATTTGGTAGTTGTTCGGGTATCATGTTTTGTTCATGCCCATATAAACATTAATTAGGGGCCATTCCCAAAGAACTGTGAAAAGTGTTATTATATGTAAACTCAGCCAGCCACAGTGCCTTCACCCACAAGTCTCTGCCATCCCCCTAGATAACCTCTCAGGTATTGTTCCAACGTCTGGTTCACTCTTTCCGTCTGTCCATCGGTTTGGGGTGATAACTAGTGGACAGAGCACAGTTGATTCCCAACATCTGACAGAAAGCACGCCAAAACCTGGATGTAAACTGCAAGCCCCTATCTGACACAATGCTCTTTGGCAAGCCATGCAATCTGACCACATGTTGCAAAAATAACTCTGCCAACTTGCCTGCCCCCGGAATTCCAACACATGGAACAAAATGGGCTTGTTTGGACAGAAAATCCACCACCAACCAAATGGTATCAAACTGACTATCGGGCGGTAGGTCAGTAATAAAATCCATTGACAGATGAGTCCATGCTCTTTCAGGGGTGGGCAATGGTTGTAAGAACTCTCTCTTTTTGACATGCTCAGCCTTGTTACGCGCACAATTTTCACAATGTGATAAATATTTCTCCACATCCTTTCTTAATGTAGGCCACCAAAAGTACTTCTCTAACATGATTTGCATTTTCCTTTGCCCGGCATGTCCTGCTAAAGGAGAATTATGGCACCAATACAACGCCTTTTCCTGTAATTCCTTGGTGGGTAAGTACAAATGCCCATTATGGTAAAGCAACCCCTCCCGCACCATTCGTTTTGAATCCATATCCTTCCACTTCTGCATTTGACTTGCTGGCAACACCTTCTTTATTTGGTCAGTTAAGTGTTTAGTGACTGCACCAATAACCTTTTCTGGGGCAATAATTGTTTTGACTTCCCCTACTACATCTGTATTTTGTTGTCGGGATAAAGAATCCGCCTTTCCATTTTTACTTCCTGGTCTGAATGTCACCACCAAATCAATTTCATTAAAATACTGGGACCATCTCAGTTGTCTCTGACTCAGGGTTTGTGCAGTTTTAAAATATTGCAAGTTCTTGTGATCCGTTACCACCACCACCTGATGCCGTGCCCCTAGTAAATAATGTCTCCACTCTAGAAAGGCTGCCCGAATGGCCAACAATTCCTTATCAGTAATGGAGTAATTCTGCTCACAACCGGTCAATTTCCTAAAGAAAAATGCGACTGGATGCCATACTCCATCCTCCTCTTTCTGTGACAGTATAGCTCCTATGGCCACATTGCTAGCATCTGTCTCCACCTGAAAAGCTTTCTCAGTGTTTGGATGTCTTAACACTGGTGCTCTAGTAAAGGCTTTCTTTAATTCTTTAAAAGCTTTTTCTGCCTCAGGATTCCAAACAAATCTTACTGCCTTCCTAAGTAATTGTGTGATGGGAGAGACTATTTTGGAGAAATTACTAATGAAACGCCGATAAAACTTGGCGAACCCCATGTCAGGAAATGGAATTGGGGCAAACCTCAGCGACAGTACCATAGGAATTAGCTGTGAAAGCTGAGGAACCTACATTTCCCAGTAGGCTGTGGGGGCTGGAGTAGTTCTTCCCTCCTCGCGCCATTCGCCTGCTAGGGGTAATTGAGACAGCTATTAAACCGTTGGCCACCCATGCACTGGTGCTGATAATTGTTGATTATGCAGCACGGGCAGCCACGGCGTGTCGGAGCAGCAGGAGAAAATACGGCATGCTGATCTTCAAGTGTACTTATTGAATCAGGAGAAAGCCGCGATGCTGTTCGAACTCTCTGTTATGAGTAACGAGAACATTGCATTCTGTTTCTTGCCGTGGCGGTGAGAGTTTCCAGTTCACGGCGGCTGACTGCAGCATTTCAAGAGGTCCGGGTGCGCTTGTGAGCCGCCCGGACACACAGATAAGTGTTTTTCTTCTTATGGTTAAATTACACGGGAGTATCTGTGATTTATTTAGCGTCTGGCTGCATTGAAGCTGGTCTGTTATGTCCACGAGCAACGCTATTGATTTCCCTGGACATTTTTGTTAATATGTATTCTGCTATGTGTTCCGCAGTCCTTTCTTAGGAACTGAAATTCCTTGAAGTACAAGAGCACACTTTTCATTTACATCCATACAGTGTGCGCAGAGTATTGTCACAGTCTCTGTGATGTTCATGTTGCCTGCATACAGAGGGCAGAGTCTTGTCACAGTCTCTGTGATGTTCATGTGCCTGCTTAACTAAGGGCAGAGTTAGTTTCACGTTTGTCTGCTGCTTTGCTAGCCCAATGGGCCATGTGTTCACGTTTATTCATCATGGAAGCAGCTTTCTTGTTTGTGTTATTCCGCTTGCTATTACTGTGGGGTCATGTCATTGTTGTTATGTGTGGCCATCCTTCATATTTGGTGTAATATGCAAAATTAGGTTTCAGGAGGAGGTTTAGGAATACTATGCATAAGTCTGAAATAGGTGTAGGGAGTAGGTATTCAGAATTCATGGTATTAGTAGGTTGTTATGTGGAACAATTGTGAATTGTATGTTATGTCCCCTTCTTTCCTTTGTCTATCCACCCCTTTCCCTAATTCCTTCTTCGCCCCATTGGCTGCCACGTGGTTCTCTGTGATATTATATTCAGACACCCGTGCCAACCACAGTGGGAGGGTCGATTCATTCGGCTTCTGTGGTTCGGGAGAGTGGGTCGATCCCCTATTATCCCTTACGGTATTTGACACCCCAGGAAAGATTGGATATCTTTAATGCACTGAGGGGACGGCCAATCAGTCACTGCCTGCACTTTCTTGGGATCCATAACCACTCCTGCTGCAGTCAGGATAAATCCTAAAAATTCAACCTGTTTTACATGGAATGCACATTTCTCCAATTTTACACACAGTTGGTATTCTTGCAGACGCTTCAACACGGCCCGTACATGTCTCACATGTTGTTCTGGAGAGTCTGAATAAATCAAAATGTCGTAAATGTAGACAATAACAAAAATGTCAATGAAATCTTGCAATACTTCTTGCATAAAGAACTAAAAGGCAGCCGGAGCATTACATAAACCAAATGGCATTAAAAGGTACTCAAACAACCCAAACATAGTTCTGAAGGCCGTCTTACACTCATCCCCCTTTTTCACTCTTATCAAGTGATAAGCACCTCTCAAATCAAATTTAGTGTAAATCTGTGCAGACCGTACTTGATCCAACAAGACCGAAATCAAAGGTAAAGGAAACCTATTCTTAATTGTGACCTTATTTAGAGCACGATAATCAATGCATGCTCGTAATGTGCCTTCCTTCTTGGGAACAAAAAATAGGAGGGAAGAAACAGGGGAAGTTGAATGTCTGATAAACCCTTTAGCCAACATCTCATCAAGATATTCCCTTAGATGTTTGTTTTCAGTTTCAGTGAGAGCATATATCCGACTGCAAGGCAAATTGGACCCTTCCTCTAATTCGATAACACAATCATATGGTCGATGCAGAGGTAGTTGTTCTGCTCCTCCTTTGTGAAAGACCTTTGCAAATTCCATATACTGGGCAGGGATCTCTGTTTCCACCACTCCTACTACTGGGACAGCTAGTCTCCTTTCCAACAACAACGCTGCTGGCCCCAATTCTGATAACATATGCTCCTTACACTTCTGTTCCTCAAACCACAAGATCTGCTTTTCCCAATCAATTCTTGGATTATGTCTTTTCAACCAGGACATTCCCAAAATCACACCAAACTGGGGTGCTGCTATCAAATTGAATGTGATTTCTTCTCGATGACCTGCTGAACATACCATCTCTAATTTCTCTGTCTGCTTCCGAATTGGTCCGGATATCAACGGGGACCCATCCACTGACTGCACTCCTTCCACCCTCTCCTTATCTTGCACAGGTAATCCTAAATGTTCAGCCAAAGTAATGTCTACAAAATTTCCAGTAGCCCCTGAATCCACCATTGCCCATACCTCCTTTTTAGACAAAGCAAAACATAATGTCACCAATATATACAAATGAGAGGTTTTACTTCCAACCGTGTTTGCTACCCATTTGGGGAACCTTACTTCACTCGGGCCAGGCACCTGTGTTCCCCCTAAAGCCGGCCCTTCTCTTTTACCGTTTCCTTCTTGCTCTTGTCCCCACCGCCCCCTCTCTGAGGAGTATTAGGGCAAGTGCGGATAAAATACCCTGCCTGTCCACAATAGAGACACAAATTGTTACTTTTACGCTGCTCCTTTTCCGCTGTTGATAGAGGTCCTTTGATGCTACCAATCTGCATGGGTTCCACCTCACTCAACCTTCCTCCTCTACTTCTATCTAGTCTCACAAACGGGACTGCTTCCGGTCTTTTCTATCACCTTTTCTCTCGTTCATTCTGTGATCTAGTCTCAATCCTAAATCTATCATAGCTGTACATGTTCTAGGTTGCGGCTCCACTTGAGCAATGGCATCCTTTAGTTCTTCCTTCAATCCTTGATAAAATAACACCGTTTGTTTAGCCTCTGGCCATTCTGTTTCAATCACCAATCTATTAAATTGGGTCACATACGTTAATAGGTCTTAAGCACCCTGCTTCAACCCTAATAATTCTTTATCTTGTGCCAAAGACACCTCCCGCCGAACAAACAGCCTTCCAAATTCTGCCAAAAAACCATCCCAACTATAGAGCAAAGGATCATCCTTTTGAACCAAGGGCATTGCCCAGGCCGCTGCCTCCCCTGTTAAGTATGATATTACAAATGCCGTTCTGGCCTGAATGGTTTCAAACGCTGTGGGTTTATACAGAAAATGCAATCTACATTGTGTAAGAAACATCATATACTTCCGAGGATCACCAGAAAACCGTTCAGGTGCTGCTAGCGGTACATTACTAGGAGGTTGAACAATAACGGTAGCATTTTGACTGGTAGATGGTTCTCTAACATTAGACCCACTAGCCCCCTCCAAGGGAGTTCGCTGAGCCACCAAACCTTGTACTTGTGCTTTTAAATTATCTGACTCTTGGCGTGCATGAGCTAATTCTAACTGAATATCTTGAAGAGCCTTTAGCACATCAGCTAAAGGCGGAGGAGTCGCTTCCATTTGGCTTGGGTGATTGTAGTATCCCAATATGGGGGTGGCTTATTATGTCAGACTGCACACAATAATGGAGGAGAGGAATCGACACTCTACCCTGAACCACAGAAGCCGAATGAATTTGGCCCTCCCACCGTGGTTGGCACAGGCGCCTGATAATATCCACAGAACACCACGTGGCAGCCAATGGGGAGGAAGAGGAGTTAGGGAGAGGTTGTGGATGGGGTAGGGGGAAGTTAGGAACACCGGATAGAGGGTTAGGGAACTCCTATGGTGGATAGGAAAAGGGAAGCACAGGGAAAAACCTCCCTATCTAGTTTCTTACTCAAACAAACACCTAGTGTAATGCACTATTAATCCTGCCTCCAAACCTACCTCCAAACTTGTCTAAACACACCTTAATACATGTGAACATGCAGCAAGATGAACATATATCAAGCATAGATGAACACAAACAATGGAATTAGATTCCATACATGAAATACATGACACATGGCCCGTTGGGCAAGCTGAAGCAACACTGAACACATATAGCCATAATGTACATGCCCAGACAAGGAAACCAGATTACTGTTGTGCATTAACAACTCCTAACACTGAATGTCCTGTAAAGTATACTGCTTGTTTACCATAAGCTCAGTGCTTGTTTTATCACACCATTTATGAGAGTCGTAGAAGCACTCTGCCGTGTGCCTTTAAACACACGAGTTTTCAGCATCAAAGTCCTTAACAAGAATTTGCTTGTAAACACACTTTGCTGTCATCCCTTAATGTGCCCATTACTTATCTGAGCTACGAGCGGCCCAGCGGGACCACTCGGAGTCTGAATAAAATGCCGTAACAACTTCCAGCCAGCCCGCCTGCTTCGTCCTGCTCCAAAGTCCTCACGAGCTGTAATCAAAGCTCCGCACATGTCCAGCTCCGGCCGCACCCATCCAGGAACACAAAATAAGCCACACCTGCGTGCCCGAGCGTGGTTGCTTTATGCTGCCTTCCATCAATTGGAGCTGGCAACGTGCAGCAATGCGCGCTTGAAACTACAGTTCCTCCCCGGAATGCTGGGAAATGTAGTTCTATTCCCCACAGGCTTTAGTAAGCAAACCTAGTCACTCCCCGGCGGCACCAGCCCTTATTCTTGACAACGTGTGCGCAGAGCATCGTAGGCTGAGTTTGTTACTCAGGCAGCTCACGAGCCGAGGTGTGCGACGTGTGCGACAGAGTGAAAACAGTCGTGTTTACCTTCGGACTGCAAAAAGAAAAGGTAAACAGAACTATTGCTTAGTTAATTCCGCACGAGCAGCGTAATGACAGCACGACCAAAGAAATTTTGTAGCAGCAGTTCAGTCAACGGTAACACTGTGAGTGAGACCCACAAACTGAATAGTCCTGGAATTCATTTCAAGCATCGGTGTTCAGGGCAGCGCAATTGGTATTGAATAGACCCTTTTAGAGAGCAAGGACTCCATTTATGGTAATCAGGAAAACGTAGAAGAGAAGTGCCAGTAGAGGGTAGTTCTTAAACTGAGGGAACAATTTGTACATAGTTTTTAAGGAGAAGAAAACTGAAAACATTCTAAAGACCAGAGTTTCGCAGGAAGAGACTGGATGTTCCGTTAGAGGACAGGAGGTGTCTCAGCTCAAGCATCAAGCAAGACTCAAGGAAAGGATTTTCAAGTTGTCATTCCTTCAAACCTATCAGCTAATAGGCATAGGCAGCAGGTATGGTAGTAAGGTGTGGGAGAAAAGGGAAATTAGTGGGTCACAGAAGAAATAGGAAGAATAGTATTTAAGAAATAAATATGTACTTGTTTCCTAGGTATCATCTGAGTCATAGCTATCCAGTCAGAGGTGGCCGGGTGCAGAAGGTTGACCTAGAAGAAGCCTGTGTTTTTTATTTTCTCCACATCCCCTTTACCCTTGAGTTTGCCAGTTTGTCAGTTATAACTTAAAGACTGTCGGATTGGCAGGCTAGGGTGTCTGGTGGGCTATCGTCACTCCTGCAGGAATTCAGAGGCTGGACCTGACACCGTCTGTGCCAAAGTCTCTTTGCGATTCAAAGTCTCTTCTTTCAGAGGGCCTGATGCAACAAACAAATAATAAAGTTCCTTTCCTTTATATATTTCACATATACACAATTTTCTTAGGTGATTTACTATTCACCTCAAATCCCCCTACACCGGGCTCAGATCCACTTTCACACAAAATCTTCAATCAGTCTCTCTCTGCCAGGCTTGGACCAATGTATTTACTTTAACACAAACTTGCTTTAACACAAAGCTTTCAATTGATCTCCCTCTGCTGGGCTCGGACCAACTTTATCTACTTTGCCATCAACTTTCTTTACTGTATCAACATCGAAAACCTTTGATTGTGCACAGGATTTTGCCTGACCCGTTGAAGGACCACTTCGATTCACAATCCTTTGCCACTCTTTCACTTACTCTCAGCTGGATACCTTACAGAGACCTTCGATTGAGCACATTCATAGTTCTGGACCACTCTGTTAAAGGTATCATATCTTGGTTTCAAAGTTCAATCACTAATCTGCAGTTCTACTTTACTTGGGTTGGTTATCATACTCATTTCATACAATGTTCGCTCCAGTGCCCGCCATACAATGTTGCCGCTTGAAACCTTGGTTTCAACACAGATCGGTCTTGTATCGGTCTCCCCAACTCACCGGCTGTGTTGATTTCACTGACGCTACTTTGTTGTTGGAGCCAAGGACAGTACCACAGCAGCTGATGATTCTCCCCACCTTGAATATCGACGCAGTAGGAACCTGGGTACCTCTGACACACAATTCATGATTCCTCAGTCTGGTTTCCTGGTCTTACGCTTTCTATTCTCAAGGCTTTGTGAAAGTAACATTTCCTTGTCGAAAAGGTCAAGGGAACTAGAACCTGCACAGGGATTGGCAGGGGAGCTGCTTATTTTAACCAACGAGGGACCACCAGGCTTCAGCCGGCTCCCTCAGCAAGTCCCTTGATCTTCCATGGTTTTCTTTATTTACATCGCGTCGGAGTGCAAGGTCCTGCAACTTCTTCACCAGCCTGCCTGTTTCCCTTGAGACCGCATTGTGTGCAGCACTTGTTTCTGGACAGCCCGTTGAGGAAGAAGCAATTGTCAAATCCACTCCTGCTCCTCAACTGATTTTTGTGCACTTTCATTGAAAAAAATCTGCAAAAAAATAAATCTTTAATTTATTTGGTGTAATTAGGCAAAATACACTGCTTCATTACAGAGCTTCTAGGTACTTTTGATTTGTGTTCTTGCGTCCTGGCACGAAGTTAATCTGTGTTGGGTTCTATGCATATGTTTGTTTGTTTGTTTGTTTATTCATTTGTATTGCGCTCCAGACCCGAAGGTAACAGGGCGCATGGGTTACAAGGATATTCTCAGCTTAGTTACACAATAGCAGAATATACATTACAAATATATATATATGAGATAGACACAAGGAAAGCAGGAATCATTGAAATTAAACAATTACAGATATTTATATATAATGGACACATTAATGGGGCAAACTGAAGGATGCATGTGACAGCAATAGTGGCATCGTTTTAAATCATGGAGGCCCATAATAGAAGACTGAGAGCAAGGGGAGGCTGACGTTTAGAGCTTGGTAGATTTGAGCCAGTTAGTGCAGTTAGATCTGAAGCTCTGATATGATTGGTCTTCACGAATTGAGGGGGAGCTAGAGTTCAAAAGCTGGGCCGCTTCAATAGGAAAGCTGCTGCCTCCTACCTTGGATAGTTTGAATCTGGGCACATGGGGGCAGTTAGTGTGGGCTAGTCTTGACCATCTAGTAGTGGTCCTTCTATGGAATCTATCTGATAGATAGCCGGGGGCAGCGTTGTTCAGAGATTTGTGGGTAAGTGATGCAATTTTAAGCTTAATTTTTATCATTTGTGGAGAGGCAGTTATTTTGTCGCCTAATTTCAGTGATATGGTCTCTCCTAGCCACTCCAAGGGCCGCTCTGAGTGCATTGTTTTGGAGTATTTGGATTTTTCTGATGATTGCTTTGTTGGAACAGATATAGACGGTGTTACAATAGTCAAGCTTGGACAGAATGAGAGCTCTGGCCAGGATGATACAACTATTGTTAGATAGCAAGGGTTTGCCAGTTCTGATAAGTTTACAAGTGGAAGCCAGAGCATTGGCTTGTTTGGTGAAGAGAGGGTTGAGTCAAGGTAAAATCCAAGGGTTTTTACCTCGTTGGCCACTTTAATGAGGTTGCCATCAATTATAAAAGAAGCGTATTGGGGCCCTAATTTCTTGAGCTTGTTAAGGGTGCCCAGGATGATGATCTCTGTTTTGTCATCATTCAGGCACATGCATGAACTTGGCACCATGCAGTGCTTTCAACATGGCCGCCCAGGCCTCTGCAACATCAGAGGCAGTGTTTGATTACAGCCTTTCTACAATCTGCACAGGGATTGGCTGGGCAGCTTCTTATTTTAACCAATGAGGGACCGGCAGGCTTCAGCCGGCCCCCTCACCAAAGGCCCCTGTCTGCTCCCTGTCCGCTACCGGGACACGAATCTACTACCACAACCTGGCCTTCCCTGGGGCTGCCAGTTCACTCAGATATGAAACTGGACTACCAAGACTCTATTACTTCCCTCTCCATGGGTTAGTTCCCTCCTGTTTACCCTTTCTATTCCCTTCATGGTCCTTCACTCTCCCCTAGGCATGTTGAACCTGTTCTCCCTGTAATGCTCTCTAATTCTCTTGTTCGTTCCAGAACTCAACTCTTCTCATACCTATTTTCCTTTCATTATGGTGCTTTAGCATTTACCTTTGAAAATCAATTTTAAATTTTTGGGTATGTGTTACGCTCACCTGGTATCTACAGGGACGCCACCCAGCCGGGTTACTCGCTGGTATGCTTCTCAGCTTTTCCCTGATGTGGTCTGCGGGGAAGGTTCTTCCTGAAAATACAGGAGGACTGTGTTCAAGACTGACCGACTGGGGTAAGTATCCTCCCTCCACCCTGTATGATTTCAGTCCCTCTAGCGCCCTCTCCTCACCTTGTGGTAGAATTAGGCGTGCTCTCCGTCCTGCCTTCTTTGCAGGGGCGCGTTGTCTTTCATGGGCGAGTGCGGTCCAGTTACTTCACTGGCGCCGGCCCGTTTGATATTGTTCAGGTAGGTCTTATTGCTGTTCTTTAGTTTTGTTGCTATCCTGCGTGCCTTTCTTTGTTTAAAATGTCTCTTTTTTTCTCCCTTAGGTATGCAGAGCTTCAGCGCGGCAAACTGGCTTGGTTGAGCCCCGCTGGTAAATGATGGCGCATTAAGAGTGCTATGATGCGGTAAGTAAGCGCTATGCGCAGCGCTGCGAAGTCTTGTCTTTGCTAACCTGTGTTTTCCTTCCTTGTAGGTCGCAGTGTTCTTCAGCACGAGTGGAATGTCCAGAGTGGTGCCAGCCGAGAGGCGACCAGCCAGGTAAGCCTTTTGAGCAGTTCGTAATTTGTAAATGTCTCTACTGCTTTCTTTAATGTTGCCTCTATTTTCCTCTTTCAGGTCGTTCTGTCCGGGTGGCGTACAGATTTGAGGAAGCTGTTCTCAGTAGCTACGAGTGTTTAAAGATGAAGACTGCAGGTAAGATGCTGCTGCTAATGATGTTCCTTTTGTCTCCTTGCAGGTTCCCCTTCTCCGAGGTTCGAGGGAATAGCTGGACACGGTGAGCGTCACGTTGCAAACTGCAAAGGAACGCGAAGCGTGTTGTCTTGCTCGGGTGTGGTTTAAATAGCCCCAACAAAATAGTCCAGGTAAAGTAGTCCCTAGGCTACCACACCCAAAACATTAGACCGCATAGCTTGGTTCTTAAGAACTAAGCTATGTGGATGCCTCCATGTTGGCTGACAATACAATAAAGTAGTTCCCAAGCACATTGTTGTTCATGGTGTATGAGCTTGGCGCCATGACTGGCCCCATGAGGGCTTTTGAAGAGGATGCGAGGCTCTAGAGGCCAGAGTCCTGACTCCACCTGGCCAATACGTTTGCCAGGGGGGTTTTGGGCGAGGGTCGCGACAGTGTGTTTTTGAAAGTCAAATTTGGGTGTGTTTTTGGAAGTCAAATTTGGGTGTGTTATTGGGAAGTCAAATTTGGGTGTGTTTTTGGGAAGTCAAATTTGGGTGTGTTTTTTAATGTAACTTTGGTCCTAAATTGGAACCTGCTAGCCCCGTGACTGTTCCACACCACTGTATTTGCATATTTCTCCTACTGCCTCCTCCCTCTACCTGCCCATGGTTTTATCTGTTTCTCCAAACTACTCCTTCCCTTCTCACTAAATCTAGTAAAAAGAAATGTAATAAGGATATCTTGGCCTCCAACCCAGGTCTCCCCATAGCTGATACGTATTCCAGCGCCTTTGCCAGACAAATACTCACTGACATCCTCTTTGTTGTCCCTTCGTCAGATGTCTGTGCTCTGTCGTGTCCCCTCCTCTCCCATTGATGGTGGCACCCGCTGGGAAGTCCTCATGGATTCCTTTGACTCCTCCAGAGTCATCATTAATGTCTACCTACATGGCACGGTCATGGTGCAAGGCCCTCAGGCCAATCTCCTCCTCTTTGATAGGCGGTTGCCTTGCCTCATAAACTTTCTCTCATCTCCAGCTGTCCCCTACTCTCCTTCCTTGGCTGCCTTGCCCTCTTTTCCTTCCTCATATTCCTTCTTTAAGCTCTCTACACACCTAGGCAGGGCGTACCCCTGATTTGTACCCCGCCCTGGAAGGTCTTTAAGGCTGGCAACTCTCGCTCAGCTGTCAAACACTCCTCTGAGATCTGCCACCTCCTTGAGGAACTTGACCTTGATGTCCTTGGTCTTACCGAGACATGGTTCACGGCTAGCTCTGTCACAAGCTTTGACACTCTCCTCTCTGATGGCTACAAGATCCTCTCTGCCCCCAGATTCACCCTGCCCAGAGGGAGTGTAGCACTGATCTTCCCTGAGTGGATTCCTGCCTTATCATCCCCACTCAGACTTACTCATCTTTCGAATGCCTAGTATGCAGGCTCTCTCTCTCTCTCCTAGACACTCTCTTGCTGTTGCTTCTCTCTACCGGCCCCTTGGTCAAATCACCTCTTTTCTCTCTGAGTGGGCTGATCTCTCCTCCGCCCTTCTGGCCTCTACCTCTCAACTCCTCCTTCTTGGTGACCTCAACATCCATCTTGATTCTCCCTGTTCCTCATCTGCGCTCTTTCGCGACCTCTGCGATTCACATTCCCTCTCTGGTCACACACTTGATGTCTTGATCTCCTCTGGCCTCCCCCTCTCTATTCCCCTTACCACTCGTCTGTCCTGGAGTGATCACTGCCTCCTCCTCCCCTCAGCCAAGCCTACCCCAAGAAGCCACTCACCTTTTTGGACATCCGGCCCATGAAGCGTGTGTTAGTCAAGGCTTTTGCCGCCGCCACCTTCTCCCCCCCTCCACCTCAGGCCGACTCACACCCTGACACAGCCCTGTCCCTGCTCTACTCCTCTATTTTTGCTACTCTTGATGCTCTTGCCTCTGTCATGAGAATCCGCTTGAAGCCAGGGCCAAGTGCAACTCTTGGTATGACTGACCTAACTACACTTAAACGTAAGTGTAGGGCGGCTGAGAGGAAATGGAGGGCTTCTTGTTCATCCCCTGACAAACTGGCCTGCCGCCTGCTCCAAAGGCAACACCGACTCTCTGTCCACACCAAGAAGCCTTTGTCTCTGCGGCCTCTAACAACTCGGCTGAACTCTGTAAGGAGCTGGCCAACCCTGCTGCAGTCTCCACCCCTCCTCTAGCCCCCCAGGCTCTTTGCAATGCCCTTGCCTCTCACTTTATCTCTAAAAGCCAGGACCTCTTGTCCAGCCTCTCCTCCGCTCCCCCTCCTCTCCCCCCTCCTTCTCTGCTTGCTGATCCTCCTTCAGCTACCCCCCACCCTCTTTCTCCTCCTTTCCTCTTTTCTCCCCTGATGAGGTCGCTAGACAAGTCCGATCTGTGAAAGCCTCATCAAAACAGGTCCATCCCTGTCCCTCTAAAACCATTAAGGACCACATCGACACCCTTGCTCCGGCCCTTACTG
Source organism: Ambystoma mexicanum (assembly GCF_040938575.1). Taxonomy (NCBI): domain Eukaryota; kingdom Metazoa; phylum Chordata; class Amphibia; order Caudata; family Ambystomatidae; genus Ambystoma; species Ambystoma mexicanum. The sequence continues at coordinate 3,450,365 of NC_090938.1, forward strand.
GTTTCTGCAACCTCTCCTTTGCCTCTGGATCTTTTCCCTCTTCTTTGAAGCACTCCCTTGTGCATCCTCTATGTAAGAAACCCACAGCTGATCCTTTTTGTCCAGCTAACTATTGCCAAATTTCCATTACTCCCTTTTTGGGCAAACTACTGGAAAAGCTGGCCATCTCTCAGCTTAACCTTCACTCTGATTCTGTTGGTTCTCTCCATGATCACCAGTCTGGCTTCAGAGCTGCCAGAAGCACGGAAACTGCTCTCCCGAACATCCATGAAGATCTGCTCTCCAACCTTGACTCTAGCATTCCCTCTATCCTCATCTTACTGTATGGGAGGATCGGTCTATAAGACCCCCTCCTCGACACAGCCCTCCCATGAGAGGTTCGTGGCTCGTCAGGGGCCCCCTGTTACCAGGGCCCAGGTAGCGGGTGGCTGCTGATCGACACACAGGGCCAATCATGCTGTACTGTAACAGACAATAGACTCCATTTTGGAAGCATCAGGACTCCATTTTAGATAATAGCGACCTGAACCCGAATGAGACAGCCTGCCTGCGAATGCTGCAGCTTGGCCCCCACTCACTGTGCACAGGGAGCCATGCCCTCCCCCGGCGCCTCCACTCCATGGTAGATCCGCTGAAGGCCCGTTCTCACGAGCAACCAGACACGAACAAGTATCAGAACAAACACTGTATCATTTACCTTCCGCAGTACATCACTGTCCCCGAAGTGACCTGACTCGCGGTATAAGTCTGGAAAATAACAAAAAAACATCCTAATAGAACAGGCCTTGACCCCGCATCTAACCCCTAACATGTAAAATATATGGTGTCAATACCCTCCTCGTGTGAACCTTTGTGGATGTTCCACAAATGAAGTGTCAACCACACATCACACACCAAAGTCTAACGATTCATAGGGTTGCTATGTTAATTATAAACACCCGTGTTGGGGAAGGGCTAAAAGTTCCTAGTATTGGTAAATTAAGAATGACCTCAGCCCATGTAAGATACCATGTGCCTAGAAGACTCAATGAAAGGGCTTGATACAGCCCACCTAGTGCTAACTAACGAATGCTGCTAAATACAAAGGAAGGCGGAAAAAGCATTACCGAGAATATGTGTGTGTTGTGCAGTGGGGCACGTTTAGATGCATGACCAAGAATGTAAATGTACTACCACCTTTGAACGTATTGCTTTTATGCTCCTGAGAACACCACCAAACCTAATGCTACCTCATGTGTTTTCCAACTGCTACCGTGTGTGATTGCTAAAATGTAGTCCTCCAATATTCAGTGATGTATGTAACACTGCCAAACTTTCATAGTCGTACATGAAATAGTACATGAATGTATAGACATTAGAAATGTGTAACCACTAACTTTATTAACTGTCTCCTCATTCTGCATAGTGTACAGCCCAGGCACAGAGAATTGCTCACACACACACACAAGGCCATCTCCCTCTCCTCCCGCCAAGGTCCGCCAGGACTAGCTGGTGCGCGGGCAGCACAGCCTCACCTCCCCTCATTCCGTTGGACCCGCTTCAAGTATTCACCTCCCCCATATCTGAGGCCGCCATGGTCGGCCAAATGAAGTATTTACAACCTGGTCCTAAACCCCACCGTCTCAAGGGGCCAAAGGTGCACCTTCATTGATCCAGTAGTACTCCGGCTCACCCCAAGTTAATGGGCCTTGGAGGGCAGATATGCAACCCTGTACTAACACATCATAAAGTAATTCTTCACTACATCTAACAAGACCAGAATGACAGGGCAGTTCACCTCATGCCCTTAGACCAGACACCCAAGTTTATGACACCCGGTCAACAGGTCAGAAGTAACAGTGCCCTGATGTATTGGTAAAGCTTCACATTGCATGTGTTTCTCCAGTATCCTATTACCCCTTAGAGTAACATATTGCAGGATTTGCAAGACAACTGGAATCGTCTGAACGGATGAGTGTTTGTGTGTGTGGCCACAAGGGCAGAATGTTAGGGCAACCATTTATCAACGACACTGACCGCACCTGGCCTGGCAGCCCCACCCCGATTAGCCCAGCTGACCCATCCGCCCCACGTTGGCACCACGCTGATGTCCACCAATCCTGGAGCTGCTCATCACTGCTGCGCCTATAGTTAGTCAACGCCACCCAATCCCCAAAACTGATGACATGGTTTTGTAATAAATAAGACTGTCTTTGCTATTGTCAGACAGAGCGCTCTCGGAGCTTACAGAGTCCTTTGCATGCCCTATTTGACTAGATAAAAAACCTTTTACTTTCACCCGCACTTGGTGTAATGCATCGACCTTGAAAGGTTTGGAACCGATGGAAGTACACCTAACATGGATGCTGGAAACTTCGTGTAGCGGTCTATGCATTATCCAAAATGGCCGTCAGCACGTATTTACGCACAACGCACCAGTGCTCCGATGCGTTGTATCTTAGTACTTTCGTACCTTACCAGCGCTTGTTGCTGAATATTTCGCTACCTGTTATCGCTTCCTGCTGCTTTACCTCTCTCTTCATTCACTATTTTACACAGAGGTAAACGTACTATTTTTGGGTAGCTTTTTTCTCTTACGGTTTCATCCCTGTTAATCGCACTTTGAGGTTGTTCTTAACTCCTCAGCCCCTGTACTTTTCCTTCCTGCTATTACCTTGTTTAACTTTCTTCCTGACTACCGTTTCTTTTCTACTCACTCCATTTCTATTTTCCTGGAGATTCTTCTCTCTTGTTAAAGGCTTTCTAGTCTACTATTCATCAGTTTGTGGTATCGCTGCCTTGGCGTTCTTCTACCTTTCGACCAGTTTCCTGTGCTTCTATTGTGCCTCACTACCTTCGGCACCACCAGCTACTCGATCATCTACACCAAAGAAGGAACTGGACTCGCTTCTACTCTTCTATCCAACCTGAAGAAGACCAAAAACACAGGGTTTTTTCAGCCTACGGCTTTTTCCCTGGAACAGCGGGTTGGCTACTGGGAGGCTCCTGGGATTTGGTTCCTATCCGGTCACGGTGGCCTCCGGGGAGTCACGCCCGTACTTGCATCAAAGAAGGAGTAAAGAAATCAGAAAGACACGATAGAAAGAGAAGACGGAACTCCGAGAAGAATTCGACGGAGATTCAGGTGAGGAGGAGTTGGAAAAGGGAACCAGGGTTGCAAGTTTTGACAGTATACAACGCCAAAAGAGAAAGAAAATGGCTACTCCAGAACAGGTTCAAGAAATGTGTAACGCCATTCAAGCATTACGAGTCGATATGCAGAATTTAAAGGCTGAAAATCAAGCTCTTCGTCAGCAAGTAGCAACTAGAGATGAAGGAAGAGGTGAACTACCACCGATGCCTCTGTCCAGTAACAAATATGATGGTGACCCTAAGGGAATGAAGGAATTTCTCGACACTTGTACCGTGTATTTCTCTTTCAGAAGGAGGAATTTTGAGTCTGGTAGATCACGTGTTGGATTCCTGATAGCTAACCTAACGGGTAGCGCATTAAAATGGGCAACACCTCTAGTTACCTCTGAGGATCCTTCGGTAAATGATTACGACTTATTTGTTCGCAATTTCAAGACTAGGTTCGAAAGACCTGAGGTTCAGTATTCTGCATATGAGGCCCTTCTGGATGTAAAGCAAGGGAACTAAGACGTACAGAAATATATTTCTCACTTCCAAAGTTTGGCAAGCTTAGCAGGATGGCCAGACACTGCGCAACAGATCATATTTCGAAGAGGGGTGCACAAAGACATAAAGGATGAGTTGGCACGAGTCGAAAGGCCCGAGACATTCTCCGATCTGGTTTCCTTCAGGTTGCATGAGAGACGCCAAGAGAAACGGAAGGGTCGCGGACTCCAATGGTACACCCAAGCTGGTGCACAATTTAAGGATCGTGTTTCTACAGAGGAACCAATGCAGATTGGTGCAACCAGAGGAACCCTGTCTTCTAATGAGAGAAGACGAAGGAGAGAACACAATTTGTGCATGTATTGTGGGTCTTCAGACCATCAGTTGAAGGATTGTACAGTGATTCCATCTCAGCGTTCAGGAAACGCGCAACTCTGAGTCTACGCAAGGGAGAGTACGGGGACGGTGGCACAAACCCTTGCAACACCACTAACACAGGAGAAGACAACCGACTGATGATATTTCAAGTATCATTGAACTCTACTAATGGAATCTCGATTCCGGTATTAGCCATGTTAGACTGCGGTGCTGCAGGCAACTTTATAGACTCCGCATGGGCACAAGACAAGGGTATTCCGCTCAGGCAGAAGAGGAAGCCCATTCCTGTGGAAGGTGTTGATGGACGTCCCTTGTCATGAGGACCTGTTACTATGGAAACATTACCATTACAGATAACCATGAAGAATCATACCGAAGAGATAATCTTTGACACTATCAGGGCTGCTCATTTTCCAGTAATACTTGGCATTTCTTGGTTGAGACTTCACAACCCTTCTATTGACTGGAGTGCTAATCAACTGAGTTTTAACTCAGATTTCTGTGGAAGGAATTGCATCAAGGAGCAACGGGTTGAAGTCTCTGCATGCCCTATCAATCAGTCTACAGTTTCTATTTCTGCCATTCCCGTTCAATATCAAGAATACAAAGAGGTTTTTGAAGATGTTGTTCCCAAACTCCTCCCACCTCACCGACCTGAAGATTGCAGGATAGACTTAAAGGAAGAAGTCTCACTACCTTTCGGTAGGATTGTATCCGTTGTCACAGCAGGAAAGGACGGTCTTGAAAGAATATCTCGAATCCAATCTTCACAAGGGGCTGATTCGGATGTCAGGATCCTCCGGAGGTGCATCACTTTTCTTTGTAGCAAAGAAGGGAACGAAAGAATTACGTCCATGTATAGACTATCGAGAACTAAACAGAATTACTGTCCGGGATCGTTATCCCATGCCCTTGATAAGGGACATTATTGAAGCCGTTAAGGACTCCAAGATCTTCACTAAGATCGATCTACGCGGGGCCTACCAGCTACTCAGGATCCATGCAGGCGGTGAATGGAAGACCGCTTTCCGAACACCGTTGGGGTTGTTCGAGTATTGCGTGATGCCGTTTGGATTAGTCAACACCCCATCGGTGTTCCAGCGGTTCATGGACCACATTTTCGCTGATATGCTAGGGACTTCCGTAGTAGTGTACTTAGATGATATTTTGATCTACTCTTCCACTCTAACTGAACATCGGACCCTTGTTAAGGAAGTACTGCAGAGACTCAAGGACAATCGTCTGTACGCTAAGGTCGAGAAGTGTATATTTGAGGCTACCGAAGTACCTTACCTCAGCTTCATCTTATCCTCTAATGGAATACGGATGGATCTGGATAAGGTAAAGGCCATTCTCAAGTGGCCTGAACCATCTTTTCCTAAGGATATTCAAAGATTTCTTGGCCTGGCTAATTTCTACCGTCGTTTCATTCCTCACTTCTCAGAGATGGTACTTCCTCTGACATTGCTTCTCAAGAAGGGAAGTGTTTTCAAATGGAATCCTTCCGCACAATCAGCCTTTTCGGAGCTCAAGAGACTATTTACCACAGCTCCGGTACTTATTCAACCGGATCAGTCAAAACCCTTTATCGTGGAAGCCGATGCTTCAGGTGGAGCCCTCTGAGCTGTGTTGTTACAAGAAGATAATGAAGGAGTGGAACATCCCATCGCCTACTACTCACGAACTCTTACAGTCAGTGAACAAAATTATTCTGTACTTGAGCGAGAGCTTTTAGCGATGAGAAGAGCTTGTGAGGAGTGGAGACATTTATTACAAGGGGCCACACATCCATTTCTGATTCGCACTGATCACAGGAATCTGTGGGTTCTCCAGAAGATGGAATGCCGCAATTCCTGTCATGCCAGCTGAGCATACTATTTCTCCAACTTTGATTTCCAGATTACTTATATAGCAGGCTCACAAAATGGAGTAGCTGACGCCCTTTCTAGAAGCTGGACGGAAGATCAAGATATGGAGGTCAAACCTACTGAGAAGGAAAGGATGTTGCCTACCACAAAATTTATAGCAGTGATCAACTGCTTTCTTCAGAAGGTTAGGAAGGAATGCAGGACATGGACTAGACAGAAGCTAATATCTAAAGGTCTTCAAGAGAGAGATGGGTTATGGTTCCACAATTCGTCTCTCTTTCGCCCTTCTTCACAACTTCAAGCCAAGGTGCTACATTTTTGTCATGATCTCCCATTAGCTGGTCATAGAGGACAAAAGGCCACCTACAAACTATTGGACAGAAGTTTTTGGTGGCCTTCGATGAGAGCTGATGTTAACTCATACGTTAACTCCTGTTTGGTATGTGCTAGTGCAAAGGTTTATAGAGAGACCTTTAGGACTTCTCCAGCAAGCTGATTTACCCTCTCGACCCTGGGAGAATCTATCTATGGACTTTATCGTAGATCTACCTCCTTCCCCAGGGAAGACAGCTATTATGGTTACGGTTGATTCCTTTTCCAAACAGGCTCATTTTTCCTCTTTAACCGGAGTGCCTTCCGCTTCTGAGACAGCCTCTGTGTTCCTACGAGACATAATAAGATTGCACGGGTTTCCTCGAGTGATCATCTCGGACAGAGAAGTACAATTCACCTCTAAATTCTGGTCCATTCTGTGTAAGGAACTAGGTATCCAAAGAGCATTATCATCAGGATACCACCCTCAATCCAATGGACAAACGGAGAGACTAAATGCCACACTGGAAGAGTATCTGCAGTGTTTCTGTAACAAGGAACAAGACAATTGGGCATCATTGTTACCCATGGCAGAGTTCACGTATAACAACACGGTACATACAGCTATTGGATTGAGTCCTTTTCAGTGTACCTATGGTTATCATCCGCATTTTCTACCCCCCAATACAGCCGGAAGGACCAAGGCTCCGGCTGTAGACGAGGCAGTGTTCAAAATACAACAGACCCATCAATTGGCTTTACAGACTCTAGAGAAGAGCAGAAGGAACTACAAGAGATTAGCCGATGCTAAGAGAAGACCCAATCCTCAATGGGGTTCTGGTTCAATGGTATGGCTATCCACCAGGTACTTACCTCGCTGGACACGTATGGGCACATTTTCTCCAAGATATATCGGTCCATACGAGATTGAGGCTAAAATCAATCCTGTCGCCTACAAGTTGAAACTACCACCTCGATTCAAGAGAATACACCCGGTATTCCATACTTCCTTACTAAAGGCTTATGTGGAAGATCCTTATCAGAGGAGTACTAAGAAGACAAGTGTAGTAGATCCCAAAGAAACCAAGGAGTACAAAGTGGACAGATTGGTTGATTCACGTTATCGACAGGGTATCTTGCAGTACCTGGTACACTGGAAGGGGTATCCCAGATCAGAGAGAACCTGGGAGCCCAAACCCATATAAGGGTTCCAAGACTTGTTCAGAGGTTTCACAGGTTGTTCCCGAGTAAACCAGGTGGTGTCCGACATCGAATGGGGCATACTGTAATGCATCGACCTTGGAAGGTTTGGAACCGATGGAAGTACACCTAACATGGATGCTGGAAACTTTGTGTAGCGGTCTATGCATTATCCAAAATGGCCGTCAGCACATATTTACGCACAACGCACCAGTGCTCCGATGCGTTGTGTCTTAGTACTTTTGTACCTTACCAGCGCTTGTTGCTGAATATTTCGCTACCTGTTATCGCTTCCTGCTGCTTTACCTCTCTCTTCATTCACTATCTTGCACAGAGGTAAACGTTCTATTTTTGGGTAGCTTTTTTCTCTTACGGTTTGATCCCTGTTAATCGCACTTTGAGGTTGTTCTTAACTCCTCAGCCCCTGTACTTTTCCTTCTTGCTATTACCTTGTTTAACTTTCTTCCTGACTACCGTTTCTTTTCTACTCACTCCATTTCTATTTTCCTGGAGATTCTTCTCTCTTGTTAAAGGCTTTCTAGTCTACTATTCATCAGTTCGTGGTATCGCTGCCTTGGCGTTCTTCTACCTTCCGACCAGTTTCCTGTGCTTTTATTGTGCCTCAGTACCTTGGGCACCACCAGCTACTCGATCATCTACACCGAAGAAGGAACTGGACTCGCTTCTACTCTTCTATCCAACCTGAAGAAGACCAAACACACAGGGTTTTTTCAGCCTACGGCTTTTTCCCTGGAACAGCGGGTTGGCTCCTGGGAGGCTCCTGGGATTTGGTTCCTATCGGGTCACGGTGGCCTCCGGGGAGTCACGCCCGTACTTGCATCAAAGAAGGAGTAAAGAAATCAGAAAGACACGAAAGAAAGAGAAGACAGAACTCCGAGAAGAACTCGACGGAGATTCAGGTGAGGAGGAGTTGGAAAGGAGGAGTTGGAAAAGGGAACTAGGGTTGCAAGTTTTGACAGTATACAACGCCAAAAGACAAAGAAAATGGCTACTCCAGAACAGGTTCAAGAAATGTGTAACGCCATTCAAGGATTACGTTATGTTATGTTATGTTATGTTATGTTAAATCATTTGTAATGCGCACCTGGTACCCAAAGGCTGATGGGCGCAGACATACAAACATAAAAACAGGCCACAAAAACAGCTAACCTATTGTCTATCCATTGTCCCTCTGGGCGGGTTTAGGCAAAAAGCAATGTTTTCAATTTCTTTTAAAAAAGTTCTGTTGAGACCAACGTTCTTATTGAGGTTGGAAGGGTATTCCAAGCAATGGGTGCTGCAAATTCAAAAGACCCCTGCCTTGTTTTGTTGGCCTTTTGCCGGGGTACACTGAGTGTATTAGAATTACATTATTACGAGTCGATATGCCGAATTTACAGGCTGAAAATCAAGCTCTTCGTCAGCAAGTAGCAACTCGAGATGAAGGAAGAGGTGAACTACCACCGATGCCTCTGTACATTAACTAATATGACGGTAAACCTAAGGGAATGAAGGAATTTCTCGACGCTTGTACCGTGTATTTCTCTTTCAGAAGGAGGAATTTTGAGTCTGGTAGATCACGTGTTGGATTCCTGATAGCTAACCTAACGGGTAGCGTATTAAAATGGGCAACACCTCTAGTAACCTCTGATGATCCTTCGGTAAATGATTACGACTTATTTGTTCGCAATTTCAAGACTAGGTTCGAAAGACCTGAGGTTCAGTATTCTACATATGAGGCCCTTATGGATGTAAAGCAAGGGAACCAAGACGTACATACATATATTTCTCACTTCCAAAGTTTGGTAAGCTTAGCAGGATTGCCAGACACTGCGCAACAGACCATATTTCGAAGAGGGTTGCATGAAGATATAAAGGATGAGTTGGCACGAGTCGAAAGACCCGAGACATTCTCCGATCTGGTTTCCTTGGTACTCCTGATAGATTTCAGGTTGCATGAGAGACGCCAAGAGAAACGGAAGGGTTGAGGACTCCAATGGAACACCCAAGCTGGTGCACAACTTAAGGATCGTGTTTCTACAGAGGAACCAATACAGATTGGTGCAACCAGAGGACCCCTGTCTTCTAATGAGAGAAAACGAAGGAGAGAACACAATTTGTGCATGTATTGTGGGTCTTCAGACCATCAGTTGAAGGATTGTACAGTGATTCCATCTCAGCATCTGGGAAACGCGCAACCCCGAGTCTATGCAAGGGAGACTACAGGGAAGGTGGCACAAACCCTTGCAACACCACTAACACAGGAGAAGACAACCGACTGATGATATTTCAAGTATCATTGAACTCTACTAATGGAATCTCGATTCCCGTATTAGCCATGTTAGACTGTGGTGCTGCAGGCAACTTGATAGACTCCTCATGGGCACAAGACAAGGGTATTCCGCTCAGGCAGAAGAGGAAGCCCATTCCTGTGGAAGGTGTTGATGGACGTCCCTTGTCGTCAGGACCTGTTACTATGGAAACATTACCATTACAGATAACCATGAAGAATCATACCGAAGAGATAATCTTTGACACTATCAGGGCTGCTCATTTTCCAGTAATACTTGGCATTTCTTGGTTGAGACTTCACAACCCTTCTATTGACTGGAGTGCTAATCAACTGAGTTTTAACTCAGATTTCTGTGGAAGGAATTGCATCAAGGAGCAACGGGTTGAAGTCTCTGCATGCCCTATCAATCAGTCTACAGTTTCTATTTCTGCCATTCCCGTTCAATATCAAGAATACAAAGAGGTTTTTGAAGATGTTGTTCCCAAACTCCTCCCACCTCACCGACCTGAAGATTGCAGGATAGACTTAAAGGAAGAAGTCTCACTACCTTTCAGTAGGATGTATCCGTTGTCCCATCAGGAAAGGACGGTCTTGAAAGAATATCTCGAATCCAATCTTCAGAAAAGGCTGATTCGGATGTCAAGATCCTCCGGAGGTGCATAACTTTTCTTTGTAGCAAAGAAGGGAACGAAAGAATTACGTCCATGTATAGACTATCGAGAACTAAACAGAATTACTGTCTGGGATCGTTATCCCATGCCCTTGATAAGGGACATTATTGAAGCCGTTAAGGACTCCAAGATCTTCACTAAGATCGATCTACGCGGGGCCGACCACCTACTCAGGATCCATGCAGGCGATGAATGGAAGACCGCTTTCCGAACACCGTTGGGGTTGTTCGAGTAGTGCGTGATGCTGTTTGGATTAGTCAACACCCCATCGGTGTTCCAGAGGTTCATGGACCACATTTTCACTGATATGCTAGGAACTTCCGTAGTAGTGTACTTAGATGATATTTTGATCTACTCTTCCACTCTAACTGCACATCGGACCCTTGTTAAGGAAGTACTGCAGAGACTCAAGGACAATCGTCTGTACGCTAAGGTCGAGAAGTGTATATTTGAGGCTACCGAAGTACCTTACCTCGGCTTCATCTTATCCTCTAATGGAATACGGATGGATCCGGATAAGGTAAAGGCCATTCTCAGGTGGCCTGAACCATCTTTTCCTAAGGATATTCAAAGATTTCTTGGCCTGGCTAATTTCTACCGTCGTTTCATTCCTCACTTCTCAGAGATGGTACTTCCTCTGACATTGCTTCTCAAGAAGGGAAGTGTTTTCGAATGGAATCCTTCAGCACAATCAGCCTTTTCGGAGCTCAAGAGACTATTTACCACAGCTCCGGTACTTATTCAACCGGATCAGTCAAAACCCTTTATCGTGGAAGCCGATGCTTCAGGCGGAGCCCTCGGAGCTGTGTTGTTACAAGAAGATAATGAAGGAGTAGAACATCCCATCGCCTACTACTCACAAACTCTTACAGTCAGTGAACAAAATTATTCTGTACTTGAGCGAGAGCTTTTAGCAATGAGAAGAGCTTGTGAGGAGTGGAGACATTTATTACAAGGGGCCACACATCAATTTCTGATTCGCACTGATCACAGGAATCTGCGGGTTCTCCAGCAGATGGAATGCCGCAATTCCCGTCATGCCAGCTGAGCATACTATTTCTCCAACTTTGATTTCCAGATTACTTATATAGCAGGTTCACAAAATGGAGTAGCTGACGCCCTTTCTAGAAGCTGGACGGAAGATCAAGATATGGAGGTCAAACCTACTGAGAAGGAAAGGATGTTGCCTACCACAAGATTTATAGCAGTGATCAACTGCTTTCTTCAGAAGGTTAGGAAGGAATGCAGGACATGGACTAGACAGAAGCTAATGTCTAAAGGTCTTCAAGAGAGAGATGGATTATGGTTCCACAATTCGTCTCTCTTTCTCCCTTCTTCACAACTTCAAGCCAAGGCGCTACATTTTTGTCATGATCTCCCATTAGCTGGTCATAGAGGACAAAAGGCTACCTACGAACTATTGGACAGAGGTTTTTGGTGGCCTTCAATGAGAGCTGATGTTAACTCATACGTTAACTCCTTTTTGGTATGTGCTAGTGCAAAGGTTTATAGAGAGACCTTTAGGACTTCTCCAGCAAGCTGATTTACCCTCTCGACCCTGGGAGAATCTATTTATGGACTTTATCGTAGATCTACCTCCTTCCCAAGGGAAGACAGCTATTATGGTTACGTTTGATTCCTTTTCCAAACAGGCTCATTTTTCCTCTTTAACAGGAGTGCCTTCCGCTTCTGAGACAGCCTCTGTGTTCCTACGAGACATAATAAGATTGCACGGGTTTCCTCGAGTGATCATCTCGGACAGAGGAGTACAATTCACCTCTAAATTCTGGTCCATTCTGTGTAAGGAACTAGGTATCCAAAGAGCATTATCATCAGGATACCACCCTCAATCCAATGGACAAACGGAGAGACTAAATGCCACACTGGAAGAGTATCTGCAGTGTTTCTGTAACAAGGAACAAGACAATTGGGCATCATTGTTACCCATGGCAGAGTTCACGTATAACAACACGGTACATACAGCTATTGGAATGAGTCCTTTTCAGTGTACCTATGGTTATCATCCGCATTTTCTACCCCCCAATACAGCCGGAAGGACCAAGGCTCCGGCTGTAGACGAGGCAGTGTTCAAAATACAACAGACCCATCAATTGGCTTTACAGACTCTAGAGAAGAGCAGAAGGAACTACAAGAGATTAGCCGATGCTAAGAGAAGACCCAATCCTCAATGGGGTTCTGGTTCAATGGTATGGCTATCCACCAGGTACTTACTTCGCTGGACACGTATGGGCACATTTTCTCCAAGATATATCTGTCCATACAAGATTGAGGCTAAAATCAATCCTGTCGCCTACAAGTTGAAACTACCACCTCGATTCAAGAGAATACACCCGGTATTCCATACTTCCTTACTAAAGGCTTATGTGGAAGATCCTTATCAGAGGAGTATTAAGAAGCCGAGTGTAGTAGATGCCAAAGAAACCAAGGAGTACAAAGTGGACAGATTGGTTGATTCACGTTATCGACAGGGTATCTTGCAGTACCTGGTACACTGGAAGGGGTATCCCAGATCAGAGAGAACCTGGAGCCCAAAACCCATATAAGTGTTCCAAGACTTGTTCAGAAGTTTCACAGGTTGTTCCTGAGGAAACCAGGTGGTGTCTGACATCGAAGGGGGCATACTGTAATGCATCGACTTTGAAAGGTTTGGAACCGATGGAAGTACACCTAACATGGATGCTGGAAACTTCGTGTAGCGGTCTATGCATTATCCAAAATGGCCGTCAGCACATATTTATGCACAACGCACCAGTGCTCCGATGCGTTGTATCTTAGTACTTTCGTACCTTACCAGCGCTTGTTGCTGAATATTTCGCTACCTATTATCGCTTCCTGCTGCTTTACCTCTCTCTTCATTCACTATCTTGCACAGAGGTAAACGTTCTATTTTTGGGTAGCTTTTTTCTCTTACGGTTTGATCCCTGTTAATCGCACTTTGAGGTTGTTCTTAACTCCTCAGCCCCTGTACTTTTCCTTCCTGCTATTACCTTGTTTAACTTTCTTCCTGACTACCGTTTCTTTTCTACTCACTCCATTTCTATTTTCCTGGAGATTCTTCTCTCTTGTTAAAGACTTTCTAGTCTACTATTCATCAGTTCGTGGTATCGCTGCCTTCCGACCAGTTTCCTGTGCTTTTATTGTGCCTCAGTACCTTCGGCACCACCAGCTACTCGATCATCTACACCGAAGAAGGAACTGGACTCGCTTATACTCTTCTATCCAACCTGAAGAAGACCAAACACACAGGGTTTTTTCAGCCTACGGCTTTTTCCCTGGAACAGCGGGTTGGCTCCTGGGAGGCTCCTGGGATTTGGTTCCTATCGGGTCACGGTGGCCTCCGGGGAGTCACGCCCGTACTTGCATCAAAGAAGGAGTAAAGAAATCAGAAAGGCACGAAAGAAAGAGAAGACAGAACTCCGAGAAGAACTCGACGGTGATTCAGGTGAGGAGGAGTTGGAAAGGAGGAGTTGGAAAAGGGAACCAGGGTTGCAAGTTTTGACAGTATACAACGCCAAAAGACAAAGAAAATGGCTACTCCAGAACAGGTTCAAGAAATGTGTAATGCCATTCAAGCATTACGTTATGTTATGTTATGTTATGTTAAATCATTTGTAATGCGCACCTGGTACCCAAAGGCTGATGGGCGCAGACATACAAACATAAAAACAGGCCACAAAAACAGCTAAACTATTGTCTATCCATTGTCCCTCTGGGCGGGTTTAGGCAAAAAGCAATGTTTTCAATTTCTTTTTAAAAAGTTTTGTTGAGACCAACGTTCTTATTGAGGTTGGAAGGGCATTCCAAACAATGGGTGCTGCAACTTCAAAAGACCCCTGCCTTGTTTTGTTGGTCTTTTGCCGGGGAACACTGAGTGTATTAGAATTACATTATTACGAGTCGATATGCAGAATTTACAGGCTGAAAATCAAGCTCTTCGTCAGCAAGTAGTAACTCGAGATGAAGGAAGAGGTGAACTACCACCGATGCCTCTGTACATTAACAAATATGACAGTGAACCTAAGGGAATGAAGGAATTTCTCGACGCTTGTACCGTGTATTTCTCTTTCAGAAGGAGGAATTTTGAGTCTGGTAGATCACGTATTGGATTCCTGATAGCTAACCTAACGGGTAGCGCATTAAAATGGGCAACACCTCTAGTTACCTCTGATGATCCTTCGGTAAATGATTACGACTTATTTGTCCACAATTTCAAGACTCGGTTTGAAAGACCTGAGGTTCAGTATTCTACATATGAGGCCCTTATGGATGTAAAGCAAGGGAACCAAGACATACATACATATATTTCTCACTTACAAAGTTTGGCAAGCTTAGCAGGATTGCCAGACACTGCGCAACAGACCATATTTCGAAGAGGGTTGCATGAAGATATAAAGGATGAGTTGGCACGAGTCGAAAGACCCGAGACATTCTCCGATCTGGTTTCCTTGGTACTCCGGATAGATTTCAGGTTGCATGAGAGACGCCAAGAGAAACGGAAGGGTCGAGGACTCAAATGGAACACCCAAGCTGGTGCACAATTTAAGGATCGTGTTTCTACAGAGGAACCAATACAGATCGGTGCAACCAGAGGACCCCTGTCTTCTAATGAGAGAAGACGAAGGAGAGAACACAATTTGTGCATGTATTGTGGGTCTTCAGACCATCAGTTGAAGGATTGTACAGTGATTCCATCTCGGCGTTCAGGAAACGGGCAACCCCGAGTCTATGCAAGGGAGACTACAGGGAAGGTGGCACAAACCCTTGCAACACCACTAACACAGGAGAAGACAACCGACTGATGATATTTCAAGTATCATTGAACTCTACTAATGGAATCTCGATTCCCGTATTAGCCATGTTAGACTGCGGTGCTGCAGGCAACTTTATAGACACCTCATGGGCACAAGACAAGGGTATTCCGCTCAGTCAGAAGAGGAAGCCCATTCCTGTGGAAGGTGTTGATGGACGTCCCTTGTCGTCAGGACCTGTTACTATGGAAACATTACCATTACAGATAACCATGAAGAATCATACCGAAGAGATAATCTTTGACACTATCAGGGCTGCTCATTTTCCAGTAATACTTGGCATTTCTTGGTTGAGACTTCACAACCCTTCTATTGACTGGAGTGCTAATCAACTGAGTTTTAACTCAGATTTCTTTGGAAGGAATTGCATCAAGGAGCAAAGGGTTGAAGTCTCTGCATGCCCTATCAATCAGTCTACAGTTTCTATTTCTGCCATTCCCGTTCAATATCAAGAATACAAAGAGGTTTTTGAAGATGTTGTTCCCAAACTCCTCCCACCTCACCGACCTGAAGATTGCAGGATAGACTTAAAGGAAGAAGTCTCACTACCTTTCGGTAGGATGTATCCGTTGTCCCAGCAGGAAAGGACGGTCTTGAAAGAATATCTCAAATCCAATCTTCAGAACGGGCTGATTCGGATGTCAAGATCCTCCGGAGGTGCATCACTTTTCTTTGTAGCAAAGAAGGGAACGAAAGAATTACGTCCATGTATAGACTATCGAGAACTAAACAGAATTACTGTCCGGGATCGTTATCCCATGCCCTTGATAAGGGACATTATTGAAGCCGTTAAGGACTCCAAGATCTTCACTAAGATCGATCTACGCGGGGCCTACCACCTACTCAGGATCCATGCAGGCGATGAATGGAAGACCGCTTTCCGAACACCGTTGGGGTTGTTCGAGTATTGCGTGATGCCGTTTGGATTAGTCAACACCCCATCGGTGTTCCAGCGGTTCATGGACCACATTTTTGCTGATATGCTAGGAACTTCCGTAGTAGTGTACTTAGATGATATTTTGATCTACTCTTCCACTCTAACTGAACATCGGACCCTTGTTAAGGAAGTACTGCAGAGACTTAAGGACCATTGTCTGTACGCTAAGGTCGAGAAGTGTATATTTGAGGCTACCGAAGTACCTTACCTCGGCTTCATCTTATCCTCTAATGGAATACGGATGGATCCGGATAAGGTAAAGGCCATTCTCAGGTGGCCTGAACCATCTTTTCCTAAGGATATTCAAAGATTTCTTGGCCTGGCTAATTTCTACCGTCGTTTCATTCCTCACTTCTCAGAGATGGTACTTCCTCTGACATTGCTTCTCAAGAAGGGAAGTGTTTTCGAATGGAATCCTTCTGCACAATCAGCCTTTTCGGAGCTCAAGAGACTATTTACCACAGCTCCGGTACTTATTCAACCGGATCAGTCAAAACCATTTATCGTGGAAGCCGATGCTTCAGGCGGAGCCCTCGGAGCTGTGTTGTTACAAGAAGATAATAAAGGAGTGGAACATCCCATCGCCTACTACTCACGAACTCTTACAGTCAGTGAACAAAATTATTCTGTACTTGAGCGAGAGCTTTTAGCGATGAGAAGAGCTTGTGAGGAGTGGAGACATTTATTACAAGGGGCCACACATCCATTTCTGATTCGCACTGATCACAGGAATCTGCGGGTTCTCCAGCAGATGGAATGCCGCAATTCCCGTCATGCCAGCTGAGCATACTATTTCTCCAACTTTGATTTCCAGATTACTTATATAGCAGGCTCACAGAATGGAGTAGCTGACGCCCTTTCTAGAAGCTGGACGGAGATCAAGATATGGAGATCAAACCTACTGAGAAGGAAAGGATGTTGCCTACCACAAGATTTATAGCAGTGATCAACTGCTTTCTTCAGAAGGTTAGAAAGGAATGCAGGACATGAACTAGACAGAAGCTAATGTCTAAAGGTCTTCAAGAGAGAGATGGAGTATGGTTTCACAATTCGTCTCTCTTTCTCCCTTCTTCACAACTTCAAGCCAAGGCGCTACATTTTTGTCATGATCTCCCATTAGCTGGTCATAGAGGACAAAAGGCCACCTACGAACTATTGGACAGAAGTTTTTGGTGGCCTTCGATGAGAGCTGATGTTAACTCATACGTTAACTCCTGTTTGGTATGTGCTAGTGCAAAGGTTTATAGAGAGACCTTTAGGACTTCTCCAGCAAGCTGATTTACCCTCTCGACCCTGGGAGAATCTATCTATGGACTTTATCGTAGATCTACCTCCTTCCCAAGGGAAGACAGCTATTATGGTTACGGTTGATTCCTTTTCCAAACAGGCTCATTTTTCCTCTTTAACAGGAGCGCCTTCCGCTTCTGAGACAGCCTCTGTGTTCCTACGAGACATAATAAGATTGCACGGGTTTCCTCGAGTGATCATCTCGGACAGAGGAGTACAATTCACCTCTAAATTCTGGTCCATTCTGTGTAAGGAACTAGGTATCCAAAGAGCATTATCATCAGGATACCACCCTCAATCCAATGGACAAACGGAGAGACTAAATGCCACACTGGAAGAGTATCTGCAGTGTTTCTGTAACAAGGAACAAGACAATTGGGCATCATTGCTACCCATGGCAGAGTTCACGTATAACAACACGGTACATACAGCTATTGGAATGAGTCCTTTTCAGTGTACCTATGGTTATCATCCGCATTTTCTACCCCCCAATACAGCCGGAAAGACCAAGGCTCCGGCTGTAGGACGAGGCAGTGTTCAAAATACAACAGACCCATCAATTGGCTTTACAGACTCTAGAGAAGAGCAGAAGGAACTACAAGAGATTAGCCAATGCTAAGAGAAGACCCAATCCTCAATGGGGTTCTGGTTCAATGGTATGGCTATCCACCAGGTACTTACCTCGCTGGACACGTATGGGCACATTTTCTCCAAGATATATCGGTCCATACAAGATTGAGGCTAAAATCAATCCTGTCGCCTACAAGTTGAAACTACCACCTCGATTCAAGAGAATACACCCGGTATTCCATACTTCCTTACTAAAGGCTTATGTGGAAGATCCTTATCAGAGGAGTATTAAGAAGACGAGTGTAGTAGATCCCAAAGAAACCAAGGAGTACAAAGTGGACAGATTGGTTGATTCACATTATCGACAGGGTATCTTGCAGTACCTGGTACACTGGAAGGGGTATCCCAGATCAGAGAGAACCTGGGAGCCCAAAACCCATATAAGTGTTCCAAGACTTGTTCAGAAGTTTCACAGGTTGTTCCCGAGTAAACCAGGTGGTGTCCGACATCGAAGGGGGCATACTGTAATGCATCGACCTTGGAAGGTTTGGAACCGATGGAAGTACACCTAACATGGATGCTGGAAACTTCATGTAGAGGTCTATGCATTATCCAAAATGGCTGTCAGCACATATTTACGCACAACGCACCAGTGCTCCGATGCGTTGTATCTTAGTACTTTTGTACCTTACCAGCGCTTGTTGCTGAATATTTCGCTACCTGTTATCGCTTCCTGCTGCTTTACTTCTCTCTTCATTCACTATCTTGCACAGAGGTAAACGTTCTATTTTTGCGTAGCTTTTTTCTCTTAAGGTTTGATCCCTGTTAATCACACTTTGAGGTTGTTCTTAACTCCTCAGCCCCTGTACTTTTCCTTCCTGCTATACCTTGTTTAACTTTCTTCCTGACTACTGTTTCTTTTCTATTCACTCCATTTCTGTTTTCGTGGAGATTCTTCTCTCTTGTTAAAGGCTTTCTAGTCTACTATTCATCAGTTCCTGTACCGCTGCCTTGGCGTTCTTCTACCTTCCGACCAGTTTCCTGTGCTTTTATTGTGCCTCAGTACCTTCGGCACCACCAGCTACTCGATCATCTACACCGAAGAAGGAACTGGACTTGTTTCTACTCTTCTATCCAACCTGAAGAAGACCAAACACACAGGGTTTTTTCAGCCTACGGCTTTTTCCCTGGAACAGCGGGTTGGCTCCTGGGAGGCTCCTGGGATTTGGTTCCTATCGGGTCACGGTGGCCTCCGGGGAGTCACGCCCGTACTTGCATCAAAGAAGGAGTAAAGAAATCAGAAAGACACGAAAGAAAGAGAAGACAGAACTCCGAGAAGAACTCGATGAAGATTCAGGTGAGGAGGAGTTGGAAAAGGGAACCAGGGTTGCAAGTTGTGACAGTATACAATGCCAAAAGACAAAGAAAATGGCTACTCCAGAACAGGCTAAAGAAATGTGTAACGCCATTCAAGCATTACGTTATGTTATGTTATGTTATGTTAAATCATTTGTAATGCGCACCTGGTACCCAAAGGCTGATGGGCGCAGACATACAAACATAAAAACAGGCCACAAAAACAGCTAAACTATTGTCTATCCATTGTCCCTCTGGGCGGGTTTAGGCAAAAAGCAATGTTTTCAATTTCTTTTTAATAAGGTCTGTTGAGACCAACGTTCTTTTTGAAGTTGGAAGGGCATTCCAAGCAATGGGTGCTGCAACTTCAAAAGACCCCTGCCTTGTTTTGTTGGTCTTTTGCCGGGGTACACTGAGTGTATTAGAATTATATTATTACGAGTCGATATGCAGAATTTACAGGCTGAAAATCAAGCTCTTCGTCAGCAAGTAGCAACTCGAGATGAAGGAAGAGGTGAACTACCACCGATGCCTCTGTACATTAACAAATATGACGGTGAACCTAAGGGAATGAAGGAATTTCTCGACGCTTGTACCGTGTATTTCTCTTTCAGAAGGAGGAATTTTGAGTCTGGTAGATCACGTGTTGGATTCCTGATAGCTAACCTAACGGGTAGCGCATTAAAATGGGCAACACCTCTAGTTACCTCTGATGATCCTTCGGTAAATGATTACGACTTATTTGTTCGCAATTTCAAGACTAGGTTCGAAAGACCTGAGGTTCAGTATTCTACATATGAGGCCCTTATGGATGTAAAGCAAGGGAACCAAGACGTACATACATATATTTCTCACTTCCAAAGTTTGGCAAGCTTAGCAGGATTGCCAGACACTGCGCAACAGACCATATTTCGAAGAGGGTTGCATGAAGATATAAAGGATGAGTTGGCACGAGTCGAAAGACCCGAGACATTCTCTGATCTGGTTTCCTTGGTACTCCGGATAGATTTCAGGTTGCATGAGAGACGCCAAGAGAAACGGAAGGGTCGAGGACTCCAATGGAACACCCAAGCTGGTGCACAACTTAAGGATCGTGTTTCTACAGAGGAACCAATACAGATTGGTGCAACCAGAGGACCCCTGTCTTCTAATGAGAGAAGACGAAGGAGAGAACACAATTTGTGCATGTATTGTGGGTCTTCAGATCATCAGTTGAAGGATTGTACAGTGATTCCATCTCAGCGTTTGGGAAACGCGCAACCCCGAGTCTATGCAAGGGAGACTACAGTGAAGGTGGCACAAACCCTTGCAACACCACTAACACAGGAGAAGACAACCGACTGATGATATTTCAAGTATCATTGAACTCTACTAATGGAATCTCGATTCCCGTATTAGCCATGTTAGACTGCAGTGCTGCGGCAACTTTATAGACTCCTCATGGGCACAAGACAAGGGTATTCCGCTCAGGCAGAAGAGGAAGCCCATTCCTGTGAAAGGTGTTGATGGACGTCCCTTGTCGTCAGGACCTGTTACTATGGAAACATTACCATTACAGATAACCATGAAGAATCATACCGAAGAGATAATCTTTGACACTATCAGGGCTGCTCATTTTCCAGTAATACTTGGCATTTCTTGGTTGAGACTTCACAACCCTTCTATTGACTGGAGTGCTAATCAATTGACTTTTAACTCAGATTTCTGTGGAAGGAATTGCATCAAGGAGCAACGGGTTGAAGTCTCTGCATGCCCTATCAATCAGTCTACAGTTTCTATTTCTGCCATTGCCGTTCAATATCAAGAATACAAAGAGGTTTTTGAAGATGTTGTTCCCAAACTCCTCCCACCTCACCGACCTGAAGATTGCAGGATAGACTTAAAGGAAGAAGTCTCACTACCTTTCGGTAGGATGTATCCGTTGTCCCATCAGGAAAGGACGGTCTTGAAAGAATATCTCGAATCCAATCTTCAGAACGGGCTGATTCGGATGTCAAGATCCTCCGGAGGTGCATCACTTTTCTTTGTAGCAAAGAAGGGAACGAAAGAATTACGTCCATGCATAGACTATCGAGAACTAAACAGAATTACTATCCGGGATCGTTATCCCATGCCCTTGATAAGGGACATTATTGAAGCCGTTAATGAGTCCAAGATCTTCACTAAGATCGATCTACGCGGGGCCTACCACCTACTCAGGATCCATGCAGGCGATGAATGGAAGACCGCTTTCCGAACATCGTTGGGGTTGTTCGAGTATTGCGTGATGCCGTTTGGATTAGTCAACACCCCATCGGTGTTCCAGCGGTTCATGGACCACATTTTTGCTGATATGCTAGGAACTTCCGTAGTAGTGTACTTAGATGATATTTTGATCTACTCTTCCACTCTAACTGAACATCGGACCCTTGTTAAGGATGTACTGCAGAGACTCAAGGACAATCGTCTGTACGCTAAGGTCGAGAAGTGTATATTTGAGGCTACCGAAGTACCTTACCTCGGCTTCATCTTATCCTCTAATGGAATACGGATGGATCCGGATAAGGTAAAGGCCATTCTCAGGTGGCCTGAACCATCTTTTCCTAAGGATATTCAAAGATTTCTTGGCCTGGCTAATTTCTACCGTCGTTTCATTCCTCACTTCTCAGAGATGGTACTTCCTCTGACATTGCTTCTCAAGAAGGGAAGTGTTTTCGAATGGAATCCTTCCGCACAATCAGCCTTTTCGGAGCTCAAGAGACTATTTACCACAGCTCCGGTACTTATTCAACCGGATCAGTCAAAACCCTTTATTGTGGAAGCCGATGCTTCAGGCGGAGCCCTCGGAGCTGTGTTGTTGCAAGAAGATAATGAAGGAGTGGAACATCCCATCGCCTACTACTCACAAACTCTTACAGTCAGTGAACAAAATTATTCTGTACTTGAGCAAGAGCTTTTAGCGATGAGAAGAGCTTGTGAGGAGTGGAGACATTTATTACAAGGGGCCACACATCCATTTCTGATTCGCACTGATCACAGAAATCTGCGGGTTCTCCAGCAGATGGAATGCCGCAATTCCCGTCATGCCAGCTGAGCATACTATTCCTCCAACTTTGATTTCCAGATTACTTATATAGCAGGCTCACAAAATGGAGTAGCTGACGCCCTTTCTAGAAGCTGGACGGAAGATCAAGATATGGAGGTCAAACCTACTGAGAAGGAAAGGATGTTGCCTACCACAAGATTTATAGCAGTGATCAACTGCTTTCTTCAGAAGGTTAGGAAGGAATGCAGGACATGGACTAGACAGAAGCTAATGTCTAAAGGTCTTCAAGAGAGAGATGGATTATGGTTCCACAATTCGTCTCTTTTTCTCCCTTCTTCACAATTTCAAGCCAAGGCGCTACATTTTTGTCATGATCTCCCATTAGCTGGTCATAGAGGACAAAAGGCCACCTACGAACTATTGGACAGAAGTTTTTGGTGGCCTTCGATGAGAGCTGATGTTAACTCATACGTTAACTCCTGTTTGGTATGTGCTAGTGCAAAGGTTTATAGAGAGACCTTTAGGACTTCTCCAGCAAGCTGATTTACCCTCTCGACCCTGGGAGAATCTATCTATGGACTTTATCATAGATCTACCTCCTTCCCCAGGGAAGACAGCTATTATGGTTACGGTTGATTCCTTTTCCAAACAGGCTCATTTTTCCTCTTTAACAGGAGTGCCTTCCGCTTCTGAGGCAGCCTCTGTGTTCCTACGAGACATAATAAGATTGCACCGGTTTCCTCGAGTGATCATCTCGGACAGAGGAGTACAATTCAACTCTAAATTCTGGTCCATTCTGTGTAAGGAACTAGGTATCCAAAGAGCATTATCATCAGGATACCACCCTCAATCCAATGGACAAACGGAGAGACTAAATGCCACACTGGAAGAGTATCTGTAGTGTTTCTGTAACAAGGAACAAGACAATTGGGCATCATTGTTACCCATGGCAGAGTTCACGTATAACAACACGGTACATACAGCTATTGGAATGAGTCCTTTTCAGTGTACCTATGGTTATCATCCACATTTTCTACCCCCCAATACAGCCGGAAGGAACAAGGCTCCGGCTGTAGACGAGGCAGTGTTCAAAATACAACAGACCCATCAATTGGCTTTGCAGACTCTAGAGAAGAGCAGAAGGAACTACAAGAGATTAGCCGATGCTAAGAGAAGACCCAATCCTCAATGGGGTTCTGGTTCAATGGTATGGCTAACCACCAGGTAGTTACCTCGCTGGACACGTGTGGGCACATTTTCTCCAAGATATATCTGTCCATACAAGATCGAGGCTAAAATCAATCCTGTCGCCTACATGTTGAAACTACCACCTCGATTCAAGAGAACACACCCGGTATTCCATACTTCCTTACTAAAGGCTTATGTGGAAGATCCTTATCAGAGGAGTATTAAGAAGACGAGTGTAGTAGATCCCAAAGAAACCAAGGAGTACGAAGTGGACAGATTGGTTGATTCACGTTATCGACAGGGTATCTTGCAGTACCTGGTACACTGGAAGGTGTATCCCAGATCAGAGAGAACCTGGGAGCCCAAAACCCATATAAGTGCTCCAAGACTTGTTCAGAAGTTTCACAGGTTGTTCCCGAGTAAACCAAGTGGTGTAGGGGGGCATACTGTAATGCATCGACCTTGGAAGGTTTGGAACCAATGGAAGTACACCTAACATGGATGCTGGAAACTTCGTGTAGCGGTCTATGCATTATCCAAAATGGCGTATTTGCGCACAACGCACCAGTGCTCCGATGCGTTGTATCTTAGTACTTTCGTACCTTACCAGCGCTTGTTGCTGAATATTTCGCTACCTCTTATCGCTTCCTGCTGCTTTACCTCTCTCTTCATTCACTATCTTACACAGAGGTAAACGTACTATTTTTGGGTAGCTTTTTTCTCTTACAGTTTGATCCCTGCTAATCGCACTTTGAGGTTGTTCTTAACTCCTCAGCCCCTGTACTTTTCCTTCCTGCTATTACCTTGTTTAACTTTCTTCCTGACTACCGTTTCTTTTCTACTCACTCCATTTCTATTTTCCTGGAGATTCTTCTCTCTTGTTAAAGGCTTTTTAGTCTACTGTTCATCAGTTCGTGGTATCGCTGCCTTGGCCTTCTTCTACCTTCCGACCAGTTTCCTGTGCTTCTATTGTGCCTCAGTACCTTCGGCACCACCAGCTACTCGATCATCTACACCGAAGAAGGAACTGGACTCGCATCTACTCTTCTATCCAACCTGAAGAAGACCAAACACACAGGGTTTTTTCAGCCTACGGCTTTTTCCCCGGAACAGCGGGTTGGCTCCTGGGAAGCTCCTGGGATTTGGTTCCTATCCGGTCATGGTGGCCTCCGGGGAGTCACGCCCGTACTTGCATCAAAGAAGGAGTAAAGAAATCAGAAAGACATGAAAGAAAGAGAAGACAGAACTCCGAGAAGAATTCGACGGAGATTCAGGTGAGGAGGAGTTGGAAAAGGGAACCAGGGTTGCAAGTTTTGACACTTGGTCTTGGTCTCATTCCCTCCTGGGGTGTGCCCTTTACTGCCTCTCTTTGTGGGGAGGGTAATGCCTTTTGGGGATGCTTGCTTTCAGTGGTGACCCCGAAAGCGTGATTACATTTTTAATTTTTTCTCTTTTCATTGTCCCCTCTGGCACGAGAAATTCTGGCCGGCAGTGGAGATGCATGGTGTGCCCGCTCAAGAGAGCTGCCCGCTACGGCAACTGGTACTCTAAGACGTGCGCAAGGAATAGCACAAGGGTAAGGGGTCCCGCTCCAAAAAAAAACTTTTAGTACCGCTCGCCGGAGCCGGGGGGCGGCCATTGAGTGTGAGGCAGCACTGCCTGGATGGACCCAGTCCAGAGAATCTCGAATCAAGACGGGCACGTGAGTATTAAGTGCGAGTGATTATAAAAGGAGAAGGGGAAGGGAGCCAGATTACACAAGGTCATTTAAGGGGTACTTTCAACTATTAATGCTACTTGTATTTACTTTACTTTCTCTCCATATGGCCATTAGGACAAAAAAGGTGAAATAAGAGAAGATAAGGACGGGAACCTAGCTCTGCAAGGGGGTAGAAGGCGGCGCCGCATAGTGCTATCTCAACTAGTACTTGGAATAAGTGAACAGTGGAGAATAAAATAAAGTTGTCTGAGGATAGGGAGACACGGTGTATACATTAGAAACTGCTATTTTTCTTTCTTCTTCTACTTCAGTCGGGGTACCTCAGTGGTGAACAAAAGATAAAAACTTTTAAAAGGTTCGGGGGCAAGTGATGATCTAGGGTAAGGGGACCTTATCAGGGAAAGCAGTACAGGGCAAGGAAAAAGGGGAGGGGTAAATATTATGTGTTGTATGTTAAAAGTATGTTAAACGTCTGTCCCATGCTGCACCTGCTAAGTTAACAATGTTTCAGTGAGTTCTAAAAAGATAATGTTGAATTGATGACATTGCGTAGTTCTGTGGTATGGTCATTGTAAGTGTGACCCGGTAAAATCTGAAGGTAGTAATATTGTGAGCAAGTGCTTTTGTATATGTTCATGAATTGTTTCACACATATGCACCTATAGTCCACTGTGTTAGACACAAAATAGTACAGAAAGATAAACACTGAGAGTATAATATGGGGGCGGAGACACCCCTGGCCCACATTTGTAAAAATCTACCTGGTTATGCAGAACGTATAAAAATGTACCACGATCAGTGGGTAACAGAATTAAATGGAGAAGGATTACCCCAGATATGGCCAGAAGGCGGATCATTCGATAAAAGTGTCCTGGCTATGGTAGCCACATGTATATTCATGAAATATAAGGGAAAGTAGTTTCAAAATAGAACAGAAATATTAGATTTGTGGAGGCTATTCAAAGAAGTGCCCCCGCTAAAAAAGAAAGAATCAGTACCGAACCTGCCCTCCACCGTTGACACTCCCCTAACAGTACATGAAAATGAAAGGGAGGATACAGGAAAAGAGGGATCAATAGAGGTAACACAATTGTACCCCCTCCTAAACAAACCAGTGCCGGCAGAAGGTTATAGTGATCCCACATATGTGCCCACTGCGGCCCCCACAACCACCCCACGGCCAACTGCACCACCACAGTATGATTGCCCCAGACAGCGTGGACAGGTAAGCACCTCCGGAGTGGATATTGAGAAGTTAACAGAGGAACTAGATTCTAGGCTATCAATGGCAAGAAATTAGCTATCTAGAATAAGAAATATATGTGAGCAGAGTGGAACAAGTATTGCTAGAACTGAGCAAACATTTAGAGCACAGGCACTCGACAGGTCATCTGAAGAAGGATGGAAGAAAGGGGGAATACTGTTCCGGATTCAGGAAGAGCCAACTCGAATAATAGAACTCGGGCCACAGGAGATGGACGAAAACACAGGTGAGGAGGGCATGGCTACCAGGGGAATGGAAGAACTGTGGTGCGATATTGAGGATGAAGAACAGGAAAGTGGAAGGTTGGGTGTGGTGATGGGAGGGAGATCAGGTAGAGCAGAGGAAACACCTCGGGGATGGACAATGGAAGAGGAATGGACAGGAAGGTTAAGGAATAGATTGGGGAGAATGGCACCGTTGGGAAAGAAAGGATTGAAGGTGAGTACTGGCAGAACGACAAAGAGCAGATTGCAACTCCCTTTGATACATAGGGGAGGTGGGAGGCCAAATTACATACCCTGGGCTCAGATGGATAAAGCAAATTTGTTAAAGTCATTGCCCCCACTATCAGGGGGGCAAGTAAGTGGATATATGCATTTGAGAAACATACCCCGGGAGTGCCGTTGGCGGTAGGGGATGTTAAAAGCTTGCTAGTATCGGCAGTAGGTGATCAGGCAGATAGAGTGTGGGCAAAAGCTGGCTTCCCGGGAGTAACATTGGATTGTGATCGCCATGATGGGGTGTCCTTTAACACAGTGCGTGCAACGGTATCGGATGCACTAAGGGAAACCTTTCCACACACACCAGATTTACAGTCAGTGATGCAGTGCACAATGAATGAGGGGGAGGATGCAATGGATTACATTTTTCGTGTGCAGGAGATGTGGAGAGCCGAAACGGGCACGCCCTGGTATCAGTCAACATCCCTATTTTACTTTATAATAAAGAAAGGGCTCCCAAAAGAGGTACAGAAAGCACTCAACAAAATAGCAGGAATCGAAGCAAAAGGGTGGCCAGAAATACAAAGCATTATAGAGCACCACTGCAAAAGAATAAAAGAAAGGGAGAAAGAAATTGCCCAAAAAAGATTGGCGGATGAGGCTAAGTTAGTTCAAACGAAACTGGTGAAGGTCGCTGCAGCTGTAGCAGCACTCCCCCAAGACAGGGAGGGGGAAGAGGAGGAAGGGCTGGTAGAGATACAAGGGAGGATGGCAGCAAATTGGACAGGCAACGGGCAGCCACAGTGGAATGGACAGGAGCAATATGGAGGTCCGCAGTGGCAAGGGTAGCCCCCCCGCGGAGGAAGAGGTGGGTTCAGGGGCTGCAGAAGGGGTGGTCAAGGATATGGGGGAAATGGCAGGTATGGAGGACAAGGTCCAAGGGGGGGACAAGGGAACTGTTGTAATTGTGGGAGGTGGGGACATTTCTCACGAGAATGCAGAAGCAGACCAAATAATGTATATCAAGACGATCAACCATGTGGTCATCCTCACCCAGGGACCCCATATGGATTACCCATGGGAGGGGCACAAGGGTCGCCAGAACAGGGGTATGTAGAGCAGCAAAGAGAACCTCCTCACAATGCACAACAGCATCCACAAAGCCACGATCATATGCGATACACACAAGGTAACCCCTTCGCCACGACTGCCAGCGGTGCACCTGCCCCGTATGGCGGAATGGCGGTGGTATCAGGGAATGTCTTCAGTCAAGGGGGGAACATGAGACATCCAGCATAGGACAGCCCACAGGGAGCACTTGCGTGTCCTGTTCTATCTACGACCTACAATGCAGCAGAGGAACCATTGATAGGGGCGCAGATAGGGAATAAACAGTTCATATTTATGGTGGACTCGGGAGCTGAAAAATCATGTTTACATGGAGGCTGGTTTCCGCTATCTAATCGTAAATTGGAGACGCAGGGGTTCTCTGGGGCTATTGCGAAGTTCCTTACACAGAAAACATAGATGTCACCGTGGGGGGTAAGACAGTGAGGGCACCCCTACTGTATTACGAACAGTCCCCAATTAACTTGCTTTGAAGGGACCTTCTCAGTAAGCTTAATATGACTATCTCCTTCACAGAGAGAGGGATAGTTTGTTCGACCCCAGGGATTTGTCCTATGCGCGTAATGCTGGTGGTGCATGCGCGAGCAACAGCACCAGAAGTGCGCGGCATACCGGTAGATCCCAATGTGTTTATTCAAGGACTGAAAACATTGGCACGGGTAGTCCCTGAGTTGAAAAAGTTAGAATGGCGGGTACCCGCAGAGTTCACCTTCCGACCAATAGCACGCCCAGAGATTGTGCCAGGGACAGTGGTGTCCTTAGATTTGCATGCAGTTCAAATCTCAACTAAACGAATAGCCGTCATTGCAATGGATATACATGGCTGCGAGTGGCGCACAGTGTTGTGCATCAATGCCGACATTGCATTGCGGGACCTGTCAGATGAAGATCTTTTCTCAGATTCAGAAAGTGATAGTGAAATAATAATGGAGATAGCAATACCCTGTGACATCATGATACAAGAGAGGCAGGTGCCAGTACAGCTGATGGCAGTGGTGGGGGCACCGCCTTCCTTCTTTGATGGTGATATGAAATTAGTGCCCATTAATTTGTGGATCACAGGCCCCCATGACGTGAGATTATTACATGGAGTCACCCCAGTTAAAATAAAACTCAAACCTGGAGCTATTTTGCCAAGGGTAAAACAGTACCCCCTGTCCCGAGAAGCAGAGGAAGGTATAAAAGAGACAATAAGCGCATTGCTGACGCAAGGAATAATAGTACCTTCAAATTTGCAATGTAACACTTGCATTTACCCAATCAAAAAAGCAAAAGGAGGGGCATGGAGGATGATCCAAGCTCTACGCCCCCTTAATGGTGTCATTCAAAAAGAGTTTCCTTTGGTCCCTAATCCTCCATCCATACTGTGCAGCATCCCCAAGAATGCATCACACTTCACAGTAGTTGATTTGAAAAACGCCTTCTTCTCCATCCCATTGGCAGAAGAGTGCAGGTATTTAACAACATTTACACTGGGAGGAAAGAGATACGAACATTGCAGGTTACCCCAGGGGTACTTTGAGAGCCCCAGCATATTCAACCGCATACTCCATGAAGATCTAAGGAACATGACAGCAGAGAGCACAATTATTCAATACGTAGATGATTTACTCATCAGCGCAAAGAATGAGGAAGAATGGAGAAAAGACTCTATTGCTCGCTTGACATTGCTGGCCCACAAAGGCTACAAGGTAGACAGGGGAAAAGTAGAGTACTGCCAACAAGAAGTGTTGTACCTGGGACAGCTAATCTCACAAGATGTGTCACAGGTTTCCCCCTTTCTCACCTGAGTTTGCTGCTTGCTGGAATTCTTGGGAGGAGTCTTCTTCCGTACGGTTCGGGTTTTGTACAACCCCGTACGGCCGTCTTCGGGTTCCAGCGTTCGTTCAGCTTCTACGTCCAGGGTCAATAGGAAACTCCAGGAAGTCCAGGATTCGAAGGAGGTGTACTCGGAGGCAGGTACACAGAGTCCAGGAAGCAAGACAGGATAAGGAGGAAGGAGGATAGTAGGAGGAAGCGGGGCATCCAGGAACCAGGAAACAACAGAGTTCAGTGAAGGTGAACTACAGAGCACACATCTAGCCACAGCAATCAGTAGCGTTGAGACGCGCGGGGCCGTGGGGGCGTGGCTTCTTTATAGAACGTGCTACATCAGATTTGAAAGCTGGTAGGCAGCGCTCTGTGTTTAATGGCCATGTTGGAAGTACAGCAGAGTGTAAGCCCCGATGTGTCAAGGACCAGGAGGTCCAAAAGGGGTGTGTCCGACGGTTCATGACAAGATGGCAAGAAGATAATACCAGACAGGGTAGCTGCCATTACAGCAGTAAAATGGCTCAACACAGTGAAAGATATGCAAACATTCCTAGGAATGTGTAACTACTGCCGAGCATGGATATTAGATTACGCAGCATACACAAGACCGTTATTGCAGGCACTCAAAGAGGCCCAACGAGAGAACACAGAAATTCAATGGTCAGCAGAAATGGGTGACGCATTTACCTCCCTCAAGGAATTGATCTCAAGCGTGCCAGTGCTCGCAAACCCTGATTATGAACGCAAGTTTTACCTGTTCTCTCACTGCAAGGGGATCCTCATGACAGCAGTACTGACACAAAAATCATCCCTGTGGCACAAGCCACTTGCTTACTACAGTGGCACATTAGACGCAGTAACGCAAGGACATTTCACTTGCAAGCAATCTCTCGCAGCCGCAGCGTTCGCCATTGAGAAAAGTGCGACAATAGTGATGGGCTGCTCCGTGACACTGTGGAACACTCCCTATTCGCTATATTAGAAAGATCAAAAAGCACACTGACAACTCAAACAGCAACTGCTTATGAAATAATCTTGTCCAGTGCAAACATACACATCGTCCGATGTAAAACAGTTAATCCAGCAAGATTCATTACAGAACCATGCACATTAGAAGACATGCCGGAACACGATTGTACCACTTACAAGGGGGAGGAAGGGGATGGCCCAGTGGTAAGTGAAAATGACCTAAACGAAGGAGAAGTTTTCTTCATAGATGGGTCAGCATCAATAAACCCAGACACGGGGAAAAACATGTGGGGGTGGCAGTTGTGAGATTGGAAGCAGGTGAGTACGAAGTGATAGTACAACATCACCTGCCATCCCATTACTCAGCCCAAGCATCAGAGCTTATAGCACTCATTGAAGCATTACGTGCAGCGAAAGAGTGCGCAGTCACTATTTACACAGACTCAGCTTACATGACCACTACAGTACTGGCAAGGTGGGGACAGAGAGGGTTCAACAGAGCAGATGGGTCACCAGTACAACATGCAGAGCTCTTGAAAGAACTTATTGGGGCATTGAAAGAACCTACCATGGTAGCCATAGTGAAGTGCCAGGCCCATATGTCCAATACGGACGTTATCTCTTTGGGAAACGCAGCAGCGGACGCTGCAGCCAAGGAAGACTCCTTCTTAGTGAAAAAACTAACAGGTGAGTACCTAATGCAGCAAAATGTAGGGGAAGAGCCCCCAGATGGATACAACACCATGCCCGTGTCACAAATACTGGAGTTACAAGAAGGGGCAAGTGAGGAAGAAAAAGGACTGTGGGAAAAGAGAGGTTGCAGCCAATCAGCAACAGATCTTTTGTGGCGTCAAAACAACACTGGGACAGTGGTAATGCCACTCAAACTCTTAGAAATAGCGTTCCAGCAACTACACTTCCCAGCCCACAATGCTAAACAACACATAGCAGCAGAGATTCAAGAGGACTGGTTTGTGCCAGGCCTCCAGGAACATATATCAAAACTAGCAATGGAATGCACAACACGTGAAATATACAATTCAGGAATGACGCTAAGGACACTGCGAGGAACAATACCCAAACCAGTAGGGCCCTTCAGAGAACTACATATTGATTATGCAGATATGGGAGAAAGGTGTAATGGTGCACGTTACATGATAGTCGCCGTTTGTCCATTCTCCAGATGGGTGGAAGCAGGGCCATGTGCACGACCTGATGCCAAATCTGCTGCAAAATTCTTAGTGAGGGAAGTATTCCCGCGGTGGGGAATTTGCGACATGATTCGCTCGGATAATGGCACACATTTTGTTAATTAACTTTTTAAAGAAGTAACAGCTCTATTAGGAATCAAGCATAAGCTATGCTCGATTTATCATCCGCAAAGCAAAGGCATGGTTGAGAAGATCAACGCCCTTCTGAAGGGTAGGCTGTCAAAATTGTGTTTTTCCCTTAAAAAGAACTGGGTTCGTTGTTTGCCTCTAGCTTTGTTCGAGCTGAGAAATCAGCCCAGCAAGGACCACCATTTGTCACCGCACGAGATTGTGACGGGAAGATACATGCACACAACATACTCCCCGCTCCGCAGCCATTCAGATGCGCACAAAAGCGCCACGATACTAGGAGAAGAATTTAATGACTATCTGACAAAACTCACCAGAGCAGCCCTCATGATATCAAGGCAGCTTGCACCATCATTTACTCAAGAAGAAGGGAATGAGGCAGTAACATTTTTTGAGGAAAACCCACAAGGGCAGTTATTACCACGAGATATGATTTTTGTACGAAGTTTCGTACGAAGGTGGAATGCCCCAAGATTTCATGGCCCTTATGAGGTGATATTTTGCACCCGACTGCAGTAAAGGTAAAGGGCTTGAGATATTGGATAGATTTGACCGACGTACGCAAAACATATGACAGTGTCAGAGAGGAACGAGAAGGAGAAGCCCAGACAACATGTCAGAATGTACCAAAGTATTAACTGAAAAGGATACAATACTCAAAAGGATACAGGAGGTAGGGTCTTCCGGATCCCTGTTCACACGATTTGATAGTTGTGAAGTCAATTGAAGACCTTCCAAATGATACAACCCTCTGGCTGATAAAACAGGCAGAGCGATGGATCACTGGAAAGGGCGTGGGTAAGGTATAGAAAGCCAGCCTAGGACAAATTAAAGTATCATGAATAACTGCTCCAACCTGAGTATGATGAATTAGATAATGACAGGAATGTTCACACTGACCTTTAGTTTAGGGTAGAATAATCCAGAAGTCCCTTGATGGATTTGAATGAAGAACAAACGACAAGGAAGGGGAAATTAGTAAGGGAGACTTATCCCGAACGGAACGAGGCTCACGCTAGATACGGGTTGAATTCACCACAGGATAGCGTCCAAAAGTTCAGTTCAATGTCACCTTCCAATAATCCTTGAAAAGCTTCCTTCCCACTATAGGGGTCAATCCTTCTGTTAATTCCACAGATGCAGGAGTTAGAAATAGCGCACTTTTTAAGGAAAAACAAAGTACACGCGGTTATAAACAGCCGCGAAGAAAATAACGTTTGAAGACAACGTGCGCGTGTGGATTTTACACGCGGGCAGGATTCGCGCAGTCTGGGCCAGCCGCGTGTGAAGACAACGTGAGCGTGTGGATTATACACGCGGGCAGGATTTACGCAGTCTGGGCCAGCCACGTGTGAAGACAACGTGCGCGTGTGGATTTTACACGCGGGCAGGATTTACGCAGTCTTGGCCAGCCGCACTTGAAGACAGAGAGCGCGTGTGGATATTACATGCGGGCAGGATTCACGCAGTCTGGGCCAGCCGCGAGTGAAGACAACGTGCGCGTGTGGATTTTACACGCGGGCAGGACTTACGCAGCCATGGCCAGCCGCACTTGAAGACAGAGAGCGCGTGTGGATTTTACACGCGGGCAGGATTTACGCAGCCTTGGCCAGGCGCGCTTGAAGACAGAGAGCGCGTGTGGAATTACACGCGGGCGGTGTTCCCGCAGTCCGGAACAGCCGCGTTTAGAGACAACGTGCGCGTGTGGGATTACACGCGGGCAGGATTTACGCAGTCCGGGCCAGCCGCGTATGAAGACAGAGTGTACGTGTGGATGTACACGCGGGCAGGATTCCCGCAGTCCGGACCAGCCACGCTTGAAGACAGAGAACGCGTGTGAATTATCACGCGAAGGAATAGCTCCAGGAATCAGCGTGTGGCGGAACACACGCTATTGAAGGCCCAAAAGTAGCTGTAGAAATATGCCAGGATGCAGATCAGAGGTTCAGCTACACAACGCCAATAGATTCGATCAGAAGCAGCGAGTGAAGTTTCTACGCTGCTTAAATACGTAATACCGTAGTTCACGTGACGAAGCAAAAGTCACGTGAAGTTAGCGACGTGAAAAGTGTAAACGTCGTTTTCCCGGTAACGTATCGAATAACCTCCATTTGGAATAGAACGGTCTAGCTGTTCTACGAGCGTAGCGTCCAGCATGCATGACAGTGCCATCCCCCAAAGGGACAACCTCTCCCCTTCTTGTGTGAAAGCGCTTCAATAAAGCAGGAGCATGAATATTAGAAAGAGGTTCCCAGGACCTATCTTCGGGACCATAGCCCTTCCAATCCACCAGATAATATGGTCTACCAGAACGTAGTTTCATATCCAGTATGTCTTGTACCTCGTATTCATCTGAACCCCGCACAGAAATAGCAACAGGCCGTACAGGCAGTCTAGTAGCTTCAGAAAATGGCTTAATGAGTGACACGTGGAATACAGGATGCACTCGCCATCGTTGTGGCAAAGCCAGACGTACAGCAGCAGGATTAAGAACTTGGAGCACTACATGCGGACCGATGTATTTAGGCAACAATTTCTTTTTGCCTGGAATTCTTAAGTTCTTAGTGGACAGCCAGACTTTCATACCAGCCTTATAGACAGGTGCGGGTACTCTATGAGCATCAGCATAGAACTTGTCACGTCGTTTAGCCTGCTCCAATTGCTGCTTCACCTTTCTCTGTAATCTCTTCAGATCACGAAAAGTACGGCCTGCGGCAGGCGTGTCCAAGGATAGACCGGAATCCAGAGGTATTGATCGGGGGTGTTGTCCATAGAGAGCATAGAACGGTGAAGTGCCTATGGCACTATGATAAGAGTTGTTATAGGCGAATTCAGCCGCCGGCAGTACCGTGAGCCAATCCGATTGGTATTGCAAACACAGACACCGCAGATATTGTTCCATAGTACAATTGACCCTTTCAGTCTGTCCGTCAGTTTGAGGATGATAAGCACTGGACATTCTATCATCAATCAGTAATGCAGATGTTAAAGCTCTCCAAAAGCGTGACGCAAACTGTGAGCCCCTGTCTGTAATGATTACTGATGGTAGACCAAAGAAACGAAATACATGTTGGATGAATAGTTCAGCCAGAACAGCAGCAGTTGGTAAACCAATACAGGGAATAAAAAGAGCCAATTTAGTGAAATAATCCACTACGACCCATATGGTATCATATCCCTGATTTGGGGGGAGTTCTACCACAAAGTCCATAGATATCATGTCCCATGGTTTGTTAGGGACAGGTAGGGACTGGAGTAAGCCCACTGGTTTACCAGGAGTATTTTTACATTGGATACATACAGAACAAGAAGATACATAGTTTATAACATCTGTTGCCATGGATGGCCACCAGCACCACCTTTTGAGCAGCTCCAGTGTTTTCTTCCGTCCAGGATGGGCTGCAATCAAGGAATCATGATTCCATTTGAGGGCTTTATTCCGCATTGAAGGAGTTGGTAGATAAAGTACTCCTTGTGTGAATGGTAAACCGTTATGTACGTCCAGATTCATATCCTGGACTACTTGTGGATGAATTTTTACCCACTCTTGTACTTCGGTTTTTAGGGATGGTTGAACCGAACAACTACATATTACATGATCTGCCAACAGCTGAATCTGTACTTGTTTTTCTTCCTGCGCCTCTTCACTCATACGGGACAAAGCGTCCGACTTAACATGTTCTCGGGCAGGACGATAGGTGACCTGGAAATCGTATTGGGCAAAAAAGACATGCCATCTGGCCTGACGGGCCGTAAGGCATTTCATGGATTTGAATGCTTGGAGATTTCTATGGTCAGAGTACACCAACACCTGTTGTTTGGCCCCAAGAAGATGATGACGCCATTCTCGGAAAGCATCTTTGATAGCCAGTAGTTCCCGCTCAGTGACGGTGTAGTTCCGTTCATATGAGGTGAGTTTGCGAGAGAAGAAAGCCACTGGGTGTTCCTCCTTGGTTTCTGTGCAAACTTGTGAGAGTACTGCACCAATAGCGACACTGGATGCATCCGCTTCAACGACAAACTGGCGATCAGGATCCGGATGTTGAAGCACGGGTGCAGTGGTAAATGCTTCCTTCAGCTTTTCGAATGCTGCTTGGGCATGTTGGTTCCAACAGAAAGGAACTTTAGAACTAGTTAAAGCCGTCAAAGGAGCTACTGTTTTGGAAAAGGAATGGATAAATCTGCGATAGAAATTCGCAAAGCCTAAGAAAGACTGTAGTGACTTGACATTATGCGGAATCGGCCAATTCAAGACGGCCTTTACCTTGGAACGACTCATTCGAGCACCAAGATTGGTAATGTCGTAACCAAGGAATTCCACTTCCTGTGAATGAAAGACACATTTTTCGGCTTTCACATAAAGATGGTTCTCCCTGAGTCTTTGTAGGACTGTAGAAACATGTCTGACGTGTTCCGATAAAGATGATGAGTAGATCAGAATGTCATCCAGATAGATAACCACAAATTGGTCCATTATGTCTCTGAATATATCATTCATGAAGAAATGAAATGTGGCGGGAGCATTGCACAGACCAAAAGGCATCACCAAATATTCGTAAAGACCATACCGTGTCTTAAAAGCGGTCTTCCATTTGTCGCCTTCACGAATGCGAACCAAATTGTATGCACCTCGCAAGTCCAATTTGGTGAAATAACTGGAAGTGCCTAATTGATCCAACAGAACGTTTATTAGTGGTAAGGGGTATTGGTTTTTGATGGTGATATCATTAAGTGCCCTGTAATCAATGCAAGGTCTGAGATCTCCCTCTTTCTTAGGAACAAAGAATAGAGGAGATGCAGCAGGTGATTGTGAGGGCCGTATAAAGCCCGTTGCTAGCGCTTTATCAATGTATTCTTTTAACACAACATCTTCTTTAGGTGTTAGTGAATAAACACGGCCTGTAGGAATTTTGGCACCAGGAATCAATTCGATAGGACAGTCGTACTGTCGATGAGGAGGTAATTGTTCTGCCTGGCCTTTATCAAAGACATCAGCATAATCAGCGTATTCGCATGGTATGATATTGTCGCATTGATGTACAACGCTGATAGTTGAATCCTTCACCATAGAGGCCAATATGTGTTGTTTATTTGACACCTCCTGACTGGTAAAGCAATGTTCATTGCAATGAATCGAAGGATATTGGAGCGATCCCGAAACCCAGTCAACAGCAGGATTGTGAAGGGTTAACCATGCAAGACCAAGTATGATCTCGTACTGTGGAGCAGCAATAACATCGAAGATGATTTCTTCTGAATGATTATTCGATAAGGTCATCTGAACAGGTACCGTCTCCTGGGTTACCATACCAGAAGTCAAAACAGATCCGTCCACGGTGTTCACCGTTTCAGGTCTTTTTTTGTTTACAAGGGGTAAGGAACAGTTCTTGGCATAAGTGATGTCTATGTAATTGCTGGTGGCTCCAGAATCAACCATGGCCTTGGAAACCACTTCTCGCTCATCACAACGTAACGTCACCTGAACTATTACAGGTGCATGTTTAGGAATGGTACTGGAGTCCGATGAAACACTCGACATAGGGACTCCTGCTATTGTCGAGTTTTGGCGTTTCCCGCACGCTTGATGGGTTTTTTAGGACATGTTGCCAATAAATGCTCGGAAGAACCACAGTACATACATAAGTGGTTTTTTCTTCGGTTCTCCCGTTCTGCATTGGACAATCGGCCTCTCACGGCGCCAATCTGCATGGGTTCAGGGTCATTAGAGATGACTGCTGGTGTCTCTGACCTCCCCGAGACTGGCATGAAGGGCTTTTTCTCTCCCTTTCGAGCATTCCTTCGGGCGTCGATTTGTAGAACCAAATCGAGCAACTCTGGAAAACCCGTAGGAACCACAGGAACTGTAGATAAGGCATCTTTCAGTTCTTCAGAAAGACCCTTGTAGAAAACAGCCGTTTTCTTGCTGTCAGGCCATTGGGTTTCCGCCGTCAGTTGATTGAACCGGGCAACGTAAGACATAAGGGGTTGGCTGCCTTGTTGTAGGTTAAGCAACTCTAAATCTGTGGCTTGAGTAGAGTAACGCATGTCAAAGACTTTACTCATAGCAGTCAAGAGATCGTCACAATCGTACAACAAAGGGCTATTTGTTTCCAACAAAGGGTTAGCCCAAGCAGCAGCTGTGCCCCCTAAATGGGAAAGCACGAAGGCTGCTTTTGTGGTTAGATCAGGTAAAGATGTAGGACGGCAAAGAAAATGGAGTCGGCACTGATTTACAAAGGTTCTATAGGTTTTGGGATCACCCGTGAACCGTTCCGGAGGGGCCAAGGGAAACTGAGTGGGCATAACCACATTAATAGTTTCCTGTGGGGGTGCCGTAGTCCCAGATCCAGATGCAGTAGCCATCGGCACCTGTGCTCCCTGAGGACTACCATGTAGGGCGTCTTGCATAACGTCCATACGGTGCCGTAACATGTCCTGTGCTGTAACCATTTCATTTCTCAAATCGCTGATCAACTGTGTCAAAACAGCTAAAGGATCCGTACCCTCCATGGCTTCTGATTCTGTCAGAATGTACCAAAGTATTAACTGAAAAGGATACAATACTCAAAAGGATACAGGAGGTAGGGTCTTCCGGATCCCTGTTCACACGATTTGATAGTTGTGAAGTCAATTGAAGACCTTCCAAATGATACAACCCTCTGGCTGATAAAACAGGCAGAGCGATGGATCACTGGAAAGGGCGTGGGTAAGGTATAGAAAGCCAGCCTAGGACAAATTAAAGTATCATGAATAACTGCTCCAACCTGAGTATGATGAATTAGATAATGACAGGAATGTTCACACTGACCTTTAGTTTAGGGTAGAATAATCCAGAAGTCTCTTGATGGATTTGAATGAAGAACAAACGACAAGGAAGGGGAAATTAGTAAGGGAGACTTATCCCGAACGGAACGAGGCTCACGCTAGATACGGGTTGAATTCACCACAGGATAGCGTCCAAAAGTTCAGTTCAATGTCACCTTCCAATAATCCTTGAAAAGCTTCCTTCCCACTATAGGGGTCAATCCTTCTGTTAATTCCACAGATGCAGGAGTTAGAAATAGCGCACTTTTTAAGGAAAAACAAAGTACACGCGGTTATAAACAGCCGCGAAGAAAATAACGTTTGAAGACAACGTGCGCGTGTGGATTTTACACGCGGGCAGGATTCGCGCAGTCTGGGCCAGCCGCGTGTGAAGACAACGTGCGCGTGTGGATTATACACGCGGGCAGGATTTACGCAGTCTGGGCCAGCCGCGTGTGAAGACAACGTGCGCGTGTGGATTTTACACGCGGGCAGGATTTACGCAGTCTTGGCCAGCCGCACTTGAAGACAGAGAGCGCGTGTGGATATTACACGCGGGCAGGATTCACGCAGTCTGGGCCAGCCGCGAGTGAAGACAACGTGCGCGTGTGGATTTTACACGCGGGCAGGACTTACGCAGCCATGGCCAGCCGCACTTGAAGACAGAGAGCGCGTGTGGATTTTACACGCGGGCAGGATTTACGCAGCCTTGGCCAGGCGCGCTTGAAGACAGAGAGCGCGTGTGGAATTACACGCGGGCGGTGTTCCCGCAGTCCGGAACAGCCGCGTTTAGAGACAACGTGCGCGTGTGGGATTACACGCGGGCAGGATTTACGCAGTCCGGGCCAGCCGCGTATGAAGACAGAGTGTACGTGTGGATGTACACGCGGGCAGGATTCCCGCAGTCCGGACCAGCCACGCTTGAAGACAGAGAACGCGTGTGAATTATCACGCGAAGGAATAGCTCCAGGAATCAGCGTGTGGCGGAACACACGCTATTGAAGGCCCAAAAGTAGCTGTAGAAATATGCCAGGATGCAGATCAGAGGTTCAGCTACACAACGCCAATAGATTCGATCAGAAGCAGCGAGTGAAGTTTCTACGCTGCTTAAATACGTAATACCGTAGTTCACGTGACGAAGCAAAAGTCACGTGAAGTTAGCGACGTGAAAAGTGTAAACGTCGTTTTCCCGGTAACGTATCGAATAACCTCCATTTGGAATAGAACGGTCTAGCTGTTCTACGAGCGTAGCGTCCAGCATGCATGACACAACAGCAGAGATATCACAGTAAAATAGAAAGCAAAATGATTAACATTAAAACGGGTACAGAGTAAAAGAATGATACAAAGAAAATACACATTAAAGAAAATAGTTGATGTCAAATGAAAAGTAAAAATGGAAATGTAAATAAGGTTGAATTGCATTTATGAAATCTCTCTCTTTCTCTCTCTCCCTCTCTATCATATAATAAAATGAAGAATTCAACTGTTTGAGTATGCTTAATGCACTTTTATGTTTTAACATATAGCAGTAACCATGGCAAAGAACGGGCGGCCCGCAACAAATAACATTAGGGCAGTTAGAAATGTATTTGACTTACGTAGATATTTGTATGAATCTGGCCTGTTTGTGTGTGCTGTTTTATTCTTTGCAATGATGTTTGGACTCATTACTTATTGGTTCATTTCATTCATCTCTATCGCGATGAATGAGGGGGGAGAGAATGGAACCAACATGGTAAATGGAACCAAGGTGGCCAAAGAGGGTAATTATTTGATAAGGAACGGATTCCAGCTTGTATGGGGCAATGGTACAGTCCCGCCCAACGCACAGCCCTCAAATAACATCAATAGCAGCCCGAGTATAAATCCAACTCCACTCTCAAATGTCTCAGAATATAATGTTTACAGTCTAAACGATCGTAACCCTTCTGTCATATCATGGTTATACGATACTACTGCCACACTGCCCTCACCAGAAGTTACCCCAACAGCAGAAACTAGACCACCTATAGGCAGAAAGGAAGAGAATAAAGAAACGGCAGAGAGGTTTCTGTCTCTATATGATGAATGGGAAAAGGGGGGCGCAGGGAAAGGGAGGGCCAATATCACATATAGCCCGAGAAGCAAAGAGCTACCTTAGAAGCAGTAGGAGGAAGAGGGAGGTGGGGAGGAGAAAATATGATGAATATTCTGGCCTGGGTCTAAACACAATAGAAGACCCCAGACATCCACACCAGTCAAACAAATGGTATGCAGACATGAGTTCCACCGCAAAACAGACAACTAACAAGAGTGTTACGTCTGTTCCCTGATCCACCATGCCTCGGGTACACCTAAAGTTCTGTTGCCTAAAGAATTGCCTCTTGCAGATGCCCAATGTCTCCTTCATCTCACCTTGTGCAGAATTAAGAACACCTTTCAGGCACACAAAGTATCTTTTGAAATGCTGCGAAATGAGAAAACATGTTACTCAAGAGCCAAAGGAGTGATATGTTTGAAAGAACCTTTTTTCGTGATTAAAGGGACATTGTTTTTGGACCATAAATGGAAAGGCGAAGAAATATCATGCAAAGCTGAAGCACTGCGAGGACTGTCGGCTGAAAAACTACAGTGGATCGAGAAAACATGCACACCGGTTTGGAAGGAGCACATCATGAAACTGACCTGGGTAACCGCCATAGAAAAGCCGTTCAAATTGCAGAAGGAAATATCATATGATCTGTGCTTCCATGGCGAAGGGAAAAATCAATGGGTGTAAACAAGAACTGTAATCGGACACTCATTACCTCAGACATGAAGAAAGGAACAGCGACACTTATGGACACTTACTGGGTCTGCGGCAAACAGGC
The DNA here is from genome assembly GCF_040938575.1 of Ambystoma mexicanum. Classification (NCBI taxonomy): domain Eukaryota; kingdom Metazoa; phylum Chordata; class Amphibia; order Caudata; family Ambystomatidae; genus Ambystoma; species Ambystoma mexicanum. The sequence goes on from NC_090938.1 coordinate 3,492,226, forward strand.
ATATCTGCACCTCCCGCAATCCTGGAGGGGCACATGCTCCTTGGCAACGTTGCATTCAGCCTTGATGGTGATTCCGGAGAGCCATATCAATGGGGGAAAAAGAGTGCCAGATGCCCCCCATGAGCAAAACACCCAGCCAACAGAAGAGCCACAACTGTATGCCCTGTCCCCCGGAAATATGCAAGAGGTGTTATTAAGGTGGCAAAGATCATCCAACTTCATATCCAAAGCCTCCTCAGAATTATTAGCGCAGATTCCAGACAAGTATCGATTGTTCAATTCTGCAGAAACATTCTTTGGCTCACTCGTTCCAAGCATCCAGACGCGGGCAAAGGCAAAATGGCTCCAAATCACACATTGGGAGCTGATCCAGCTAGCTAACGACACTGAAGAAGGGTTTAACGTGATCAAGGTGGAGCTAAGAGCCCTGCGGTTAATGACCATGCAGAACAGGTATGTCCTAGACCTGTTAACGGCGATGGACGGCAGTGTTTGGCGAAAATTCGGGAGCGCATGTTGCACATTCGTACCTTCTGAAGATGCAGATAATGGTAAACTGTCACATGTTATTGCAGCAGTGCACAACCTGGGGGAACACATGAAAAACGAAGGTGGAGAAGACACCAGCACCTGGTTCGACAACCTCTTTTCTTGGGTACCATCATGGCTTGGACTGACGGTCAAAATGCTGATGCCTGCCGTGGTATTTTTACTTTTGATTTTTTGTGTGTACCAGCTGGGTCTTCGATGTTGCGCAAATGCAATGCCTAATGGTGCAATGATGATGGTGACAATGGGCAACACTAGAGGAATGGCACAGATCATGCAAGAAGCTCAAATACAAACAGGTGAGGACCTTGAGCCAAAGTACAGAATGGTGCCATTATACTATGATGGGGACATGGTAGATAGGTTATATCACACCACAATAAAAGAACACCAAGAACGTGAGTGGTATACAGAGGTATGGGTGGACTTGGAAGGAGATAGGGGATGTATATATATGATCTGCACGCCAGATGAATATGCGAGGAGGGGGGAGAGCCTTCGGGGAGTGTGTAGAGCCTGGATGCCAATAAAAGGTACACCGGCATGGGATGAGGCTGTTGCAAATGAAAAAGAGCGCGAGAGGTTGGGTGAGTTACAGTATTCGTTACTGAAGTAACGAAAGGGGGGAAATGTATGGGAGGATAGGTCTATAAGACCCCCTCCCCGACATAGCCCTCCCATGTGAGGTTTGTGGCTCATCAGGGGCACCCTGTTACCAGGGCCCAGGTACCGGGGTGGCTGCTGATCGACACACAGGGCCTATCATGTTGTACTGTAACAGACAATAGACACCATTTTGGAAGCATCAGGACTCCATTTTAGATAATAGCGACCTGAACCCGAATGAGACAGCCTGCCTGCGAATGCTGCAGCTTGGCCCCCACTCACTGTGCACAGGGAGCCATGCCCTCCCCCGGCGCCTCCACTCCATGGTAGATCCGCTGAAGGCCCGTTCTCACGAGCAACCAGACACGAACAAGTATCAGAACAAACACTGTATCATTTACCTTCCGCAGTACATCACTGTCCCCGAAGTGACCTGACTCGCGGTATAAGTCTGGAAAATAACAAAAAAACATCCTAATAGAACAGGCCTCGACCCCACATCTAACCCCTAACATGTAAAATATATGGTGTCAATACCCTCCTCGTGTGAACCTTTGTGGATGTTCCACAAATGAAGTGTCAACCACACATCACACACCAAAGTCTAACGATTCATAGGGTTGCTATGTTAATTATAAACACCCGTGTTGGGGAAGGGCTAAAAGTTCCTAGTATTGGTAAAGTAAGAATGACCTCAGCCCATGTAAGATACCATGTGCCTAGAAGACTCAATGAAAGGGCTTGATACAGCCCACCTAGTGCTAACTAACGAATGCTGCTAAATACAAAGGAAGGCGGAAAAAGCATTACCGAGAATATGTGTGTGTTGTGCAGTGGGGCACGTTTAGATGCATGACCAAGAATGTAAATGTACTACCACCTTTGAACGTATTGCTTTTATGCTCCTGAGAACACCACCAAACCTAATGCTACCTCATGTGTTTTCCAACTGCTACCGTGTGTGATTGCTAAAATGTAGTCCTCCAATATTCAGTGATGTATGTAACACTGCCAAACTTTCATAGTCGTACATGAAATAGTACATGAATGTCTAGACATTAGAAATGTGTAACCACTAACTTTATTAACCGTCTCCTCATTCTGCATAGTGTACAGCCCAGGCACAGAGAATTGCTCACACACACACACACACACAAGGCCATCTCCCCCTCCTCCCGCCAAGGTCTGCCAGGACTAGCTGGTGCGCGGGCAGCACAGCCTCACTTCCCCTCATTCCGTTGGACCCGCTTCAAGTATTCACCTCCCCCATATCTGAGGCCGCCATGGTCGGCCAAATGAAGTATTTACAACCTGGTCCTAAACCCCACCGCCTCAAGGGGCCAAAGGTGCACCTTCATTGATCCAGTAGTACTCCGGCTCACCCCGAGTTAATGGGCCTTGGAGGGTAGATATGCAACCCTGTACTAACACATCATAAAGTAATTCTTCACTACATCTAACAAGACCAGAATGACAGGGCAGTTCACCTCATGCCCTTAGATCAGACACCCAAGTTTATGACACCCGGTCAGCAGGTCAGAAGTAACAGTGCCCTGATGTATTGGTAAAGCTTCACATTGCATGTGTTTCTCCAGTATCCTATTACCCCTTAGAGTAACATATTGCAGGATTTGCAAGACAACTGGAATCGTCTAAACGGATGAGTGTTTGTGTGTGTGGCCACAAGGGCAGAATGTTAGGGCAACCATCTATCAACGACACTGACCGCACCTGGCCTGGCAGCCCCACCCCGATGAGCCCAGCTGACCCATCCGCCCCATGTTGGCACCACGCTGATGTCCACCAATCCTGGAGCTGATCATCACTGCTGCGCCTATAGTTAGTCGACGCCACCCAATCCCCAAGACTATGTGCCCCCTATAGTGTGTAGGACTAATGACATGGTTTTGTAATAAATAAGACTGTCTTTGCTATTGTCAGACAGAACACTCTCGGAGCTTACAGAGTCCTTTGCATGCCCTATTTGACTAGATAAAAATCCTTTTAGTTTCACCCCCACTTGGTCTTGGTCTCATTCCCTCCTGGGGTGTGTCCTTTACTGCCTCTCTTTGTGGGGAGGGTAATGCCTTTTGGGGATGCTTGCTTTCACTACTTAATCTCACCTCTGCTTTTGTTATGGACTTGATGGTCGTGCAGAGTATGAATACCTCCATCCCTAAGTACCACACGGACAACACCAGAAACACTGCCTGTGCGGTCTTTGAGGCCACAGGTGTGGTAGTCCGTCAGGCCTGGATTCAGGAACAGCCAGAAGAACCCCTTGAACGCTGTAAGGCAATGGATTATGAGGTTATACACAGAGCAGGAAGAATAAATACAAGAACACAGGTAACTTGACACTGCTTACCTATGTGTACTGAAAGGTTGCCCAGAGACGTGAGGAAGGACTGGACCCCAGGGCAGGAGATGTATGAGGTCAGAGTATAGACAGGTAAACACCTACCGTGGGGCCTGAGGCCAGGTTCCAAAATAATGAGACGTGATCCGTAGAGTATCCAGGGACGATACCGTGGTCAGGCAACAAGAGGACCAAAGTTCGAACAGTAGAAGGGTGAGTCAGAGCAATCCGTGGAGCAAAGCGTAGTCAGGCAACAGGAGGTCCAAAGTTCGAACAGTAGAAGGGTGAGGCAAAGCAGTCCGTGGAGCAAAGCGTAGTCAGGCAACAGGAGATCCAAAGTTCGAACAGTAGAAGGGTGAGGCAAAGCAATCCGTGGAACAAAGCGTGGTCGAGGAAACAATCCGTAAGTCAAAACCGAAGAACTAAGCGTCACGTGATCCAGGAGGAAAACAGCTGTGAAGCAACGCTCCGTGTTTCCGGAAGCCTTTAACCAATGTCAGAAGTCACATGATACGTGACACGGAAGCGTTGCTGCGTGATGGAAAATCACGTGATCCGTGACGCGCGGGTCTCCGTGGGCAGCGCGAGGCGCTATGACGAGGCGGAAACCTCCAGTTCAGCTGCCAAGAACGGGAGGGGCGATAGACGCCCGGTCTGCCATGCTGTAATCTACCATGATGGGCGAAGGGATGCAAGGGAGTACGTGAGCCAGGGTGCGTGTGTGGGGTAGTGGGAGGGACGGAGGCCGAGGGCGGGGAAAGAGCACCTGTAGGGGATGCACTCGGTGCGGGAGACGTGGCAGAGTCCCCCCTCAAAGGCCCACGACCTCGTGGGCAGGCAGGGCAGTCCCTATGAAAACGAGCAACAAGAAGCGGGGCATGGACATCACAGGAGGAAACCCAAGAGCGGTCCTCAGGACCATAACCCACCCAGTGACGTGACAGCTTTTGACACGGTCAACCATACCACTCTGCTCAACCGTCACCGTGACAACCTGGGTATCACCGATCAGGGTCTGGCCTGGCTGACCTCTTTCCTCTCTGATTGACCCTCCCAGGTACAACTTGGGTCCTTCCTATCAGCTATCTCCCTCTCTACCTGTGGTGTTCCCCAGGGGTCTAACCTTTTGCCCTGGCTTTTCAACCAATACCTGGCAACTCTCGCCTAGTGCATTTCCATTTTCTGCTCTAATTTCCAGTGTTATGCGGATGACACCCAACTCATTTTCAGGCCACCTCCTCTCCTTCTCTCTTCTCTGATTGCCTAATCGCCATTAAAAATGGGTGTGCCGCCAACAATCTTTGTCTAAATGCCAAATAGACTGAGATCCTACTCATTGGAACACCTTCACCATCCTTTACCCTCACTCTCTGGCCCGCCTCCCTTTGCCCTCCTCCGACCCCTATCTTCGAGGCCGCCAAGAACCCTGGGGTCATCTTTGACTCCACAATTTCCTTCTCCGCACACATCTCTGACATCTCTAAAAAGTTAAATTTCTTACTTGTTAGGCGATCCTCCCCTGCACATCAGTCCACTCCACATCAGAACACTGCGCACATTCCCCCAACATCTCCTCCCACGGTTCGAGGCTCAAGTGATTCGGTAAACCCAAAGGACCGAAAACACAGTACCAGCTTTAGTGTACGGGCTCGATTGCAACCCTTTCTGCATTGGCAATTGCCTTGGAGAGCATATAGCAGAAGGGGCGGCGTTACGTCTTCACGTCGGTCATGTGATCCATTGTGGCGTTCCTCACGTGACCTTTGTGGACGTCACATGACCCAGAGACGTCACATGACCCAGAGACACACAGTATAAAGGTCTGAGAGACAGAATGCTAATTGCTTCTCAGCTGTCTTCAGACCCTGTTTGGCGTTCCGAATTGCTCCTTGTTACTTTGATCACGGAACTCTATCTCGGACTCCTTCGGACACCCCTTTGTACCTTTGCTTGGAACTGTTTACCTGTTGCTGGATTTTGGACTTCACCTCGACTTGTCTTTGGATCATCCCTTGATACCTTGCGGAACTCCTACGTCTTTCCCTTCTTGGGATTCAAGTCAAGCCCTCTCTCCTACAGGTGGCTAACCCTACATCCACGCTCACCTGCGGTTCTAATACTCCAGGGACCGCCGCATCATCTGAGTCTCGAACCTCTCCACTAGGTTACCTGGGTTTCCCCAACACCAGATAGGTAAGACTCTTTAGATCCTATTGTTTACCTGATTGTATTGTAATTGCCTGGTACTTAACCTCGTTCCCTTTTGACAGCAGCATCGGTGTTCCAGAGGTTCAGTGGATCTGGGAAGACATCTCTCACCTGTGGCCTCAAAGGTCGCACAGCGGGTTTCTATTAGTTCCCCTGTGCGTCTCTTGGGGACGGAGGTCTCATCGGTCTACACGACTCTCAAGTCAGAACAGACTGAGAAGCCGTTTAGTCGTGTTTGACGATGCAGGGATCCACGGAAGAACCCATAGCTGCCTTAGTCCAGGCTATTACAGTATTAAGGGCAGATATGGCCGCCGCGAATACGGTGATCCACCAAAGGTTAGATTCCATACAGAGTGTTCAGCATTCCCTCCCAGCAGACCCCGTGTTTGGAGATGCTAGCTCCTCAACTACTCCTCCTCCCTTGGCTGCTACTACAGTCCCAACCCCGGTGGTCCTCCCAACTCCTTCCCCCCTGGCTGCTCCTGAACGCTATCAAGGTGACCCCAAGAAATTCAGAACCTTTGTTAATCAGTGCAAGTTGCATTTCTTATGCAGACCTTTGGCCTTTCCTACTTCCACAGCTAAAGCCGCTTTCGCCCTTGCCCATTTAGCCGGGACAGCTGCCGCTTGGGCTAATCCCCTGCTGGAGAACAATAGCTCAGTTCTTTATGACTTTGATCTGTTGGTTCTAGAAATGTCTCGAGTATTCGACACTCGACACAAGGCACAGTCTAGGGATTTGGAGTTGTTAGAATTAACTCAGGGTAGAAGGACTTTGATAGACTACATCACCCGATTTAATCAACTAGTTGCTGAAACATCATGGCCAGAAAACAAGCGGGCGGTGGTCTTTTATAGGGGGTTGAATAACATCATGAAAGATGCTTTAGCAGTGATCCCTTCTGTGCCCACTCAGTATCAGGAATTGGTTGATCTCGCCCTGCAGATAGATGCACGGCGATCGGAGCGTAGAGCCGAATTGGGGGTCTCTTCCCATCCTACTCTTGCTAGTACTCCTGCTCCCAGTACAGAAGAACCTATGCAAGTGGGAGGTTTACGTAGTCCTATTACCACATCTGAGAGGGAACGTAGGAGGGTGGATAATGCATGCTTTTATTGTGGCACCACTGGACATTTTGTGAAAGAGTGTCCTCGACGTCCCAAGAAGAGCCAGGTTTTTCAGACAGCTCGACCTTAGATCCGGAGAACAGGTCGAGTGTTCTGTCATCATCTCCGGGTACCCCTCTTGCCTTTGCTCGGGTTCGACCCATCTCTGTAAGGGCTACTCTATGTCCCTCTACAGGTCTTCTTCATGCAGTCAATATCATCATAGATTCAGGGGCTACTGGTAATTACATAGACATTGATTTGGCCCATTCCCTCAACCTGCCTCTAGTGGTAAAAACACGACCTGAACATGTCCAAGCCGTAGACGGCTCTGCGTTAGTTTCTGGTCCTGTTAGACACCAAACTGCACCTCTCTTGTTGAACATCCAAGAAATACACACAGAGACCTTAAGTTTTGATTTGATTACCACACCTCAATTCGGTATCATATTAGGGATTCCATGGTTACGTGAACACAATCCGCTGATCAATTGGCAGTCAGGCACTGTGCTCTTCGAGTCCGAGGTCTGTCAGAATTATTGCCTCCTGGTCCATCAAACCACTGACACACCTTCTCGGGCCTTGGGAGCCTTAGCTCAACTCACGCTGACTGTTGACGATCCAGAGATTGTGCATTCTCATACTGTTGGGGGCTTGGTGTCTGGGATTCCACCTGAGTACAAAGCATTCGAATCTGTTTTCGATCGTGGCTCTTCCGAGGTGCCTCCTCCACATAGACCATATGACTGCCCAATCGAAATACTCCCTGATTCCGCTATTCCTTCGGGCAGGATCTATTCCTTGTCCCCTTCGGAGGAACAAGAATTGAAAGAGTATGTGCAGAACGCCCTTCGTTTAGGGCATATCCGCCCCTCCACTTCACCAGCGGCAAGCCCTATATTCTTTGTACCCAAGAAGGAGGGGGATTTACGTCCTTGTGTGGATTATCGGCGTCTTAACGCTATCACAAAAAAAGATAGATATCCAATCCCGTTAATCACACCACTTCTAGATCACTTATCACATGCTTCTATTTTCACCAAACTTGACCTACGCGGCGCATACAATTTAGTGCGCGTTCACGAGGGAGACGAGTGGAAAACTGCTTTCTGTACCCGTTACGGCTTGTATGAATATCTAGTCATGCCCTTCGGCCTATGTAATGCCCCGGCCACATTCCAACGATTCATGAATGACATATTCAGGGATATTCTGGATGTATACATGGTTGTGTACTTGGACGACATCTTAATCTTTTCTCGTAGTCTGGATGACCATGTAAAGCATGTCCGAGAAGTACTATCCCGTCTGAGAGAACATTCCTTATTCGCCAAACCTGAGAAATGTCAGTTCCATAAAACGTCTGTTGAGTTTCTGGGTTTCCACATTACCCCTGGGGCGTTATCCATGAACGAATCTAAGGTCAAAGCAGTATTAGATTGGCCAGTACCTCAAACACTCAAGTCCTTGCAGGCCTTTTTGGGATTCGCCAACTTTTATAGACGTTTCATTTCTTCCTTTTCCACAATTGTTGCCCCGCTCACGGCTCTGACCAGTCCTCAGGTACCCTATCATTGGCAGAGAGAACATCAGGAGGCTTTTGAGGCTTTGAAAACCGCCTTTACTACCGCACCGATGCTCCAGCACCCCAATCCTGATCTTCCGTTCATAGTTGAGGCGGATGCTTCTTCTTTTGCTCTCGGTGCGGTACTGTCTCAAACATGTCCTACAACAGGCAAGTTACACCCAGTGGCATACCATTCCCGTAAGTTTTCCAGTACTGAGACTCATTACACCGTTACGGAGAAGGAACTCTTGGCTGTCATGGATGCCTTTCGTGTTTGGCGCCATCATCTTCTGGGGGCTAAACATCCCATCACTGTTTACTCAAATCATCGGAATTTACAGGATCTGGCTGCATTGAAGTGCATTAATAGCAGACAGGTCCGATGGCATCTTTTCTTTTCCTCCTTTGATTTTCATATTATGCATCGTCCTGGTACTTCACATGGAAAAGCAGATGCCTTGTCACGTTCCCCGGGGGGGGTCGAGTTGCCAACCTTCCCGGACACTGTTCTCGGAAAGAGTCATGTGATTTGTCTTTGTACACCTTCGTTGTCATTATTAGACTCGGTCCGATCCTGGACTAGCAATCATTCCGATCAGTTGCGAGAATGGGACCAGTGTATCCTGATGGATTACCTTTTGTACATGAACGTCTGTTCCTTCCCACACCTGACACTCGGAATCTGGCCTTTGAGTGGTCTCATGATGCTCCCTTTAATGCCCATCCCGGTCAAGAGCGCACTTTAGATCTTCTCAAACGTTGGTGTTGGTGGCCCTCTATGAAGCGCGATGTAGAGTGTTATGTCAATTCGTGCGCAGTATGTGCTCAGGCTAAACATCGAAGGGGTCGACCGGTTGGGTTGTTACTTCCGCTTCCGGTACCTCCCAGGCCCTGGCATACGTTAACTATGGATTTCGTTACCGATCTCCCCAGGTCGAAAGGCTTTGATTCCATCTGGGTAGTGGTGGACACGTTCACAAAAATGGCTCGTTTTGTTCCTTGTAAAGGCATTCCTTCGGCCCCGGTCTTGGCGGACTTGTTTTTTGAACATGTGTTCATGTTATTCGGCCTTCCTTCGGTCATTATATCCGATCGAGGTTCACAGTTCACCTCTCGGTTCTGGAGGTCGTTGACGAAATTACTGGGCATTGATACCAGGTATTCTTCGGCCTATCATCCTGAGACCGATGGGCAGACCGAAAGGACGAATCAATCTATGGAGCAGTACCTTCGTTGCCTTATAATGCAACACCAGACGTCCTGGTTGGCCGTTTTACGGCTTGCTGAGTTCGCGTACAATAATGCGGCTCATTCAGCTACTGGTTATTCTCCCTTTTACGCCCTCTACGGCCAACATCCCAAGGTCTTGCCGGTCCCTGATGCTTCTATTTCTTCGAATCCTGCGGCCACGAAATGTCTTAGGGATTTGTCTGCTGTACATGCCAGTACTGTGGTCCATCTCACTGAAGCAAAGGCTTCTATGAAGGCCCGTGTAGATGGCAAATGTCGCACTGCTCCCCCTCTGGTGGTGGGTTCTAGGGTCTGGTTGTCTTCACGTCATCTTCGCCTAGTGGGTTGCCGGAAATTGCTACCCCGTTTTGTCGGTCCGTATGTGATCTCTCAGGTTGTGAATCCGGTGGCTTTTCGTCTAGTGCTTCCTAGTTCCTGGCGTATCCATCCTGTATTCCATGTCTCCCTCCTTAAGCCTTGTCCCGATTCTGTCCGTTTCCGAGCCCCTGTTGCGCCGGTGTCCCTGGCCTCTCCTGATGTCTTTGAGGTGTCGGCCATTTTAGGGTCCACATGGTTTAGGGGTAGGCTCCAATATCTGGTGGATTGGAAGGGCTACGGCCCGGAGGAGCGTTCATGGGTTTCCGCCTTGGATCTGAACGCCCCTCGCTTGGTGGCCCGCTTCCATAAGGATCATCCGTCCTGCCCACGGGGTCGTGGGCCGTTGGGGGGGGGCTATGTTAGGCGATCCTCCCCTGCACATCAGTCCACTCCACATCAGAACACTGCGCACATTCCCCCAACATCTCCTCCCACGGTTCGAGGCTCAAGTGATTCGGTAAACCCAAAGGACCGAAAACACCGTACCAGCTTTAGTGTACGGGCTCGATTGCAACCCTTTCTGCATTGGCAATTGCCTTGGAGAGCATATAGCAGAAGGGGCGGCGTTACGTCTTCACGTCGGTCACGTGATCCATTGTGGCGTTCCTCACGTGACCTTGGTGGACGTCACATGACCCAGAGACGTCACATGACCCAGAGACACACAGTATAAAGGTCTGAGAGACAGAATGCTCATTGCTTCTCAGCTGTCTTCAGACCCTGTTTGGCGTTACAAATTGCTCCTTGTTACTTTGATCACGGAACTCTATCTCGGACTCCTTCGGACACCCCTTTGTACCTTTGCTTGGAACTGTTTACCTGTTGCCGGATTTTGGACTTCACCTCGACTTGTCTTTGGATCATCCCTTGATACCTTGCGGAACTCCTACGTCTTTCCCTTCTTGGGATTCAAGTCAAGCCCTCTCTCCTACAGGTGGCTAACCCTACATCCACGCTCACCTGCGGTTCTAATATTCCAGGGACCGCCGCATCATCTGAGTCTCGAACCTCTCCACTAGGTTACCTGGGTTTCCCCAACACCAGATAGGTAAGACTCTTTAGATCCTACTGTTTACCTGATTGTATTGTAATTGCCTGGTACTTAACCTCGTTCCCTTTTGACAGCAGCATCGGTGTTCCAGAGGTTCCGTGGATCTGGGAAGACATCTCTCACCTGTGGCCTCAAAGGTCGCACAGCGGGTTTCTATTAGTTCCCCTGTGCGTCACTTGGGGACGGAGGTCTCATCGGTCTACACGACTCTCAAGTCAGAACATTACTGCACCTCCTCAGAGGTACTCTACTCCTCTCCTTCCCTCAGAAGCTCACTGTCTCCCAAGCTTTGGTTCTTTCTAGGTTGGACTACCGTAACAGCTTTTTTCTAAATCTACCTGCCTCCACTCTCCACCCTTTACAACTAATCCAGAACAGGACTGCAAGACTTGTCCTTGGCCGCAAGCCCTGGGATCGTATCTCTCCAGCTCTGAAATCCCTTCACTGACTCCCAGTGGATGCAAGGATTACATATAAAACCCTCTACATTGTCCACAAGGCTTTCTGGGACCTGGGTCCAAAATACCTTCAACTATCCCTCTGTTTTCTCTCTCGGCACCGTGCACCTGACCACCCTCTGTCCTTCTACCCCAGATACCTGCTCACACTGGCACCCCCCTACGCTGCCTCCGGGCCACCCCTTGCACTGGGGTCTATATCTGCACCCATTCGGTCCCCCACCCACTTCTCTTCTGCACTTATTAGATATACCCTATCTGCTTAACCTAGCATTTGCCACTTGATGGATGCACTACCACTGTTTTATCGCCTTTATTTATTCTACTTATTTATTTATTCTGTTCTCTCCCCTGTTAGGCACTTTTCACCTCTCCCCCTTCCATGCACTTTCCCCCTTTTCCCTCTACCATGCACTTGCAAGTTCTCAATGTCCCTGGGATAGTAAGATTGTTGTTTTTTTGTTTTCCCCTGTTCCCCTCCCTTTGCTTGGTCGTGCTCTGAAACACTTGTGTCTGAGCGCCATATAAATAATATATATATATATATATATATATATATATATATATATATATATATATATATATATATATATATATCAATGAAAAAACTTTGTTAAAGGGACGTTATGGTTAAGTTGCGCTGCTAAAAACCTATGAAATTCAGTGAAAAAACTTTGTCAAAGGGACGTTATGGTTCCAAGTAAAACCGAAAAACCCTTGAAATTTGCCAGTTATGGTAAGCTAAGCAACCATAACTCGCGCCACCACTGTGCACTGCTAAGACTAACACCCAGGACATCAAAGATGACATCACAAATGTCATTGATGACATCACATGTGTATGTACTTTTCATGAAATATGTGTGCAAGGGATTCTTATTATAATGTTGCGAAACAAGTGTCAAGGATCATTGCAATAAATATCATACCCTAATTAGTGCATTGAACGATGCATTGATATAAATAGCATTATATTATGGGGTTCTATCTAGTATACTAAGCCACTCATGCAGAAACATAACATTGTGTGCAGTGTACAAGATGAAGGTATAATATTCGTAATGTTAATATGATAATTGTTTTCTTAATAGATGTTTGTGTACTGTGAAATATGTAATAAGTAGCTAATAAAACACATGCATTATATAATTGCATTACTATAGACAAAACACAAAGACACAAGAACACATACCAATATGGGTATATACAGGGAAAGTGAAGTTAGCAAAAAAGCACAAGTAGTAGCAGAAACAATTCATATTTTAACTGATTATTTTCATGCAAATAAATGATTGCTCTGTTTCAAAGCTGCTATTTACCCTATGTATATGTATCACTTGATGTGATTGGACCCTAAGGAAAGTAGTGTGAGTACAATGTATACAAATATGACCATATACAGGGAAAGTACATCCATAAAAAAAAACAACATAACTATCAGAAAGTGCTCATAAGTCTATTGATTATCTTTATGCATAAAAAGGATTGCTCTCTTTCAAGCTTGTGTCTTCCCGTATGTATATGTTTCATATGATGTGACTGGACTCTAAGGGAATTACTGTAAGAATCTACTTGAAGGATACGTCTACAAATGAAATACAATTTTTAGTTTCTGACTGTTACTGAAGAAAACCATGTGGCCTAGATATGTCAGCAAAAGAAAAAAGAGTGAGCCAGACATGTGATGTCATCAGTGATGTCATCAAAGACATTTGTGATGTCATCTTTGATGTCCTGGGTGTTAGTCTAAGCAGTGCATGGTGGTGGCGCGAGTTATGGTTGCTTAGCTTACCATAACTGGCGAATTTCAAGGGTTTTTCGGTTTTACTTGGAACCATAACGTCCCTTTGACAAAGTTTTTTCACTGAATTTCATAGGTTTTTAGCAGCGCAACTTAACCATAACGTCCCTTTAACAAAGTTTTTTCATGGAATTTGAAAGGTTTTTAGCAGTGCAACTTAACCATAACGTCCCTTTAACAAAGTTTTTTCACTGAATTTCATAGGTTTTTAGTAGCACAACTTAACCATAATATCCCTGACTTCATATACATGTAACATAGAACATACTGAACCCCCGCGTAGTGATTTTGATGTCCGCGGACTACCGCAATGTCCGCGGACATATCGAGAATCTGAGCGTGGTGAATGTAAATTTAAATAGTGTGCCCCATTTCCCCTTTGAAGTTGGCTCTGAAAAGAGCCGTTTTTTTTGTTTTTTTTACAGATGCTTGACAGACACCTGTTATTTTGTATTTTTTTCTTGTTTTTTTTCTTACTTTACTCCTAAAATCTTCACATAACCTTCTCCAAAGCAACCCTTACATTCCAAAATAGAAAGGCATTTCCCGTAAAAGATAAAGAGATGCCATCTTCTTTAAAATTAACAGTATTACTGGGATCAATATTCTCATTATTACAGAAGAACATACCAGCTCTAAGCATGAAGGCACACATGCCCCGGTTGATGACACACCTAGCAATGTTTTGCTGAGGACAAAAAACGGAACTATTGTCCCATATTGCCCTAGGTAGTAATCCAGAAGAAATTACTTTCGCATTTGGAAGGATCTTCATTACTGCTTGAACCGAGCATTCCAAATCAGCCAACAAAGTAGGGGCACTGACGTTGCCCAAATGGAAAGCACCATAGTGCAAAACTACCACATGTGGACTGTTCATCGTGGCCATTTCCTCACAAACTTGTACAATTCCCCGTACATTGCAATCAGGCACAGTGCTCCACACCACCTCCACTCCTTTCACATCAAAGTTCTTTTCAACATGCCTGCATCGAGCGAACTGTTGTAAACCATGCACAAACATATCTCCAAGCACCAACACCCTGACTTTCTCTACTTCTGCCATCTTCACCACACACAGTCTCTTTTAACACAAATCCACAACCTCGACATCTGATTGGCTAATCCGTACAGTCTTTTTTCCATGTTGGATTTGCTGGAAAACCCCGGATGTAGCACGCCCTGTCCACGGACAGCCGCGGTGTCCATGGACCGCGTAACTCTTCGACACCACTTCTACCATTTCCACTTTACTCTCTGTGCCATTCCCTCATTGCATACAGCTAAGCAGTCACACAATACGAAGAACGTCCTCAGAACACCCCCATTTTGTTTATTTTCGAACATTTCAGGACAATTATCATTTCATTATTCAACATATTAACATTACAAATATTATACTTTCATCTTGTACGCTGCACACAATGCTATGTTTCTCCATTAGTAGCTCAGTATACTAGATAGAACCCCATAATCCAATGCTATTTATATCAATGCATCGTTCAAAGCACTAATTACGGTATGATATTTATTGCATTGATCCTTGACACTTTTTTCGCAACATTATAATAAAAATCCCTAGTACACAAATTTCATGAAAAGTAAATGCACATGTGATGTCATCAGTGATGTCATCAATGACATTTGCGATGTCATCTTTGATGTCCTGGGTGTTAGTCTTAGCAGTGCACGGTGGTGGTGCGAATTATGGTTGCTTAGCTTACCATAACTGGCGAATTTCAGGGGTTTTTCGGCTTTACTTGGAACCATAAGGTCCCTTAAACAAACTTTTTTTATTAACACGCAAACAATATACAAAGATGTAGTGTAAACAGCAAGTTCTCACAGATGGCTTTACACAGAATGTTGCAAAGTAAGCATTTATGCTCGTTCACAGTGAAGGTCAGCTGCTTCCATTTTTTCTCGCGGCCCGGAGAGGCCCACGACTCCCAGTATAAGGTTCTATTTTTTTTTACCTTGACAGATAGAGATTGTGCTGAAAGACTTCTTTTGAAGAAGTGTAGCAAAAACGTAAGACACGATAAAGATGAAATTTCTGAAACGAAACCACATTTGTATATTATATCACTTTGAGAAAGATCGTTGGCACACGCGGAGTCGTATTTTGGGACTGCACTACACTTGGACAATGGAAAATGCAATTATAATGTAAGTAACCCTTTAGATTATTTTATACCAGAATATAATAACAATAGCGTGGCATTAAAGCCCGGTCAAGTGTACTTGTTCGTTCAATGTGGCATATTGTTTTCTATCGCGCACTATCACCGCCAAATTGATCCCCTGTCCTTTAGAGGGCTCTGAAAAAGGCAGACGACACAGGGTGGGTTAATAGAAATAATTTAACCGGTCTGTAGCCGGTCAAGCGCTCTACTCGCAGTGCCACTTGACGGTAGCCGGTCAAGTGGCACAGCGAGTAGAGCGCTCGCTTTGACATCCGTGCACAGCTTGCTAACGCAGGTTCGAATCCCGGCACGGCCAAACTCAGCCTTTCATCCTTCCGTGGTCGATAAATGAGCACCACACACCGTGGGTAATAATAAGCAGCGCTGAGATACCTGACGGTTCTTAGCACTATATAAATGCGAAAATATTATTATTTTATTATTAACATACTCCGCTGCACTATCTTCGCTAGCAAATAGTTTCACGCCCTAATAAATAAAATGAATATTTTTAATAAAGATCGGCTGGTGAGACTAATTTATGTTTTTTAAAACAGGTATGTTGCCCCATTTTGCCAATGTCACGATTTTCAGACTCCAGCGGATGGATTTTTCAACTGCCAGGTGCAGCTCCATGTAAGCAACTTCATGACCCTCACCATTTTATGGGACAATCGCCAAGGACCAATATGCCCTTACGCAGTACTAGCGGCTAGAAGCAACATACCAACCATTATGGTTGTCTAATGCCTCGTTGATGGAGCAACCTTCCGATTATCAGTGCGACCTGAACACCCCACCATTTAGTTTATTTACAAAATGTCAGAACAGCCGTGTTCTCCGCGGACAAATCGAACACAACAAAAGCATATAGCACATAAAAAAACAAAACATTGAACCTATCTCATACTCCCCCCATCCTCCCCAAACACTCTTGCACACCAACACATTCCACTAAATACAATTTTTAATCCAAGTTTCACTGCGCTGTACGCGGTCGACGGCGAATACAAGATGGCGGGCGCCACAGAAAATCTGACGCGCTCCACGCCCCATGCCTTCCAATCAGCGAACACATCGCATGTCCATGGAGATGACGCAAGCCCATGGGCCAATTGGGGTGCTGTCCGCGGAGCGAACAGGGAAGTCCGTCCGCGAAGCGAACGCAAGATATCACTAATTTTTTTGCCTTACATTTTGGTCATTTTTTTAAAAACTACTGGACGGATTTACACCAAATTTGCAAAAGTACGCTTTCGGGACCAAGCCACCGCTCCTGCCGCACATTTGGTGTAAATCCATCCAGCGGTTCGGGCTGTAGCCGTGCGCAAAGGTTTTTCCCATTATGTCTATAGGAAAAAACAAAAGTTTTGGGACCCCCCTATAACTTTGCCCCCCCTGGACCAAACCTCTCCAAACTTTGCATTCAGAGTGGGCCATATACTTTTTTTGCAAAGTTTGGTGAGGATTCGTCCAGAGGGAGCGAAGTTATAAGCCACCCAAAAAGTGCTCTTCCTATGGAAACACCAACTTAACCATAACTACATGGACGCTACCGCGTCCATGCAATATATATCATAACTTTCCCTTCTGTTTCGCCGTCTTTCTCCTTGTGTTAAACTGCCTTCTTGGAACTGCTGTTTCCTTGTGTGCTTTGCCTCGCTCAGAGTGTGCTCTCGTGTGCCGCCTTTTATCCATGTGGAGAAGTGTAGTAGAAGTCAGGTGTGTGTGATGGTCAGTAATTGCCTGACCTTGCATGACCATTGTATTGGGACATGCCATGTATACGGCTCGGGTTTTAGTCAGTTTTCTATCATCGCGGGATGTCTGTGAGAAAGTGTTTGTGTTGTAAAAAGGAGGGGGGGGTTGAGTTCCTAAATATCCTACCTGGTAGGATATGATATGATATGGCATTTATAACGCACCTATACACAAGTGTTTCAAGGCGTGACGAGGCAAGGGGGGGGAACAAGGGGCGACAGACAAACGATCCTACTAGGCCAGGTGTCATTCAGATCGCGCAAATGCATGGCGTAAAGGTGTTACAGGGAAGCAGATACTGCTCACCATCCGGTGCCCCACTCCCCGAAGACCCCTCTCCCAGGTGATCCTCCCGCACTGGTCCACCCCCAGGAACTGGATCCAAAAGCAATGGTTGTGTCCTGGCTACCTGGCTATCTGGATCCATCACAAACTTGTGACAAAACTGCTCCTAACCCTGCAAGAGAGGCATCTGTTTGCAGTACAAACTATTGAGAAAAATCTACCAGCTTTAGAATCGGGTTCTGGCACAGGGTTTGTTTTAAGCTGTTGTAACACACCTCATCCTCCTCAGTCCAATTAATCTTCTGGGGTTCGGCGTTCTTTAAGTTATCTGTCAACCTAGCTGTTCAGAAATTAGGGATAAACCAATGGTAATAACCGATTAACCCTAAGAATGCTCAGAGGTCTCTCTGGTTTTAGGCGTGGGGGTATCTAGGACAGCTTTCACTTTGTCTCGTTGAGGCTGGACACTGCCATTCCCTACAAAGAAGCCAAAGTATTTCATGGCTGATTGGGCCAGCTTACATTTGGATAGATTGGCAGTAAGCCAGCTTCTCTGAGGGCTCTCGTAATAGTAAGGAGGTGGAAAAGATAGTCTTCCCTTGTCTTATTATAAATGACTGTGGGGGTCATTACGAGTTAGGAGGTAGCCATGCCGCATTTAGCGGCATCGCTACCCCCTTACCGGGTACTGGGTCCATTGAATGAGGAATTACCGTGCCATTCCGACCTTGGAGGGCCCGGTAATTCCTCATTCAACGGACTCATCCCCATTCCCATTCAAGCCCCCATAGTGGGCCCGTTGTTAGCACCCTGGTCTGCTCGCGGGACCCGCTAAGGGCGCCTGGTAAAACCAGGCGCCCTTAGCGGGTTCCCGCAAGCAGACTCGTAATGAGGCGGTAAGGAGTTGACGGCTCCGGCACCTTTACCGGCGCCATTAACCGCTTACCTCCTCACTCGTAATGACCCCCTAAGCCCCACAGAAATCAGAGTAGGGCTGTAATATCCTGTCCATAAGCCATTTGGAAAGTGGCAGGGGCCCTGTGTATGGCAAAAGGGAAGACTTTGAACTGGAATAGTCCCAGGGGCGTCCGGAAAGCTGTCTTTTTCTTATCAGGTCCATGTACTGGGACCTGCCAGTACCCCTTGGCTAAGTCTAGGGTTGATAGGAAGGTGGCATTTACAAGTTAATCAATTCGTCGATGCGTGCATTGGGATTGGCATCGAAGTCAGAGATGGCGTTGACCTTTTGGAAGTCTATGCAACACCTTCAGGAATGATCAGGTTTTGTGACCAATACTATAGTGGAGGACCATGGACTTGAAGATGTTTGGATAATATTTGCCCTAAGCATTTTGTTCACTTCCTCAACCACTATCTGTCTACGGGCTTCCGGGAGTCTATATGGTTTCATATGGACCACTTTTCCCTTTGGAGTTCTGATACAAAGATAAGTGCCTTGCACTCTCCCTGATTTCTCACAGAATACATTGGGGAATGTTGTGACTAAGGGCCTCATTACGAGGTATGCCAGTAAGTCAAACACGATGCCGGTATGGTAATACCGGCATCGTGTACCGTCCCGTCGCATTCCGACACGCAAACCCGGTATTAGCGGCACACTAAACAACGGTGCCGCTAATAGCGGCATAGGCGCGTACACGCGCCCCTTCAGGGAGCAAATACCGGCATGCCGGTAATAGGGGGTAATTCCAACCCACGCATACATGCAAATACCAGCATCACGAAGCCGGTAATCACAGGCTGCACGATGCCGGCCATACAGGCATCGCGGACCACCCGCAAACAGCAAGCAGGATACAAGGAAGCTGCCACAGGTGCACACAATCCCCACAGGTGGAGACAATGGAGGCTGTGCCAGTATAAACTGAGCAAACCCAAACACCACAACCCCCTGTCCCCCACAGGTGTAGGCAATGTTGAGTGGCCCAGTACAAAAGGAGCACATCTACACACCACCCCCCTTCCTACACCAAAATGCTACCACTAGCAGTTGCAATCATGGTGCTGGAGGACATGCCTATACTGCTACAACTACAGCAACAACAGCAACAACAACAACACTACAGCAGCAACAACAGGCAGCACAGATGAGACGCAGCAGGAGAAGGAGGGTGAGACAGGCCCAGCAATTACCTCCAGCACAGCCACCAGTGCCTCGTAGGCAGCCAACAATCCCTTGCACCAGACCCAGCCCATTCAGCCTAACCCCTGAGCAGATCCACACCCTGTACCGGTTGGGCCGTGACACCATCACCACCATAGTGGACATGATACAGAACGACATTGCCAGCCACATAGAAATACGCACTGCCATCCCCCCACTACTAAAGGTGGTGTCTGTGCTACACTTCCTGGCCACAGGCACCTACCAACACACAGTGGGCGAGCTGCATGGCATTTCACAACCACTATACTCACGCATGCTGGACCACGTGCCTGGCTGCTCGGTGAGTTGCCCAACAGGCCCATGGCCATGCTGTGGGGTACTGATGTGTGCGGATGCAGAAGGGGGGGGGCTACTGTACCCGGGTGGGAAAGGGGGGGGGAATAGTACAACTAGGTGGCAATAACCAGTGATTGGAGAATGCATGCAGATCCAAACACACCTCACCTGAACCAGCCAAACGGAACATGACACATTACTGGGCCACATATCACAAATAATGCATATGGATGACAACAAGTAAGTGGCACAACCAGGGCACCATGGTCATGGCAAGAAATGCATGACTGAATAGGATGGCAACTGTTGCAATGCAGCTAGTGTGACCATGCATGGGAAAGAACATACAGCATGAATTGGAGGCTAAACATTGTTGCACTACCACAGCACATCTGCCAGAGCATGCATGATTACACCCTGCATCATCTATTGAACCCCATCCAGTGTACCACACCTCATTACAGTATACATTGCATCTAGGTGACTATTTTGTACACGTACTGGGACATGTGCATGCCCACACCAAATAGCTGCTGCCATGACTGTGCTCCCTGAAGGTGGCAGTTCAGAGGACACACACCTATTTGTATCTGCTTGCAGGTGATGGAGGATATCCCTTGAGGCCGTGGCTACTTACCCCTGTGTGGAACCCGCAGAACAGCCATGAAGAGGAGTACAATCGTGTGCACACTCATACCTGTGTTGTGAATGAGCAGACCTTTGACCTGTTGAAGGCGCGATTCTGCTGCCTATGCAGGTCTGGTGGGGCACTCCTATATAGGGCTGAGAAGGTGGCGAAGATCACCATAGTCTGTGTCATGCTGCACAACATGTGCGTCCAAAGGAATGTACCACTGCCACCTGACATTGACATGCATGGGCCGGGTGAGGATGAAGGGGATGGAGACGGAGGCGAAGGAGCCCCCCTGCTAGTACGTGATGCAAGGGATGGCCATGCTGTTCGCCAAGCACTAATTGAAGAATACTTTTGAAACGCAGGGACCATGAAAGTAATGTGCCTGTGACACACTGGCTGCATGTGGACATGCACACTTGTTTTGTCAGAAGTGTCCCACTGTACACCATCACACATCAAATGTACATACACAAAAAGAAGTATGTCCAGCCAATGATTTTCTTGAACACAACGGGTGTATTTTCCAGACACGTGATAATGTGAACATAATCCCCTCACAACTCCCAGTGAACTCCCTCACCCACCCTACAAACCCCAAAAATATCCAAGTAAACTCCCTCACCCACCCTACAAACCCCAAAAATACTCAAGTAAACTCCCTCACCCACCCTACAAACCCCAGAAATACTCAAGTAAACTCCCTCACCCACCCTACAAACCCCAAATGTCCCCATATGTACAACAAACACTGGTCCCTTGACCAACGTACATTTTCCAAATTTCATTGTCTGCCCACTCTATTTCTTTGCTATTTTGGGATCCCGGGGTGCCATGGTCAAGCGCTGTGCACTCCTCCGCGTCAACCGAACGGGGCTCGATTGGGCCGAGGTAGAAGGGGTTGTGGCAGTGGAGGTGTCGATGGCCAGTCCCATGCCTGCCCCAAGGTGTGGGCGCTGCATATGAGGCAGGGTTGCAAGCAGGGCCTGCGTAAGTGCCCCCAGACACTCCCTCATGGCATTTGTGGATGCCTCAACAGCAGCAGTGTTGGCTGCGATGGCTGTGGCAATGGCCCTCATGGAGTCATTTCCATCTGATATTTGTTGCCGCATCAGTTCAAGCATCGACTCCTGTCGTGCCTCAACTCTTGACAGGTGAGCCTCGAAGGAGTCGTTGGCTGTAGGAGTGCTGGTGACCGGGGTGGTGGTAGGCAGGGTGGTGGTAGGCAGGGTGGTGGTCGGCAGGCTGGTGGTCGGCAGGCTGGTGGATGGCACTTGTGTGGTGCCCACGTCCAGGGCAAACTCCTCCTCAAAGAGGCATATGTCTGACTCATCAAGGTCCGAGTCGTGGAGGCAGGGATCGTAGATGCTCTCTGCCTCTGTAGGGGTAGGGATGCTGGTAATGGGGTTTGGGGTGGGTGTGCCGTACATGATGGCACCCTCATTCTCCACCTCTGCATCCACAACATCCGCGGTGGTTGGCGGAGCAGGAATAGAAACGCCTCCCACTGTTGTGGGTGGCTGCTGCTGGACAGTGGGTGAAGGTGTCTCCTGCAGGGTTACTGCCTGGTGTGGCACACTGCCTGTTGCTCTGGGCAGTTTCTTGGGCCTGGGGGTGGCGGTGGCTCTGGTCCCTTGCCGTGCAGTGGATGAACTTTCACCCCTGTCCTCCATGCCATCTTCCTCATGGGTGCCTGGGGGATAGAAGAGATGCAGGTCATCAGTGATGGTGTCACATGGCAGCGATAATACATTGCGCTGTGATATGTTCATACATTCATGCATCTAATTATTGTAGGGGTGTGGCAGTTGGTGTTATGAGGGGGCATGTGGGCAATCAATGCATGGCTGGTGGCATTGCATTGGTATGGTGGATGTGTGGTGAGTTCCATGGGATACGGTTGGGTCATGTTGCACTTGTGTTGGGATTGGGATTGGCACTCAGCATGCGTGTGTAGCAGGGTGTGGCACACATTCTTGACTGGATATGTTGATGTGGGCCTGGGACATGCATTGCCTTAGCTAGTCTCACTTCCACATCACTTGTGCCACATCATGGTTTAGCCTACACGGATGTGATGGGTCACTCACCTTCTTCTGTGGATTTTGCGGCACCCACCTCCTGGTCTCCTATTCCCTCTATAGATTCAGGATCTATAAAGGTACTGTGTCCTCCCATGTCATCAACTTCACAGGGGAGTGTGGGCCCCCGCCTGTCACCATTGACAGGCGCTAGAGCTAGAGCACTAGTGCTTTCCAAAATAGACTACTGTAACGCCCTTTACTTGGGCAATAGTCACAAAAACATCAATAAACTACAAGTAGTCCAAAACAATACCATCAGAGCTGCCCTCAACATTCCCAAAAAGGCACACATATCCGAGACCAGACGTAATCTACGCTGGCTCCCTGTCAAGCATAGAATATCACTCAAAACGCTGGCCCTTACACACAAAGCCAGAGCTAACCTTGCTCCAGCATACCTTACCAACCAACTCACACCTCACACCTCCTCTAGACCACTCAGAGTAGCACAAACTAACACCATGACCATTCCGAGATTCAAACTTCACAATTCGGGTGGAGCTAGCTTCCCTGTACAAGCTTCCAAACTATGGAACACCATCCCTGCGCCTTTACGAGCAGAACCCTCATTTAACCGGTTCAAACATAACACGAAATGTTGGCTCCATAACTTGGACTACATGTCAGACTAACCTCTTGACCCCAGCATGATGGACTGCTGCCAGCTCACTTTGTAATTCATTGTATCTTTGTATGCACCTTCTATATTATGTTTGTTCCTAACTGTAACTGCATTGGAACTTTTTGCTGACTGAATTGCTTGTACCTTCCTGTAACTGTAACGCAACTCTTTAACGAACTTACGCGCCCTTATGCCTCCGGGCCTGGTTGCGCTTTATAAATAAATAAATAAATACAAATTGCGGCCCTCCTGTTGTCCGCCAGGATCTTTCCCACCTCTTTCGACAGTCGCGCACACTCCTTGGGGAGGTTCCCACCGCCGACACCCTCTGTGCGACCTCCTGCCAGACTTCTTTTTTTTTGGTTTGGGCCGCATGCTTCATGTCGGTGCTCCTGATCGTGTCCGCATGCTGGGCCAGGGTGTCAGCGAGCATACTTAGCTGAGCGTCTGAAAAACACTGTTTTCACTTCCTGGGGGTCGCCTTCCTGGTAGCCTTGGACATCCTGCTTCTATTCTGCCACAGAACAACACAAAAGAACTGGTGGTTGTGGAGGATGGCAATGGATTGTGTTTTTAAAGATGGCCGCCGGCCCATTTCCCGTTCCTGCACGATGACGTAATTTCCAGGTCCGTTTTTTGCGAACACCGGTATTTTGGGGTTGGTATGAGGCGGTAACGCTATGGACGGGCCCCGCAATGCCAGTATAGGGGGGTTGGTGGCCCTTTACCGACATGGCGTATTGCCACTACCGGCATGGGGGAACGCGTGTGCTCGTGCACTCGTAATCACCCGCTGTTAGCGGGTTCATACGAGCACGGACCCGCTCATTCCGGCATGCCGGTAATGAACCCGGTTTTACCAGGCAACTCGTAATGAGGGCCTAAATCTTTTAAGTCTTCTTGTTGTTGACTAGATAGTTTTTGGTGAATTAATTCTAAGTTATCCATTTCTTCTGGTACCAAACAAGATAGTATCGTGGCAGTCCAATTTTTGTAGGTGATTTACTATTCACCTCGGATCCCCCTGCGCTGGACTCAGATCCACTTTAACACAATGGGCCTCATTAGAGGTTTGCTGGTACAGTAACAACGGTACCGTTAAGCTTGCCGGTACAGTTGTTACCGTACCGGCAAACTACGAGCTCTGCTCGCGGGTGCCTTTTCGCCCGCTAGGTCTGAACTGGCAGGCGGACCTGCACCCACGAGCAGACCATGCTGGATGCACCGGCACCATTCTGAATGGTGCTGGTGCATCCGGTCTCCCCATTCCCATTGAGCCCTATGGGGCTTGAATGGGAATGATGAGCCTTTTTTACCGGCGCTCGGAATGGGCAAAAACCGGGTCTGACAGGGCCGTAATGATGCAGTAATTGCCCATTCCCAGGCGCCGGTAAAAAACGACTTTGGCCGCAGCCGTGCCAGGCTTACCAGCACAGCCACCGCCTAAGTCGTAATGAGGCCCAATGTCCTTAGGACTTTCACGTATCCAATTTCTCGGTGATTCACGGTTCCCTCCGGATCCCCCTCCGTCAGGCTCGGATCTACTTTGACACAAAATCTTCCATCAGTCTCCCTCCGCCGGGCTTGGACCAATTTATCTACTTTAACACAAACTTGCTTTAACACAAAGCTTTCAATTGATCTCCCTCTGCTAGGCTCATACCAACTTTATCTATTTTGCCATCAACTTTTTTTATTGTATCAACATCTATTTTTTTTTAATTTTTTTTATTAAGTGTATATGGTTTATTACAAACCTTTCACAATCTACAATTTAATTTTAAAAGATCATAAGCAGCAGACAGGGGTGTGATACTGGAAATGCATCGAAGGGACAAGGCCTCTGTATCCTTGTCCTTTACTGCTTTTTATTGTGTGTTCTGTCGTGTTTTCCGCGCCGGAGTTCATGTGGGACTCCTGGCGGTGCAGTTCTCTCTCCTTTGGTTTGGTGAACGGACCCGTGGGATACCCTTATGGCACACATGGGCGGGGGTACAACCCTGTGCCCCTAGTGTATGTTTTTGGGCACCTGTGGGTGGCCCGCAGAGCAGGGTTTGGGCTAGTGGCAGCTCCATGCTGAATTTGACAGGTGCGCGGAGTATCCTCCATTTTGGAATACCCCGGCCCTGCCATTGGGATCAGTTGATTCTGAATGAAAAACAAAATGGCCCCTGCGGCCTCTTGCTTTCTACTACATATTACCTTGTTTTCCCAAAGTCCTGGGAAGGTCTGACTCTGTCCCTTCCCCCTGACTGGCTGTTGGGTGGAAGTGCCATATATGGTGTTGTTGTGAAGGCCCGGCCAGACTAGCTGGAGCCTTCCCAGTGATGTATGTTGTGGGTACCTCCTGTGGGTGGGACCGGGGTGAATAGAGTGTGTGACGAATATGCATTCTGTGTTGTGGATGTCTAGTATCTGGTGGTTGACACAATGACTGAGACAGCCCTGCCCGAAACCGGTATGAATGCAGTTAGGAGTGTTGAATGGCTCGGTACTTGTCCCAATACACATAACTTGTTGTGAGTGTCTGGAGAGAAGTGAATGGCCTGAATACCTCATGTGCCTGATTGGCTGCCTGCCTGCATGAATGCCCTTCGTCGTGATTGGATGCTTGAGTGTGACCCTGCGGAATGAATGGGAGATCAACAGTATATCTGGGGACCTCTCGCTGCTAGGAATCGTGTTCAGAAGCTGAAGTCCACTACGACGAGTAACTGGAGCAACTGAAACTTGACCTTGAAGCCCTGCTGGACGAGAAGAATTGCTGCTGCTCTCCTTCACAATCTGAAAGCTGCTGTGCCTCTAGGGAATGTTTTTGGGCAACTGTGTGTGACCCACAGAGCAGGGTATGGGCTGATGGCAGCTCTGTGCTTAAATGACTGGTGCCCTGAGCATCCTCCATTTTGGGATGCCCAGGCCCTGTCATTGGAATCGGTAGATTCCTGATGGAGACAAAATGGCCCCCATGGCCTCTTGCCTTCCATCACCTGTTAGCCTGATCTTCCCGAAGTCCCAGGAAGCCCTGCCACTGTCCCTTCCCCCTGACTGGCTGTTGGGTGGAAGTTCCGTATATGGTAGTGTGGGGAAGTGCCAACCAGACTAGCTGGAGCCTTCTCAAAGACTGTATGTTGTGGGTACGCCTATGGGTGGGACCTGGGTGAATGTAGTGTGCGACGAATATACATTCTATGTTGTGACTGTCTAGTATCTGGTGTTTGACACGATGGTTGAGACAGCCCTGCCCGAAACCGGTATGAATGCAGCTTGGAGTGTTGAATGGCTCGGTACTTGTCCCAATACACATAACTTGTTGTGAGCGTCTGGAGAGAAGTGAATGGCCTGACTACCTTGTGTGCCTGATTGGCTGCCTGCCTGCATGAATGCCCGTAGTCGTGATTGGATGCTTGAGTGCGACCCAGCGGAATGAATGGGAGATCAACAGTATATCTGGGGACCTCTCACTGCTAGGAATCGTGTTCAGAAGCTGAAGTCCACTTTGACGAGTAACTGGAGTGAAGCTTAAGCTTGAGCCCTGCTGGACGAGAAGAATTGCTGTTGCTCTCCTTCGCAATCTGAAAGCTGCTGTGCTTCAAGAACTGACCCAGAGAGGACCTGGTAAGGCGCCCTCTTCCGGAGCCATGAGAGACCATCGTGCACAGCTGATCTTTGCCTAAGCTCTCTGGTAGACAGACCTTCGACAGGCTGCTGACCCGATACAGGGACTGCTACGGAACTCCAAGGAGAAGCGCCCGGACTGTTGTCTGCCACCACTGTCGCCGACTGGAGCCGCCGTGCTCCCGTTGCCTAAGAACTTCATTGATCCAAGGACGCTCTCGTCTGTATCGTCGCCGTTGTATCCTGCTGGAGAAGGCCTGACCATCGACGTGCCAAGGAGCATCCACCGGTGGGTTTTCCCGCCACCCAAAGACCATAGAGATGCCGACGACTCAACGCCCTTGCTGGGCCACAGTTCTTCAACTCTTTGCGGTCCAGAACTATCGACACCGAGGTGCCCCGCACGCCTCTTCCTGGCAGGACGTTTATGCTTCCCTGTCAACGAGCAACGCTAGGAACGATGCAGCCACTTCATCGTCGTAGCTCGACCTGTTCTCCATCGGACGTTCGACGACCCGTGACTCCTGCCTGAAAGGGAGGACACTCAAGAAGGGTTGTCGATTTCCCCGACGCGGAACGCTACAACACCAAGGTACTTTGGGATTGCAGAACTATTGGGAAGTCTAAGGGTGAACAATATATGGACTGGGCTTGTATCTTTCTTCTACAGGTTGCCCAGGTGGGGGGATCTCCACACAGAGCTGTGTTTAATGGTAGTTACCAGCATTTTGCCTATTGCTCAACCATCCTGCTTTCCTTCAGCTCTCTACTGCTGGTTTCCTCTTTATTTTGATCTGTGTGTCATTCTGACCGTATGCACTTTAATAAGATCTAATAATGTTAGTGGTACCACTTTAGAATTGTACATATTTACCATTGTTGATTTTCGGAGTACAAAGTGAGTTATCGTGATTGTGTATATGACCTTAAATATTAATTATATAAAGACTGTGTTTTAACCGACACAGTGTGCGGACATTCCTTCGTGGGTGCTCGGGGACTACACTGTACTTAAGAACCAGCTTGCATCACCTCCCGAGAAGCTATGCCTTGATTGCTCGACCACATCTACCAATACTAGAGAATCTTGGCAGGGGTCTCTGTGCCTCCCCTCTACCATATATAGAGGGGAAGTGCAGAACCCCCCTCTGGTCTTTACAAGGGGCAACTAAAACACATACAAACAGTAATCAATTTACACTTTGGCGCTGAATCTAAAATAAACATTAACATCTTGTGCAGCAGAGTTTTAGTTGGTTTTACTTAATTTACCAACTTTTGGTAGTCCTAGTTTTCATCGTTCTCGCTAATATGTTCTAGCACTTTAAATAACTGTTCCAGAAATGTGGATGTTGCATAGTTAACTCTTGGTGTTTTATAGTCATATATCAAATTCCACAATTTTTCAGAGTCTACGCCGCATAGATCTACGATGTTACACCTGAGATATATGTTTCTTATATCTCTCAATTCTCTGCAGAATAATATCAGGTGACTTAGGGATCCTTCTTTTTGTTTGCATAATCTGCATTTTATACATATTGGTTCTTTGCTATATCTCGCCATAGTTGTTTTGTTATGCAAGATATTTAGTCTGATGCGCAGTAGTAGGTCTCGTTGTTTGTTTGTAGAAGTGTGTGGGTCTTTGATGTTCCTCTTTTTATTTCAGTTTTGAACCAGTCTTCAGCCCATATCATTCTTTTGACCAAATTTTGATTTTCTGCTAGGATGCTTACGTCAAGGCCCAAAGCTTCAAGCGTCGGGGCACACTCTTTTTTCCAGTCTTCAATTACCTTTTCTGTGAAATTGTTGTTGTTTTCACATAGTACTTTGAATTATGGTGGTATAGGGCTAATTATTGACCTTCTATAAAGCATAAGCTTATTATATGTAATGTGCACATATAAGGCTGTTAAGCCAAGTTCATGACGGATCACAATCATTGGAGTAGATTTCGGTATTGGTAGGATGCTTTTCCTAAAAAGCCCCTCCAGGGCATTCCAAAAATCTTCTCCAATGTTCATGCAAGTTTCTCCACCGTATGTTAGTGTTGGTATTACTTTGAGCCTGTAGAATGTGATTACAGGTTGGAAGGAGAACTTGCTGTATATTTTATTAATGATATTTGCTTGCGCAGTTATTTGTTTTGTTTTCATCTTTAGCATCTTTTTCCAAGGCTCTTCGTTCCTTGTCCCGCTTTGCTGTACACCTATGTATCTTATTTCGCTACTTAGCTCCATTTGCTTGTTGTTCAGGTTCCATTTGGCGCTTTTGCTCCTTTTACATCTTCTGTCACCAAAAAGCAAGATTTTAGACTTTTCTGCATTTATTTCCAGGTCCTTATCAGAAACATATTGTTCGACATGGGCCAGGGTGTGATGCTGGAAATGCATTGGAGGGACAAGGCCTCCCTGTCCTTGTCCTGTAGTCCTATTGGATACCCTTATGGCACCCATGGGTGGGGTTACAACCCTGTGCCCCTAGTGTATGTTTTTGGGCACCTGTGTGTGGCCCACAGAGCAGAGGATGTGCTGGTGGCAGCTCCATGCTGAATTTGACAGGTGCTCTGAGTGTCCTCCATTTTGGGATACCCAGGCCCTGGCATTGGAATCAGTTGATTCCTGATAGGAAACAAGATGGCCCCTGTGGCCTCTTGCTTTCTATTGCTCGTTACCCTGTTTTCCCAAAGTCCTGGGGAGCCCTGACTCTGTCCCTTCCCCCTGACTTGCTGTTGGGTGGAAGTTCCATATATGGTGTTGTTGTGAAGTCCAGGCCAGACTGGCTGGAGCCTTCCCAGTGACTGTATGCTGTGGGTACACCCTGTGGGTGGGACCTGGGTGAATGGAGTGTGTGACCAATATGCACTTCTTGTTGTGGATGTCTGGTTTCTGGTGTTTGACACAATGACTGAGACAGTCCTGCCCGAAACTGGTATGAATGCAGTGTGTAGTGTTGAATGGCTAGGTACTTGTCCCAATACACATTCCTTTTTGTGAGTGTCTGAGAGGGAGGAGAATGGCCTGAATGCACTGAATGCCTGATTGGCTGACTGACTGCTGAATGCCCTTCTGAGTGATTAGTTGCCTGAGTGTGAGCCAGCAGAATGAATGGGAGATCAACTAGTATACCTGGGGGCCTCTCACTGCTAGAAATCGTTCAGAAGCTGTAGCTGAAACTAACATTGAAACTGAAGCTGAATCTCGAACCCGAGCTTGAAGAAGAAGGTTGACTGCTGTCTCCCTTCGCCGAAATCCGAAAGCCGTTGAGACTGATCCAAGAGAGGACCTGGTTAGGCACAGTCTTTCCGTGCTCTGAGGGACCATCGAGCACTGCTAACCTTTGCCGAAGGTTCGTGGAAGTCAGACCCTCGACAGACTGCCGACCGGAGACGGGGACCGCCAAGGAGAATGAAGATAAGCACCTGACATTCCGTCTACCATCGTCAACCAGGGTTCGTAAGGTTTGAATAAATGGCTGGAGGCCTGTCGAAGACGAGTTGCACCGGAAGAGGGGACCGCTAGACGCTGTGTCATTGCTGTCCGGAGCTGCACGCTCCATTGCCTAAGACTTTTGATTCACGGACGCGCTCATCTGCATCGCCGCCTGCCTTATCCCGCCGGAGAAGGCCAGGCCGTTGATGCACTGAGGAGCATCCGTCTGTGGGTTTCCCACCACCCAAAGACCGTAGAGACGCCGGACGACTCGACGCCCTTGCTGGGCCACAGTTCTTCACAATCTCTTTTGCGGTCCTGAACTATCGTCATCGAGGTGCCCCGCAGGCCTCTTCCTTGCAGGACGTCTTCGCTCCGTCGTCGACGAGCACCACTGGGGCCGAAGCTGCCACCTCGACAGCAAGTTCACTTTCTTCGAGGGATCTCGACGATCCGTGGCTCCTGCTTTAAAGGGAGCCGCTCAAGAAGGATCCGTTGACGACTCGTCATCGAACTCTGCTATTCCAGGTACACTGGGGTGGTAGAAACATTGTAGAAGAAAATAAGACTTATAGAACAATATATGGACTCGGCTTGTGGCATATCTTTATTTTACAGGTTGCCCAGGTGGGGGGATCTCCACACAGAACTGTGTCTAATGGTAGAGGGCAATATTCTGCCAATTATTCTATCCAACTGCTTTCCCTCCTATATCTATTGTTAGTTACCTTTATTAAGTGATTTGTGTGACATTTAACCAGAGTACAGTTGATGCACTTTAATGAAATCTGATAATAATTGTGGTACCACTTAGAACTGTATATATTTGCCATTGTAGATTAACTGAGCACAAAGTGAGTTATTGTGATTGTGTACATAACCTTGAACCTTAATAATATAAAGAGTGTGTTTTAACAAATACAGTGTGTGGATATTCCTTTGTGGGTGCTTGGGGACTACACTGAACTTAAGAACCAGCCTGCATCACCTCCTGTGAAGCTAGGCCTTGATTGCTTGTCCATTGCTACCAACAATAGAGAATCTTGGCTGGGGTCCTCTGTGCCTCTCCTCTACCATATAGAGAGCAGTAGTACAGACACCCCCCTCCAATCTTTAAACAGGGCTCTTTGGAAACCAACTTGGGTGTGATCTAATATGATCAGGTCACCTGCATATAATAAACGACCGACTGGTCTGGGAATATTGCATGTCTTCAATAAAAAAGCAAAAAAGAGTGGCTGCCAGTGGACAGCCTTGTTTCAGGCCTTTCGTTGTCATAATTTCTTTCGATAGATTACCACTTTGATCCAATTGAATTCTTATTGATGTATTGGAGTGTAATTCTTTCATTGCTTTTAATAGGACACCCTTTTGCTTCTAATTTTTCCCACAGATGTTTTCTATTTATACTATCGAATGCTTGACGCAAGTTGATACTGGGCATGTACAGTTTTTGTTTATATGTGAAAGCTCTTTTTTTCATCAGTGCCAAAAGTAAAAGATTCAAGCTACAACCTACTTGTTCGACAAAGCTGGATTGGCGTTTGTCATAGGCGTTTTCATCTTTAATCAATTTTTTTAGATGTATTAGTAGGAGCGAGGCGAAAATCTTTCCAACACAGTCCAGCAAAGCAATTGGTCGATAGTTTTTTGGCTCCAGGCGATTCCCTTTTTTAAAAAATAGGGACGACAATAGCCGACTTCCATGATTTGGGAATTTTTCCAAGGTTGACAATCCTATTGAAACGCATGTCGCAATATTTGGGCCATTTTTCTGGGTCTGCTTTCAGCACTGCATTAGATAGCCCGTCTGGGGGGTCCGTGAAGAGCTTGCTATTTTTTTTATCAGAATCTTTGTCTTCTTTATCAAACTTGATGTTCCATGCTGCACTGACTTCCTCTTGTTTGTTATCTATCAGAGGTGATTGCCTTGGATCATTGAACAATTTTACAAAATGGTTGGTCCAAGTAGTTTCTGAGATAGGGTTTAAGAGATGTGAAGCCGATTGCTTCTCATTTAACAGATCCCATAGGTTTCTGCTGTTTGTGTTTTGCAAAGCCTTCTGCATGCATTCAGCATTGTGTTGTAATAATGATGCTTTGTGCGACTTTTGCCAGTTTTTGTATTTTTGTTTTCTTTTACGTATCAATTCCTTTTTTTCTTGATAGGTCTGAATTTTTAGTGCATATAAATCTTTCCGCCGTTGTTTTTTTTGTGCCATTATTTCCATGTCATATTCATGCATTTTCTTGAATTTCGGTTTTGTAAATTTACCTGTTTTTTCTTTAAAACTCTGTAGAGTCCCATCATATTCCACAGACATTTTTTCTTTTGTTTGCCATTTATCCAGGTTTTGTAATACAGTGACTAGATCATTGCGCTTCAGCCTCAGGCAATTTTGGCCTGTTTCAAGTTCAATCTTTGTATCCCACACCAGTTTTTTCTTTGTCTACCGGCGCGAGACCGATGCAATAATTGGATCATGGTCACTATGCACGGCAGGGATTACATGGAAACTCAAAATCTTTGGTAGGGATTTTCTGAAACAAACATGTAATCTAATATTTTACTTGTCTTGCCATTTGTCCAGGTATCGACTAACGGGATCTCCCCTTTCATATTTCCATTTAGCTTGTGGAATCTCCTAAGATCCATTTCTTCTTTCCAGTTCTGTCCACGTTTAAATTTTTTCCATTTTTACCGATATTTTCTGTCTGTATGTTCCATTTTTCCTCAAAGCAGTTAGCACTGAGATCACCACAGATGATAATATCCATATCCTGGTAGGCCTCTCTTTTACAGTCCAGCCAACCGTGATTAAGTCTATGAATTGTTTGCTTTCTTTCTTTCGAGGGTTCCAATATATATTCAATATTAGTAATGTCTGATGTAATGTAGATGTTTCTGACTCGATTTGCACTATTGTCATTTGTATATATGGGTTTATATTTACGGACTCATTCACCGTCATCCACGATACATTTTGATCATGGTCATTCGGCCTGAAAAGGGCCTACCAATCGAACCAGCTTTGGCTGTATTGAGTAACATATTCTACCCATCTACCAGGGGCGGAGTTCTCATCCACGATTCTTGCATACAAATGATTTCAAGGTTACTGATGTTCTGATTGAAGTCATTGAAAAGGTGGAGGAAGCCTCTGGTATTCCAGCTCCCTATTTTCCACAGCTCTACTTTTGTTTCCTGGGTCAGCTACATTTTGGGTTTCGTTGCAAGGGAGCCAGCCAAGCCATTCCAATATTTGGGATCGTCCTTTGGTTTTTGAGTTGTGGCATTTTGCTGGTCTGCATTTGGAGTGCTTTTAATGGTTATTTTCATTTTGTTTAGATGTTCCTTTTCATAACTTCCTATTTGAATGTCTCTGTTTTCTTTTTCTTGAGTCTGCAGTATAGCATTTTCCATGTTTGTCCTTTCCATTGTGCTTTAAGCACAAGGCTTCATGTTTCTTTTTGGGCATCTTCTCAATTTTTTGCACTCTGAATTTCTTCCCTTGCTTCAATTTTTGGGAGGTCTCTGTCATTTTGGTCTGCCCTGCTTTTTGTACAATTTTCACTTTTTTCGCCGCTCCAGATCCTGGCACTAAGGCCTTCATCTGGTACTGATCTTCCGATCTTGAAGCCAAGTGATGTGAAGTTTTTGGTAGCCTCTATCATGAGGCAAGAATCACAGAATTAGTAACAATTTCAACTAAGTCGACTCGTGATTCATTAAGAAAACCTACGGTCAGAACTTCCTCTGATTTTATGATCTTTAGTTGGGGTATGTACGTAAGATTTTCATAATAGCTGATCTATTCTGTATTAGACCGTCTGAGGTTCTTGACATTCGTTCCAGAACAACAACAGTATTAGCTGGTGGTTTTTGCTTTGGTTTACTCCATTTTTTGTTCGGTCCAATTGTTTTATGATATGATATGATATTTTATTTATATCGCGCTTGTACACAAGTGTTTCAGAGCGCGACCAAGCAAAGGGAGGGGAACAAGGGAGAACAAAAAAAATAAAAACAACAATCTTACTAGGCCCAATGACATTAAGAACGCGCAAGTACATGGAGAAGGGAAAAGGGGGAAAGTGCGTGGAAGTGGGAGAAGTGGAAAGTGCAGAACAGAGGAGAGAAAATAATAAGTTAAATAAATGAATAAATACAGGCAATGAAAAAGTGGTAGTGCAGCCAGCAAGTGGCAAGTGCAAGATTAGTCAGATAGGGTATATCTGATAAGTGCAGAGGAAGAGGGGGGGACTGTATGGGTACAGATACATAACCCAGTCTAATGGGAGGCCCGGGGGCAGTGCAGGAGGGAGGCAGGATGAGCAGGTAACTGGGCCCGAAGGACAGAGCGTGTCCAGGTGCACAGTGCCAAGAGAGAAAAACAGGTCATCAGGGGAGAAGAGGGGCAAAGGCGGAAGCGAAGAGGAAGGTCTTCAGGTGCTTCCAGAACCGGAGATGGTTCTCCTCAAGTTTCAAGGTGGCTGGTAGGGAGGCCCCCAGCCGAAGACAGATATCTGCCTCCAGCTCGTTTCTTTGAAAAACGACTGACCCTGAGGGAGTTAGAGGTAGAAGAGCAAAGGGCTCGAGAGGGGAGGTATTTGCGGAGGGATAGTTGAACCTATTTTGGACGCAGGCCCCAGAAAGCCTTGTGGACAATGCAGAGGGTTTCAAATGTAATCCTTGCATCCACTGGGAGCCAATGAAGGGATTTCAGAGCTGAAGAGATACGATCCCAGGGCTTGAGGCCAAGGACAAGTCTTGCAGTCCTGTTCTGGATTAGTTGTAGAGGGCGGAGAGTGGAGGCAGGTAGATTTAGGTAGATTTAGAAAGAGGCTGTTACAGTAGTCCAACCCGGAGAGAACCAAAGCTTGAGAGACAGTGAGCTTCTGGGGGAAAGAGAGGAAAGGCAGAGTACCTCTGAGGAGGTGGAGTAAAATGTTTGACATTTTAGAGATGTCAGAGATGTGTGCGGAGAAGGAAAGTGAGGAGTCAAAGATGTCCACGAGGTTCTTGGCCTCGCAGGTGGGGGTAGGAGGAGGGCCAAGGGAGGCCGGCCAGAGAGTAAGGGGAAAGGATGGTGAAGGTGTACCGATGAGGAGGATCTAAGTCTTGTTGGCATTTAGACAAAGATTGTTGGCAGTACACCAATTTTGAAAATGAGTTGAGTGTCATCCGCATAGCACTGGAAGTTTGAGCAGAACATGGAAATGCAGTATGCGAGAGCTACCAGATATTGTTTGAAAAGCCAAGGCGAGAGGTTAGTCTCCTGGGCAACACCACAGGTAGAGAAGGAGATCGACGAAAGGAAGGACCCAAGTTGTACCAGGGAGGGTCGATCAGAGAGGAAAGAGGTCAGCCAGCTCTTCTTTGTGTTTCATGGAGAGTAGACATTGCGCTATCTGAGTCTTTTGAACAAGAGTATGGTGACTCACTCCTTAACGGTACCAAAATCTGCTCCTTGCTTATTTCGGTGCATTTAGATATGCATTTTTCTAGTTTTTCACTTAGGGTTAGCAATTTTTCTGGATTCTCATTTTTATTTTCTATAGGTTCTACGCATACCTCCTCAGATTCATATATGTTAAAGTCTACAATCACTCTTTCTTGGTTTTTGTTTTCCAACAAATTATCCAACAAATGTTCTGTTTCATAGACAGAGCAATCAAGCAATTCCTGGATACTGGCATCATATTCGCTGGATTCATCGGAAGATAGCTGTTGCGACCTGTTTGCCACTGAGGGCAAGTTAGGCATTGCTCCTAGATGTTTTCCACATGGTGGAGGAGCTAGTGAGGTGCTTGGAGTCGCTGCTTCCGTCGGGATTTTAAGGTTTCTTAAGAAGCTTCTGGAGCCACAAATCTTTTTTGAGTCTTGTTTTCTTATATTTGTTGATTTGTATGTACATTTTGAGATTTTCTTTTGTATAATATCCAGCTTTTTAGCTTCCGATTTTAGTGTGGCAGTTGGATCGAAATTGAGAATGGATTAGTCGAAACTCGATCTGAAGTCTTAGCAAGTTTTTTGTGTGGAGTCTAAGACGCTTAATTTTTCGTCTGTGTTTATGCTTGGGATCTTCGGGCTCTGAGATGTCATATAAAGTTTTTCTGATGAAACTTGCCCGTGCATCAAAGTTTCTTTTGCCTGGCTTTTGGTGATTTGGTTGGTAGTCTGGTCGCTAGCAAACTCAGCAGTGCTTGCTGTATTTCTCCTTTCTGGTGTTTCGATATCTTTTGATTGTAACAATAGATTTGAGACAAATTCACAGATGCCTTCGAGAAAAGAGAGGTTTGTCTGATTTGGGATCCTGTAGCAAGTCAAACAGTGTTTTTAGAACTACTCCATCCATTTCTTTTTCTCGACTTCTATTTTCCTTGATTGCCTCCATTACTGATTCAACACAGATCATTTTGCTGTTCATTAGGGCAATCATGGTAGATTGATCTCGCTGGTTGTCGTTTAAATTCTCGTATAATTTTAGAAAAGGCGCCATGGTAATGGCTATAGATGCTTTAATGGATTCCTGGGCCTCTTTTATCCATCTTAATTCATTTTTGGCTCCTTTTTGGCTATGGATCTTATGTCTCTTTAAAGAGATTCTTCTGGTTCTTTTGCTCTCATTTGGACTGTATTCGGATAATGAAGAGTTGTCATCCTCAAGTGAGAGTACTTCTTTTGAGGCAGCCTTTGTGTGTGGTAATAAATGTGTAATTTGTTCTTGTAATAATCTTATTTCAGAGGTACAATTTATGTCAGCATAGACAGGATCGCCTATTTCCACAGCCAGCATTGTTTTTAGCAATTCTAAGTCACTTTGGTGGAGGTCTTTAGGTGACAGTGCATGTATATCTTTAGAGATGTGGGACTCATGCTGTGCAGTTTTAAATGCTTTTTCAGGGGGAGATGTCATCCGTGGTTGCTTTAGGGCCAATACCCTATTTTGAGTGTTTAACTCTTTCTGCTCTGTTGTGTTTTTGTTTTTGAATTATTGTTTTGTCCAAGTTTTGCCCAGCGGGCAGAGGCTTCCAGGTTTTAAGGAATGTCACCCACCAG
Source organism: Ambystoma mexicanum (assembly GCF_040938575.1). Lineage (NCBI taxonomy): Eukaryota > Metazoa > Chordata > Amphibia > Caudata > Ambystomatidae > Ambystoma > Ambystoma mexicanum. Next base: position 3,529,688 of record NC_090938.1, read on the forward strand.
ATAGCACCGCGTTTGTCTTCGCGGCGTCCTCTGTTCCCTGACAGGAGCACGATCAGACATGGTTCTGCTGCTCCTTTTTGAAGACGCTGGCAGTTGCCATGGCATCAGTTACCGACGCTGCATGCTGGTTGCTATGCACACGTAGGACGTGCGCCACAATGCGTGACTCTGCATCATAAGGCAACGTCCACAACCGGAAATAAATCCAGCGGTCGTACTCACTGCGGCGCTTTTGATTAAGCTACTACTGTTTACACTTCTTCGTTTTGGTTTATATTTGTTCTTTATGGATTCCTGATCCCTGCCTGCCTCTGGACTGCTTTTGGATTCTCCTTGCACTTTGTTTCTGACCCTCTGCTTTTTGTGTACGGACCACGGCTTGCTCTCTGGATTGGATACTGTTTGCCTTAAATAGATTGATTCGTCGTTGCCGACTCGGAACTCTTTGGATGTGCCTCGCTCTGTTTTTTAGACCTTGTTTCCCTGTATTCCTGCATATCTGGCTTAACGAACTTTGGACTCATCAGTGCAGTGTACTACTACCTGTCCTCATTTACTCTTACTGGACTAGAGACGCTTTCCTGTCTATTATGATATTAGGCGTCCTCGTGCCAGCGGGAATAGTGTTTAATCTTCTGCAGCCTGAACTAGAGACGCTTTCCTGTTTGCTGCTCTAGGCGTCCTCATGCCGGCGGGATAGGTGGTTGTTGTCTCGCTTCTTCGCCCAGGACACTACGTGGACTCAACAAGGATTCTACACCTGTTTGAACATTGTTTCTCCACGTCCTTGAACTTTAGTAAGCTCTGCTCAGATCTCTTATTTCTATCTTGCTCTTTCCTTTGGTTTCATGATCAATGTGAGATCCAGTATATATTTACTAGGTATCTATAGAACCGTTTGGGAGCCACCACCTACGTTCCCGTTCCAAACACCTTAGGATTCAAGTATACTTATGCAGGTGGGCTATCGTCTGCTTTGGGGCTAAAGAGTTTATATCTGTACCTGTTGGTTGCTAACTTGTTCCTCTTTACTGCAGGTGTTTGGTTGGTGGTTTCCTGTCTTCCGACTAATGGACCCCTTTGCTTGTCTACTTGAACAACAAAGGGTTACATTTGTAGGAAGAATTCTTTGTCTACTGTCTCCTAATCCCTAGCTGAGAAATCACTGCAGAGTTTTGGTTGATTCTTGACACAGGTCTGCAGTCGCAATGTTTACTTTCCCAGAGATAGATTTTTCCTTGTGAGCTTCTTTTAATTCGGCTGCACGTATGTTTGCTAATAGATCGTCGTCAGTGATCTCTGGGGTGATTTGCATTTCAGTGACTCGCTGGGATCTTGTGGGGTAGTTCTTAAAGGCACAGGTACTTGTGAATTTGTACGTGATGGAAACTGTGCAGTATTTGACTGTGTAGCGTTTGACTGTGCAGCATTTGGCATTCTAGCTGCAACATCTCAAGCAAGTTTGCCATTAAAGTGCCACCTCAGTGTTCCAATATCTGAGCTGGAGTAGCATGTTTTTTTTGGTTGTCGTTTCCAAATATGGGAGTAAAACTATCCCATGTCCTTAGGGCTTTTCCAGGTCTGAGCAGTAGCACTTGTGTCTGGTTGATTATCACTTTTGGAGTTTAGCGTATTTTCATTTTCACTTTCTTTTATCTCTTTGACTGATTCTTTTCTTTGTTGCATGGACGAACAGGCGGTGCCTGTGTCCTGCATGAACTCTGTATCCAGGGGCGAGGCTTCCCCGTATAGCGGAATCACAGACAACTGGGAAGCACTAGGGTTCGTGGGACGCACAGCCTCCACCGGGCTCGGCACGCCTACCCGAATCAGCGAGTCACTGCCGCCCACACACCCATTCAGACCACATGGATGCGGAGGCCCGCAAAGCGAGGGAAAGTCACCCGAAAACACACCGCCGAGGGCGCAACAACCACAGGGCTCCGCAGCAGCCAAGTAGCCCAGCCCGACAGCCCAACAACACACAGAGGATCCACGGCTCCTGTAATGCTGCACACAACACCCAGCCCACACGCGCCCACGGGGGGGGGCGGGCGGCACAGCGTGGTAAGGCAAGTTCAGAGCATGTTAGAGGGCCGTTTGGAGAGGCAAGAATGTCAAGTATGGGCGAGGTGCAATTTGTGGGAAGACTTTGAAAAAGTGGGCTGCTGACATTTGGCCCACAGTTAGTGTTTGGAAGAGGGTTCGAGGGGCACAGTTTGTGGGCAAGGTCAAGGGCACGTACCTGACTTCAGGTTCGAGAGTTCATCACTTCGGATTCCATTTGCTGGTCTTGCTCACACATAGGCGAACACTTGGCAAACACTCTGCAACTACCCGCGTCTTGGGTGTTTTTTTAAAGTCTGGTATTCAATGGAAACTGAGGATAGACTCCACAGTAGAGGACAGGCTCCTTCAGGCAGGCTCCTTCCAGGCAGGCAAACAGAGGTTTTCCTTCTCCTTCCAAACACTCGGCAAACACTCTGTCAGGATTTTTCTTGACCCATTGCAGGACCACTTCGATTTACAATGCTTTGCCACTTTTTCACTTACTCTCAGCTGGTACCTTACAGAGACCTTCGATTGAGCAAACACGTGGTGCTGGACCACTCTGTTAAAGATATCATATCTTGGTTTCAAAGTTCAATCACTCATCTGCAGTTCAACTTTACTCGCGTTGGTTATCACATGCGTTTCATACAATGTTCGTTCCAGCGCTAGCCATAGAATGTTGCTGCTTGCAACCTTGGCTTCAACACAGACTAGTCTTGTAAGGGTTTCCCCAACTCACCGGCTGTGTGGATTTCACTGACGCTGCTTTGTTGTTGGAGCCAAGGACAGTAGAATAGCAGCTGGAGATTCTCCCCACCTTGATTATCAACACAGGAGGGCCCTTCGTACCTCTGACACACAATGCAGGATTCCTCAGCCTCGTTTCCTGGTTTTACGCTTTCTATTCTCGAGGCTTTGTGAAAGTAACAGTTCCTTGTTGAAAAGGTCATAGGAACTTCCCTCCTTTAGATCCCCTTCTGTTTCACTGTCTTTCTCCTCATGTTAAACTGCCATCTTGGAACTGCTGTTTCCTCGTGTGCTTTGCTTTGCTCAGCCTTTTATCCGTGTGGGGAAGTGTAATGGAGGTCAGGTGTGTGTGATGGTCAGTAATTGCCTGACCTTTTCTCACCACTGTATTGGGACATGTCAGGTATACGGCTCGGGCGTTAGTCCATTTTCTCTCATCGTGGGCTGTCTGTGAGAAAGTGTTTGTGTTGTAAAGGGGTGGGGGATGAGTTCCTCAATATCCTACCTGGTATGATGGGGTAAAGGTGTTACAGGGAAGGGGATACTGCGTCTCGCCATCACCTGCCCCACTCCCACTCCCCAAAGACCCCTCACCCAGATGACCCTCCCGCACTGGTCTACCCCCAGGAACTGGATCCAAAAGTAATAGCTGTGTCCTGGCCACCTGGATAACAGATCTCTGGGGACCAGTGGGTGAGACAACTTCTAGTTTCTCACATGATACATTGCCCATATTGTGAATCCAAGCATATGCTATATATCATTGTTGAATTGAATTGGCAGATATTTCCTTATTGTTCTATTGGTTGTACAAGTGAGGGACAGATATCATTTTCTTACAGTGTTTCCTTTAGTTTATTTTAGGTAGGGAAATCCTTGTCAGGGTAGGGATAGTGAGGTGTGTGAGGGGTCAGAAATGTGAAGTGGACAATTTTTAAAAAATAAAATGGCTAAAGTTCAAAACACTTTTACAAAGTTGTTCACCTCACATATCTGACCCCTCACACACCTCATCAGGTAGATCCAACTTCTCGTTGATCTTCCTATTAGGCAGCAATGCCGTGTCACCCACCTGTATAGTGGACGGCACCAAGTGTCGACGTCTGGAATCCTTGTTATTTTTTTCCCTCTGTTTTGTGACCACCGTTGGCACTTCCAGTTCCTTGGCTACTCTCAACCTATGGTCTGGAATCAGTTAGCGAACCTTCCGTGGTACTAATGCCTCAGCCGGCGATACCCCTGTTGTCATGTGAGGCATGGTCCTATAGACAAATAGGAATGTCGTCAATGCTCTCTCTTGCGGCACGCCTTCCCCTACTGCTATCCAGAACATTTTATTGAGCGTGTGCATAAACCACTCCACATCCCCATTTGCTTTAGACCAGCATGGGGTAATGCGCTTGTGGTCAATGTCCAGGTCCCCGCCAACCTTACGAAAAGAGGGCCATTGTCAGTCCTAATGGAGTGAGACAGCCCTTGTGCCATGAAGGCATCCTCTATGACGGAGATCACCATCTCTGCAGATTTGGAATTCACGAACCGAACCACGGGATACCACGACAACTTGTTGAGTAACACCAAAAAAATGTTGTTCTGTTGAATCATCCTGAAGTACATGCTCAGGGTGTGCCACGGTTAATCAGCTCTCATTGGCGTTTTGTTGGGTGGTTTTGGAGTGGCCCCGCCACCTGGCACGACTGACATTGCGCTATCATTGAGTTCACATATGCCTCCCAATCCGGAAACCACACATTTTTCCTGGGTGCAGGCTTTTGTTTTGCATGCCCCCTGGTGCTTGTGTATGCTTTCTTCAGAACGGTCTGAATCATTGATGAGGGGAATTACTATCCTTGTGTCCCGGAGTAACAGTTCTACAGCTTCCACTGACAGTTCAGCGCTCACTCGCCAAAGACCAAAAGCATTCTCCACTGGCTATCTCTTAGCTGATCCATCAAATGAATAGCAGCATCCCTCAGTGCTTGCTCGTTTGCTTTGCAATCCCCTCCAATGACATGGAGTTTGGTACCGCGGCCCTGGTAACCATATTAACCAGTTCTTATGTTTCCATGGTATGCTCAGATTCCACCTGACTGTGCAGCACCGGATGTCGGGATAGATAATCTGCCCGGATTCAAACTCCTGACTCACAGTGCACTCTTAATGTGTAGTCCTGTAATTGTAGCAACCACCACTCTGAGAGGTGGACGCGACACAGAACCCTGCTGGTAGCAGCAATTTGTGGTCCGTGACCACTGTGACAGGCCGACCAAACCCATAGATGTGAAAGTGTCAGCAGCCCCACAGCATTGCCAGTGATTTTCGTTTGTTTGAGAAAAGCTCCTCCCCGGAGTGCGTGTGAAGAGAGAGAGCACATAGGGGCCCTCTAGTGGTTGGCAATGAATCTGCTCAGCAGAATGCTTGGGCATTATGGGGGCTGCCATCTTGCAGTTGTCATCAGCATGAACCGTCTGATTGGCATTCTACTCGCGTACTTCCAGCGATCCCAGAGCGACCAGTGTCAGGGGCGAATCATAACACTTCCTCTACCTTTCTTCGTCACAATCTGCATCTCTTTTACACAGCTACCATTTGTTTTTCTTTCCTTATCTCTCCTTTCTCGACTGATTTCTCTCCCTTTTTCACCAGATTAAGCTGTGTCCTTGCTCCACTCTGCTCTTATCTCCACTCTCAAACTACTCCAAACAAACAAACAAACTCTATCCATCCCATCCTTTTACTCCCTCCCGGTAGCCTCTTCAGTCGGCTTTCACCAGCTTCTGATCTTGCTATTCTCTTTTCTCTCTGTTCCTCTTATGATTCTTCAGTAATTGTTACTAAAAAAATGCGATTTTTATGATCCCATTCAATCCTTCTCTTCTCACCCTAAGCGTGTGTTTCTTGTGTATTCTTCTCCTGAGCCCTCTCTTCTCCCCTTTCTTCCTCTTACTTTGCTAACTATTGTACCTCTGAAGTCTCTCTTCTAGGCCCTTTTTTGCCGTCCTCCACTCCCGACTTCCTTTTTCTCTTCTCAATATTATCTCTCACACTTTTATCTTTGATTTTGATGCTGCCACATTCCTACCTTGCACTCAGCCTACTGCCTCACCCCACAATCCTCTACCCGTGTCTTTCATTCCTCCATGTATCCTTCCCTTCTACCTCACTTAACCTCTTTCATCAATTTCTCTTTTGACCTTCAAGTACGCTATTATTCTTCCTATGTTTAAGAAACATGCGCTTGACTCCACTTTTCTGGATAGTTTCCATCGTGTTTCCATTCTCCCGTTTCTCTCTATGGTGCTTGGGCATGTGGTCTATGCTCGAGTATCTTCTTTCCTTGACCAGATCTCTCTTTTCCTCTATCAGTCCAGATTCCGACTACCTTGTAAAGACTGGTAGGGAGTGTCTGTACTTCTGCTCTCTATTTGGTAGAGGAGAGACACAGAAGACCCCAGCCAAGATTCTCTATTACAGTAGCAATGGACGAGCAATCAAGGCCTAGCTTCTCAGGAGGTGATGTAGGCTGGTTCTTAAGTACAGTGTAGTCCCCAAACCCCCACAAAGGAATGTCCACACACTGTATTACTAAAAACACAGTCTTTATATAATTAATATTCAAAGGTATGTACACGATCACAATAACGCACTTTGTACTCGGAAGTCAACAATGATAAATATATACAATTCTAAAGTGGTACCACCAATGTCATCAAATCTCATTAAAGTGCATCAACTGTACAGTTAAAATGTCACACAGATCAATAATGAGGAAACCAGCAATAGAGATAGGCAGGAACGTAAGATGGTTGAAACAATAGTCTTATTTCCTCCTATTAAGGTTTTACCCCCCTAATGTACCTGGTGGAGTAGAGTTCGCCGAAGATGCATCGACCGATCCTTCTTGAGTGACTCCCTTTAAAGCAGGAGCCACGGATCGTCGAGAAGCGTCGAGGAACTCGGCGTTCGGTGTCGGGGAATCAACGGCCTTTCTTGAGTGCCCTCCCTTTAAGGCAGGAGTCACGGGTCGTCAAACGTCCGACGGCGAACAGGTTGAACTATGGCTGTGAAGTGGCAGCTTCGTTCCCAGCGGTGCTCGTCGACGACAGAGCATAAGCGTCCTGCAAGGAAGAGGCGTGCGGGGCACCTCGGTGACGATAGTTCTGGACTGCAAAGAGATGATGAAGAACTGTGGCCCAGCGAGGGCGTCGATTCGTCGGCGTCTCTGTGGTCCTCAGGTGGTGGGAAACCCACCGGCGGATGCTCCTCGGCACGTCGACGGTCGGGCCTTCTCCAGCGGAATAAAGCGGGTAACGATGCAGACGAGAGCGTCCGATGATCAAATGAAGTTCTTAGGCAAGCGGGAGCACGGCGGCTCCGGTCGGCGACGGCGGTCGTCGACAGTGGCGGACAACAGTCCGAGTGCTTCTCTTTGAGATTCCGCAGCAGTTCCCGTCTCGGGTCGGCAGCCTGTCGAAGGTCTGTCTACCAGGGAGCTTTGGCAAAGATCAGCTGAGCACGATGGTCCCTCGTAGCTCGGGAAGAGGGCGCCTTACCAGGTCCTCTCTGGGTCAGTCCTTGGAGGCACAACAGCTTTCAGATTGTGAAAGAGAGCAACAGCAATTCTTCTCGTCCAGCAGGGCTTCAAGTTCAAGCTTCAGTTGCTCCAGTTACTCATCGTAGTGGACTTCAGCTTCTGAACACGATTCCTAGCAGTGAGAGGTCCCCAGATATACTGTTGATCTCCCATTCATTCCGCTGGGTCACACTCAAGCATCCAATCACGACTAAGGGCATTCATGCAGGCAGGCAGCCAATCAGGCACACGAGGTATTCAGGCCATTCACTTCTCTCCAGACAATCACAACAAGTTATGTGTATTGGGACAAGTACCGAGCCATTCAACACTCCCAACTGCATTCATACCGGTTTCGGGCAGGGTTGTCTGTTACGCTCACCTTGCTCCCACAGAGGCGTCGATCTGGACTGGACTGCTGCGATCTCCACCAATGTGACGCGTAGGGCCGAGATGACGGACTGGCCCACCTAGCTTTGTTTGCTTGGCCCGTAGGGATATTCTTCTGCAAGTGGAGAAAGGGAATTAACCACCCGTGGAGTTGAGCGTAAATCCCCCCACCCCGTTGTTCTCCCCACTGATCACCTTGGATGTCCCCTCTTATAGTCTCACCTGATGATTTGAAAAGATGAGCTCTCCATCCTGCATTGAGCGCAGGGGCGCGTAGATAACCAGTTGCTTCACTGGCTCAAAGGAATTGGTGAGTTCCAGGACAATATTGACTCCGATATTCCCGGCAAGACGCCGTAAGTATGTAGTTCGTAAGAGTTCAAATGCCTGACTTTCACTCTTGTCCGATTCTTTGCAGGTTGCAGCTTGACCTTACTGAAGAGTTCCTCGTGGCAACCGGTAATGTTCTGGTAAGGATTTGTATTATCCAACACAGTTCGATAAAGTAATGTCCATATGTAACCTGTTGCTTTCTCCCTTATTCAGGCGCTGAGAGAAAGTATGAAGTCTCGGGGAATAATGCCTCCTTGTTTCACCTTGCTGTCCTTTTGTTTCCCCTTAGGGGCCGGGGCTCGGCTAGGATGCAGTGGAAGCTGCGCCGACCCGTGAAGAAGAATAGTACCCTTGGTGGTAAAATCAGGTAAGTCTATGGGGAGTATTCCTCTGTGTATTCCCTTGGCTCACCTTGCTGTTCTTGTCTTCTCCTTAGGTGCCGGAGTGCGGCGGAAACATGCAGGAGGATGCGGTGAAATGTGAAGATGCTGCGAAGGCCGGTGAGTTCAGCGCGGCGCTGCAGCAGGCGAGGCGACACGCATAAAATCACTTCTTTCTTCCAGTCGAAGGCGCGATGAATCGGGAATTCAGGTAAGGATCAAAGGTATTGCTATTGTTCTAACCTTTTCTCCTTCTTTCTCCCTTTTTCTAGGAGCTCCAAACTCGAGGCGGACGTGGCGGGAGACTGGATGCAGACTTGCAGGCACAGTGAGCGTTACGCTGCTGGATGCAGAATAACGCGAAGCGTGTGCTGCTCTTCGGGCGTGGTTTAAATAGCCTCCAAAGTAGTCCCAGGTAAATATTCCTCCCCAGCCCCACCCGAGTAAAAAATAGTCCCTAGGTAAAATAGTCCCTTCAAAGCCTCTTTTGGCTTGGAGCTCTTGCAGTATGGTCTGCATCAGGTAAGTTTGAAGCACGGTCTGCATCAGGTAAGTTTTAATCTATGAGCCTGGCGCCTATGGCGCCAGGACTGACTCTCCATATGAGCCTGGCGCCATAGGCGCCAGGACTGCACCCAAATAGCCCCTAGCAGGGGTTGTTGGGCTTGCTTGGGGTAACTTGATGCCTGCTTCCGGGGTTGCTGGACTTGGTCTGGGTCCCCGGGGGTAGGCATCATGACAGTACTCCCCCCAAGGCCCCTCCTAAAGTCGTTCTTCCCTGTTGTTTCGGTTTGTCTGAGAAATTTCGGTGGAATTTTTTCACCAATCGGGGTGCATGAACATGGTCACTAGGTTCCCATGCCCTTTCCTGTGGTCTGTAACCTTTCCAGTCGATTAAATAAAAAAGTTTTGACTTTATCAGCTTGGAGTCCAGGATGTTCTTAACTTCAAATTTGGGTTCTCCGTCTACAAGGATGGGGTGTGGTGGCTTGGTTAGTCTTGTCTCTGGTTGTACTGGCTTCAAAAGTGACACATGAAAGACGGGATGAATTAGCATATTAGCAGGTAAGTCCAACTTGACAGCCACCGGGTTGATAATGGCCTTAATAGAGTAAGGTCCCAAATATCTGGGGTTAAAGGTCCGTGTCCCCTTTAGAGGTATATGTTTTGTGGCTAACCATACTTGGTCCCCTATTTGGTATTGTGGAGAATCACTTCTATGCCGATCAGCATCTTTCTTGTATTTTTCTTTCGCCTGTTTTAAATGTGTAGTTGCTTCCTTAAAGGCTTGTGTAATCGTAGCGTGCAGATGGTCCACTGCAGGCATTTCTAAGTGTTGGGGTGAGTCAAGGTCTGAGGTTCGAGGATGGTGCCCATATAAGGTATAAAAGGGGCTTTGTCCTGTTCCAGAGTGTACTGAATTATTGTATGCAAATTTGGCGATCCAAAGAATGTCTTTCCAATTACTCTCCGTCTGATGTAACATACAACGCAGGTATTGTTCGAGAGTCTGGTTGGTCCTCTCCATTTGACCATCGGTCTGGGGGTGGTGACTGGTCGATAACCTCCCATCGATTTGCGCCAATTGACAGAATTTTTTCCAAAAATGTTAAATGAATTGACTGCCCCGGTCAGAGACCAATACGGACGGAAATCCGTGTATGCGAACAATGTTTTCGAGGAACTCCTTGGCCAGGATTGAAGCAGAAGGTAATCCCTTTAAAGGAATAAAGTGGGCCATCTTGGAAAAAAGATCCACAATAACTAGAATGGTGTTAAATCCATTGCATGGGGGTAGATCAGTAATAAAGTCTAACAATAAGGTGTGCCATGGTGTAGGCAGAATATCTAAAGGTTGTAAGAGTCCAGCTGGTTTTTTCTTTTGACTTTTGTTTTGGGCGCAAATGCCACAAGACATCACAAATGATTTAATATCCTTTCGCCAGGTGGGACACCAGAATTGTCTTTTAATTTTAGCTTCAGTTTTTGAAATACCTGGGTGCCCCTCCATTAGGGTATTATAATAACGGGAAATGACTAGCTCTTGTAGTTCCTTGTGTGGCAGAAATAGTCGTCCTTGGTAATAAGGCAGATCCTTGGTGACAGAGTAGTCCGGGCCTTTCTTTACCCAGTCCTGCAAGGCTGTAGAATCAAAGAGTTGCTGGATCTTTACCTGAATGTCCTTGAGAGTCTGTAGAGTAGTCATGCCAAGAATCCTTTGTTCGGGAATTAGAGGTACTGGTTCAGGGTTCACTTCTGCCTCTCCCATCCCTATTCGGGATAAGGTGTCTGCTTTACCATTCTTACAACCTGGTCAATAGGTTATCAAGAAATCGAACTCGGCAAAGAACAATGCCCATCGGAGTTGACATGACGATTGGGCCTTGGCTGTCTTTAAATACTGTAAGTTCCGGTGATCAGTGATCACAGTAATGGTATGCCTGGCACCGAGAAGATAGTGCCACCAAGCCTTGAAGGCGGATTTAATGGCTAATAACTCCTTATCGGTAACCGCATAGTTTAACTCAGGTGCCGAGAACTTTCTGGACCAAAACGCTACTGGGTGAAGCTGGCCAGTTTCAGGGTCCTTTTGAGACAGGACAGCTCCCATGGCTAGACTGGATGCATCAGTTTCCACTATGTATGGAAGTTCAGTGCGCGGGTGCTTTAATACAGGTGCAGATGTGAATTTCGCTTTCAGCTCTTGGAAGGCATTTCCAGCTTCTTCAGTCCACATAAAGCGTTTATTTTTTCGTAAGAGTGCTGTGATGGGATGTACAACATGTGAAAAATCCGGGATGAATTTGTGGTAGAAATTGGCAAAGCCGAGCATACTTTGTACTCCTTTAACTGAACTTGGTGATGGCCACTTAAGGATTGCGTCCACCTTTCGTGAGTCCATTCGGACTCCCTTTGGGGTCAGGATAAACCCAAGGAATTCAACTTCTGTGGCATGAAAAACACATTTTTCCAGTTTTGCATATAGTTTATGCTGGCGCAATTTCTCAAGGACTGCTCGGACGTACTTCACATGGTCAGATTCTGAAGAGGAGTATACTAGAATATCATCGATATATACGACAACACAAACATCAATGAGTTCACGAAGGACATCGTTCATGAAGTATTGGAAGGCTGCAGGTGCATTGCACAACCCGAAAGGCATCACCTGGTATTCGAATAACCCATACTTAGTGCGGAAAGCAGTCTTCCATTCGTCGCCCTCTTTTACACGTACCAGATGGTATGCCCCCCAGAGATCTAATTTAGTGTATATGCAAGCGTCCTTCACTTGGTCTAGTAGTTCCGGGATTAGAGGCAATGGGTATCGGTTCTTAACAGTTATCTGGTTCAATGCGTGGTAGTCTATGCATGTTCTGAGGTCACCTTCCTTTTTTGGCACGAAGAACAAAGCTGAAGATGCAGGGGACTTAGATGGGCGAATAAAGCCATTGGCAAGGTACTGGTCTAAGTATTGTCGTAGGTGAAGGTTCTCAGGTTCCGTAAGGGCATAGATCCTACTACAAGGAGGTTGTGCACCGGGAATGAGATTGATTTGGCAATCGTACGATCTGTGAGGAGGTAAGGTGTTTGCCTGTTCTTTTTGAAAGACATCCTGGAATTCTTGGTATTCAGGAGGTAGTTGCATGACTGCTGTGGTTACTGTGGCCAGGCTTGCGCTCAGATTTTTCTTTGGGTAACAGGTTTGCGCACAATCCGGGAAGGTTATTCTCTTCTCTCGCCAATCAATACAAGGATTATGTGTTTCCAACCAAGGTATCCCCAGTATTATTTGGAACTGTGGGGCCTTGATTAGATCAAACACAATAGCCTCTCGATGCCCATCCGCACCCAATAATGTATTCTCTGCGGTGGAATGAGTTACAGGCCCAGAGCCAATTTCAGTTCCATCAACTGCGGTGAAGACATCTGAGGTGGTTTTTCGGCAGAGAGGCAGATTCATCCTGGAAGCCAATTCGTTGTCCACATAGTTTCCTATGGCCCCGCTATCAATGTATGCCCTTACTGCGTGCATACGTGATGGCTGCCCTGGATCTATGAGGACCATTGGTATGATGAAATGCGAGGTCTGAGTATCCTTCAAGCTCGGCAAGCGGACCTCTACGCTTGTCAGGCGTGGTCGTTTCCAGAGTCTGACTCCATATGGCTTTTATCAGCAGCTCCTACCACCTTCTTGGGTGGTTTTACAGGGCAATCCTGTAGAAAATGCCCAGAAGTTCCACAATATAGACACAATTGCATTTGCCATCTCCTTTCTCTTTCCTTCTGGGTTAAGGGTCCTTTATCCCCTCCGATTTGCATGGGTTCTGAAGCCTCTGCTCCTTTGGGGTTAGCGTGGGTTTTGACCAACACCCTGTTCTCAAACTTGGCTCGATCAGCCTTTCTGTTCTGAAGTCTATGATCTAACTGGACCACTAAGTCTATATATTCAGCACAGTCTTGAGGTGGGTTCACGACTTGAGCCAAGACATCCTTGAGTTCTCCTCGAAGCCCTCGATGAAACAACGTGATTCGTTTTACCTCAGGCCATCCAGTTTCCACTATCAACCCATTAAAGGTCGTGATGTAAGATAGAAGGTCCTGGTTACCTTGTCGTAGGGACAAAAGTTTGTTATCCAGGGCCTGTCCTTGGGAGTGCCGGGCAAATAGTCTTTCCATGCTCGTTTGAAAGCCCTGAAAATCCCGAAGAATTGGGTCATCCTGAGTAACTAGTGGAATTGACCAATCAGCTGCACTGCCGCTGAGATATGACAATACAAAGGCTACCTTGGCTTGATCGTTTGGGAAGGCTCCAGGTCTGCATAAAAAGTGCAAGCGGCAGTGGTTCATAAACACGCCGAACCTTTTGGGATCTCCAGCAAAGCGTTCGGGTGGAGCTAGTGGAATATTTCCAGGTAGGTTTATTTGCACAGGGTTACTCGATAACACAGGAGCTGGATTTCCCCCGGAACCAGGTAGGGGTGCTTGTCCAGCCTGGCTTTGCAATAGTTGCCTAACAAGGTCATCAGTTCGCTCCTTTGACAAAATCAGTTCCCTCCTAAGGGCATTGGTTTCTTGACGGGGGGAATGTTCTTCAGCCCTCAGTTCCCCTAGTAATTGGGCTAATTGGTCAGTCTCTGAGGTATCCATAACGCCTGGGTGGGAATTTGTAGGTAGGCTTCGCGTTCTGTTACGCTCACCTGGCTCCCACAGAGGCGTCGATCTGAACTGGATTGCTGCGATCTCCACCTATGTGATGAGTAGGGCCGAGATGACGAACTGGACTGGCCCACCTAGCTTCGTTTGCTTGGCCCGTAGGAATATTCTTCTGCAAGTGGAGAAAGGGAATTAACCACCCCTGGAGTTGAGCGTAAATCCCCCCCATCCCGTTGCTCTCCCCACTGATCACCTTGGATGTCCCCTCTTATAGTCTCACCTGATGATTTGAAAAGATTAGCTCTCCATCCTGAATTGAGCGCAGGGGCGCGTAGATAACCAGTTGCTTCACTGGCTCGAAGGAATTGGTGAGTTCCAGGACAATATTGACTCCGATATTCCCGGCAAGACGCCGTAAGTATGTAGTTCGTAAGAGTTCAAATGCCTGACTTTCACTCTTGTCCGATTCCTTGCAGGTTGCAGCTTGACCTTACTGAAGAGTTCCTCGTGGCAACCGGTAATGTTCTGGTAAGGATTTGTATTATCCAACACAGTTCGATAAAGTAATGTTCATATGTAACCTGTTGCTTTCTCCCTTATTCAGGCGCTGAGAGAAAGTATGAAGTCTCGGGGAATAATGCCTCCGGTGGTAAAATCAGGCAAGTCTTTTGTGGTGAGGAGGGTTCCCCTTGTTAGTCCCTTGTTTCACCTTGCTGTCCCTTTGTTTCCCCTTAGGGGCCGGGGCTCGGCTAGGATGCAGTGGAAGCTGCGCCGACCCGTGACGAAGAATAGTACCCCCGGTGGTAAAATCAGGTAAGTCTATGGGGGGTATTCCTCTGTGTATTCCATTGGCTCACCTTGCTGTTCTTGTCTTCTCCTTAGGTGCCGGAGTGCGGCGGGAACATGCAGGAGGATGCGGTGAAATGTGAAGATGCTGCGAAGGCCGGTGAGTTCAGTGCGGCTCTGCAGCAGGTGAGGCGACGCGCATAAAATAACTTCTTTCTTCCAGCTCGAAGGCGCGATGAATCGGGAATTCAGGTAAGGATCAAAGGTATTGCTCTTGTTCTAACCTTTTCTCCTTCTCTCTCCCTTTTTCTAGGAGCTCCAAACCCGAGGCAGGCGTGGCAGAAGACTGGATGCAGACTTGCAGGCACGGTGAGCGTTACGCTGCTGGATGCAGAATAACGCGAAGCGTGTGCTACTCTTCGGGGATGGTTTAAATAGCCTCCAAAGTAGTCCCAGGTAAGTATTCCTCCCCAGCCCCACCCGAGTAAAAAATAGTCCCTAGGTAAAATAGTCCCTTCCAAGCCTCTTTTGGCTTGGAGCTCTTGCAGCATGGTCTGCATCAGGTAAGTTTGCAGCATGGTCTGCATCAGGTAAGTTTTAATCTATGAGCCTGGCGCCTATGGCGCCGGGACTGGGTCTCCATATGAGCCTGGCGCCATAGGCTCCAGGACTGCACCCAAATAGCCCCTAGCAGGGGTTGTTGGGCTTGCTTGGGGTAACTTGATGCCTGCTTCCGGGGTTGCTGGACTTGGTCTGGGTCCCCGGGGGTAGGCATCATGACACTGTCTCAGTCATTGTGTCAACCACCAGATACTAGTCATCCACAACACAGAATGCATATTCGTCACACACTCTATTCACCCGGGTCCCACCCACAGGAGGTACCCACAACATACATCACTGGGAAGGCTCCAGCTAGTCTGGCCGGGCCTTCACAACAACACCATATATGGCACTTCCACCCAACAGCCAGTCAGGGGGAAGGGACAGAGTCAGGGCTTCCCAGGACTTTGGGAAAACAAGGTAATAGGTAATAGAAAGCAAGAGGCCGCAGGGGCCATTTTGTTTTCCATCCGGAATCAACTGATCCCAATGGCAGGGCCGGGGTATCCCAAAATGGAGGACACTCTGCGCACCTGTCAAATTCAGCATGAAGCTGCCACCAGCCCATACCCTGCTCTGCGGGCCACCCACAGGTGCCCAAAAACATACACTAGGGACACAGGGTTGTACCCCCACCGATGGGTGCCATAAGGGTATCCCACGGGTCCGTTCACCAAACCAAAAAAGAGAGAGCTGCGCCACCAGGAGTCCCACATGAACTCCTGCGCGGAAAACACGACAGAACACATGATAAAAAGCAGTAACGGACAAGGATACGGAGGCCCTGTCCCTACGATGCATTTCCAGCATCACAGTCGCCCCCCCCCCCCAGACTGAGGGGGAGGGTGCCTAATCTCCCACGGGATAGACACCCTCATCCAGACGGTCAACATACCTTCTGGAAAGGCCATCTGCATTATCGTGACTCTTCCCTGGTCTGTGCTCTATGGTGAAGTCCAGCCATTGCAGGCTAATGGACCACCTGAGCAGTTTCGGGTTCTCACCCTTCATCTGCATAAGCCACTTCAGGGGCTTATGATCTGTTTGGACCTTGAAGGTAGACCCCGTAAGGTAGGGCCTAAAACGCCTAAGGCTCCAAACTATACTAAAACATTCCTTTTCAACAGTAGCCCACCTAAATTCTCTACCCTTGAGTTGTCTACTGATGAATATGATAGGATGTTCTCTCCCTTTGTCATCTAATTGGGACAAGACAGCTCCAATTCTGGTGTCGCAGGCATCCGTCTGGACGATAAAGTGTTGGCTGTAGTCAGGCACTCACAACACGGGTGCCCTACACAGACTTTCTTTCAATCCATCAAAGGCCCTCTGATAGTCTTCAGTCCAATTAACCTTCCTAGGCTGTTTGGGTGAAGTCAGAGCTGTCAGTGGGGCAGCTATGGTTCCATAGTTCGCCATGAAATTGCGATAATACCCAGTGAGGCCCAAAAAGGCTCTCACCTGGGTTTGAGTAGTGGGAGTCTCCCAGTTATGTACATCCTGTTCCTTACTGGGGAGAGGTTGGATTCGACCCCCTCCTACCTCATGACCAAGATACGTGTCTTTCCCTTGAGCTATCTGGCACTTGGTGGCCTTGATAGTGAGGTTAGCCCTTTACAAGGCCTGCAACACTCTACCCAGATGTGTCAAGTGCTCTTCCCAAGTGGAACTGTAGACGGCAATGTCATCTAAATAAGCCACACAAAAGGCTTCCAGCCCACTGAGAGCATGATTGACCAATCTCTTAAAGGTAGCAGGGGCATTCTTCAACCCAAAAGGCATGACCCTAAACTGGTAGAGTCCCTCTGCTGTTGAGAACGCCGTCTTTTCCTTGGCATGGTCCGTCAGAGCTATTTGCCAATAGCCTGAGGTGAGGTCAAAGGTGCTCACAAATTTGGCAGCACCTATGGTGTCCACGAGCTCATCAGCCCTGGGCAATGGGTGCGTGTCAGTTTTGGTGACGGCATTGACTCCTCGGTAGTCCACACAGAACCTCCAATCCTTGGTACCTGCCTGGGAACTTGCCTTGGGGACAAGGACCACGGGACTGGACCAGGGACTGGTTGAGGGTTCAATAACACCCAGATCCAACATCTTGGCGACCACAGCCTGGATGTGGTTCTTAACCGTATCTGACATTCGGTAGCTCCTGCTCTTGACAGGCACGCTGTCACCAGTGTCAATCTCGTGCTTACACCACGGTGTAAGGCCTGGCGTCAGCGAAAACAAAGAGGCATACTGCTGGAGCAAAGTCCTGCAGGCCCTCTGCTGCTCGGTTGTGAAATCTGGAGAGAGATGCACTCCCTCCACGGAGCTATCCTGAGGGTTGCTATGCAGCAAATCAGGAAGGGGCTCACTCTCATCCTCTTTTTGCTATGAAGCCAGCAAGAGACATGAGACTTCGGCTCGCCTGTGGAAAGGCTTGAGCCTATTAACATGGAATACCTGAGGGGCTACCTCTGGGATTCCCATAGTTGACCTCGCCCATCTTGGAGATTATCCTGAAGGGTCCAGTCCATTTATCTGCCAATGCCCGAGGCTTGATAGGCTCCATCACGAGGACCTCCTGTCCCGGAGTCCAATCCACTTGCGATGCTTTAAGGTCATGCCAGTATTTGTTCAATTCCTGGCTGGCCCTGAGATTCGCTGTTGCTTGACCCATCATCTGTGTCATCCTCCGTCTGAGGCCTAACACATAGTCCCCCACTTGCTCGGCGGGACCTGGAGGGGTGGCTTCCAAGCCTTCTCTGATCAATGCGTGTGTCCCCCTCACGGGATGTCCAAAGAGTAACTCAAAGGGGCTGAAACCAACACCCTCTTGAGGTACCTCTCTGTAAGCAAAAAGCAGGCATGGCGGGAGAAGATCCCATTTCCTCCTTAGGGGCTCTTCCAAAGCACCTAGCATGCCCTTGAGAGTTTTATTAAATCTCTCAACCAGACCATTGGTCTGGGGTGGTAAGAGGTGGAGAACTTGTAGGTTACCGCGCACTCTTTGCACATGGTTTTCATGTAACTAGACATGAAGTTGGATCCTCTGTCAGAGACAACCTCCTTGGGGAATCCAACACTGGTGAAAGTGCCCAGGAGAGCCCTGGCAACCACCTTGGCAGTAACAGTCCGAAAGGGGTATAGCCTCAGGGTACCTGGTGGCATGATCTACCAAAACCAGGATGAACCGATGTCCACCTGACGTGGGAGGGTCAAGGGGACCGACAATGTCAATGCCCACCCTCTCAAATGGTGTGCCAACCACTGGCAATGGCTGCAGTGGGGCAATTACACTGCCTCCAGTCTTGCCAGACAACTGACAAGTTGGGCAGATCCTGCAGTGGGACTCCACTTCTACTCCCATCCGAGGCCAGTAGAAATGGGCAGAGAGCCTCTGCTTAGTCTTCTTGGTACCAAGATGACCAGCCAAGGGCACCTCATGCGCCAACTGCAGTAGGAAGGGCCTGTAAACCTTGGTTACCACCAACCTCTTGAGGGCACCAGGTTCAGGTTTAGTGGGCTCACTAACAAGGAGCTCACCCTCCCAATAAATCTGGAATGTCCTAGGCACTTCTCCTTGTGCCTGGGACAGGACCTGTTTCCTCAGACCCTCAAGAGAGTGACACTCTCTCTGTCCTTTACAGAAGTCTGCCCGGGAGGGTCCCCCTTCAGCTAACAAGCATTGAAGATCGGGATGATCCTCCGGGTTGAGAACCTCTCCCACAGGATAGTCTTCTGGCTCTTCTCCCACAGGGGTTGAGACGGGGTTTACCACTGGACCCAGCCCGTCCGGAGCATGGACCCCAATGGGTGCTGTAAGAACAGCAGGAAGAGAAGGAGCTCCCTCCACAGAGGTGGCCTTCTTGCTCTTCCTTCGTCTTGCCTTAGGCTCGGGTACCTGACTCACTGGCAGACCCGGTGTCACCTGTGATCTAGTGACCGCAGCAGCAGTCATGGGAAGACCATCCGCGATCAATCCCAACTCCACTAGATCATTACCTAACAGAATGTTAGCAGGGACATTGTCCTGAACCAGGACAGGAAGCTTTGCTGTCTTGTCTCCAATTACGAGTGTGACGCGGGCTACAGGCGATAATCTAGGAGGCCCACCAGCTAACCTGGTGGTTCTCAGAGGAGCACCTACATAGTCCTCTGGCTTGAGCAGGGTCCTGTCCACCACTGTCATGCTTGCCCCAGTGTCTCTCAAACCAGTAGAAGGCTGGCCATTCAAGAGGACACTTCTCAAAAACCTATGGGTGTTCTGTGGGATAGTCGCCAGTACTTCTGCGTACTGGTCCCAGGCCCCAAGTGACACTAAGGAAATCTCTACAGGAGCACCAAATGTGATTCCGGTAGAGGAGGGGAGGACAGTGGCCTCCAACTCAGACATGGGGTAAGGGTAGGTCAGGCTGACAGCCTGTACTCCAAGTGCCTTACCTTTACACTTGGAGTCACCCCTTCTTTGATCCAGAGCCCCACAATCCCAACAAGTGCCGGGAGTGCGGGGTACGGTACTGGAACCACCGGGAGCCTGCTTTATAGCAGGTGGACCACTACTCTTATTCCCACCCACAGATGACCTATCCCCACTAGATTTTTGGGTCTTCGGAGAGGAGGGTTTAGGTTTACCCGACTGTGACTGCTTTTGGGACTCCTCAGCTTTCTGAGAGGCCCCCTTTTCTTTGTCCTTGTCCTTCCCACTGGAGTCCTTAGGGGACACCCGGTGGGAGACCCACTTGTCGGCCAACCTAGCCAGCTTGAAGGGATCCAAAATGTTCTGGTCAGCAACATACTGACGCAGCTCTGGTGAACAGGCTTCAGAAAAATGCTCAAAAAACAACAGGTGGGACAATTCAACAAAAGTTTTCACCTTGTAACCATCAATCCACCCCATCATATTCATGTGCGCAGCACTCGCCCAGTCAACCCAAGACACATTCTCTCTTTTCTTAAAATCCATGAACCTTTTAAGGAATTGGGTAGGTGTCTTGCCAAACTTGGCAATCAAAGCAGATTTCATACACTCATACTGACCCCTTTCTTCCACACTCAGCTTCAGAATACAGTCATACCCAGTCTGAGGCACTCTGCTTAGCAAACACTTAGCCCAATCTCTTTTTTCAACATCATGAATTGCACAAGCCATTTCAAACGCTTCAATCCATTGGAGGATATCTGAACCCTCCACAAACACACCAACCAAATCTTTCATGAATTTAGTTGCTGGGGACCTGACACTCTCACTGGATTTCGCTGAAGTCTCCACTTTAGCTTTCTCTAGCTGGATTCTCTGACATTCAGTGTCCTTGTCTTTGAGTTCAAGATCCCTATTTTTGAGTTCAAGATCCCTATTCTTGAGCTCCACTTGTTGAGCCAACTCCTCCTTCTTAAGATCAGCATCTATTTCCAACTTGCGATATTCGAAGGCCAATTTCATCCTCAATAACTCAAGCTCCAAGGAATTGCTGGGGTTCGGAATAGAGGCAGCAGGAATGGTGGCATTCCCAGAAACAGATTCAGTAGAAACCCCAGGGGCAGAGTCCTCATTGGTTCTATCCCTCCACCCCCCTCATCAAGAGTTTCACCATCGGTCTGGTAGTCCACCAGGGCAGCTATCAGCTCAGCCCTAGACTTATCCACAAAGTCCAACTCCCTTTCTTCACAAGCACTCTCGAGAGCCTCTAAGCTCATCCGAGTCAATTTACCATTTGCAATAGACTCCATTGCTTGTAATGCAGTTATTTTGTACACAACCAAACCTTAATTTAATAAAGTGCAGATATTTTGTAAGTGGCACGGTTATACACTGATTCATTAAAACCATAAGCATCCCACCGCTGCCACCAGTGTAAAGACTGGTAGGGGGTGTCTGTACTTCTGCTCTCTATAGGGTAGAGGAGAGGCACAGAAGACCCCAGCCAAGATTCTCTATTACGGTAGCAATGGACGAGCAATCAAGGCCTAGCTTCTCAGGAGGTGATGCAGGCTGGTTCTTAAGTACAATGTAGTCCCTGAACCCCCACAAAGGAATGTCCACACACTGTATTACTGAAAACACAGTCTTTATATAATTAATATTCAAAGGTATATACACGATCACAATAACGCACTTTGTACTCGGAAGTCAACAATGATAAATATATACAATTCTAAAGTGGTACCACCAATGTCATCAAATCTCATTAAAGTGCATCAACTGTACGGTTAAAATGTCACACAGATCAATAACGAGGAAACCAGCAATAGAGATAGGCAGGAACGTAAAATGGTTGAAACAATAGTCTTATTTCCTCCTATTAAGGTTTTACCCCCCCAATGTACCTGGTGGAGTAGAGTTCTCCGAAGATGCGTCGACCGATCCTTCTTGAGTGACTCCCTTTAAAGGAGGAGCCACGGATCGTCGAGAGGCGTCGAGGAACTCGGCGTTCGGTGTCGGGGAATCGACGTCCCTTCTTGAGTGTCCTCCCTTTAAGGCAGGAGTCACGGGTCGTCGAACGTCCGACGGCGAACAGGTTGAACTACGGCTGTGAAGTGGCAGCCTCGTTCCTAGCGGTGCTCGTCGACGACAGATCGTTGGTGTCCTGCAAGGAAGAGGCGTGTGGGGCACCTCGGTGATGATAGTTCAGGACCGCAAAGAGATGAAGAACTGTGGCCCAGCGAGGGCGTCGAGTCGTTGGCGTCTCTGTGGTCCTTAGGTGGCGGGAAACCCACCGGCGGATGCTCCTCTGCGCGTCGACGGTCAGGCCTTTTCCAGCGGAATAAAGCGGGAAACGATGCCGACGAGAGCGTCCGATGATCAAATGAAGTTCTTAGGCAAATGGTAGCACGGCGGCTCCGGTCGGAGACGGCGGTCATCGACAGTGGCGGACAACAGTCCGAGTGCTTCTCTTTCAGATTCCGCGGCAGTCCCCGTCTCGGGTCAGCAGCCTGTCGAAGGTCTGTCTACCAGGGAGCTTTGGCAAAGATCAGCGGTGCACGATGGTCTCTCGTAGCACGGGAAGAGGACGCCTTACCAGGTCCTCTCTGGGTCAGTCCTTGGAGGCACAGCAGCTTTCAGATTGTGAAGGAGAGCAGCAGCAATTCTTCTCGTCCAGCAGGGCTTCAAGGTCAAGCTTCAGTTGCTCCAGTTACTCGTCGTAGTGGACTACAGCTTCTGAACACGATTCCTAGCAGCGAGAGGTCCCCAGATATACTGTTGATCTCCCATTCATTCCGCTGGGTCACACTCAAGCATCCAATCACGACGAAGGGCATTCATGCAGGCAGGCAGCCAATCAGGCACACAAGGTATTCAGGCCATTCACTTCTCTCCAGACACTCACAACAAGTTATGTGTATTGGGACAAGTACCGAGCCATTCAACACTCCCAACTGCATTCATACCGGTTTCGGGCAAGGGCTGTCTCAGTCATTGTGTCAACCACCAGATACTAGACATCCACAACACAGAATGCATATTCGTCACACACTCTATTCACCCGGGTCCCACCCACAGGAGGTACCCACAACATACATCACTGAGAAGGCTCCAGCTAGTCTGGCCGGGCCTTCACAACAACACCATATATGGCACTTCCACCCAACAGCCAGTCAGGGGGAAGGGACAGAGTCAGACCTTCCCAGGACTTTGGGAAAACAAGGTAATATGTAGTAGAAAGCAAGAGGCCGCAGGGGCCATTTTGTTTTTCATTCAGAATCAACTGATCCCAATGGCAGGGCCGGGGTATTCCAAAATGGAGGATACTCCGCGCACCTGTCAAATTCAGCATGGAGCTGCCACCAGCCCATACCCTGCTCTGCGGGCCACCCACAGGTGCCCAAAAACATACACTAGGGGCACAGGGTTGTACCCCCACCCATGTGTGCCATAAGGGTATCCCACGGGTCAGTTCACCAAACCAAAAGAGAGAGAGCTACACCGCCAGGAGTCCCACATGAACTCCTGCGCGGAAAACACGACAGAACACATGATAAAAAGCAGTAAAGGACAAGGATACGGAGGCCCTGTCCCTCCGATGCATTTCCAGCATCACATACCTCCTCACTGTACTCAACCTGCTCTTCTCTATTTGAATAATGTTCTGCCTCCCACTCATCACTCTAAACTATCTCCTATCCTGGTCCGACTCAACTTGTTTGCTGCCTTTGACATTGTAGATTACCCCATCCTTCTATCTTCATTTGGTTTTTCCAGGTCTGTTAGTTATCCAATGGTTCTGCTCCTACGTTCACAACTGCGCTTACTCTTTTTCTTCGGCTGATAAACTCTGTGTCTTCATTTTGGCATTCATCAGGATCCATTCTCAGCCCTGTTCTTCTCTTCTCTATAAACCATCATTCGGGTCATTGTGTCTTTCGATCTCTCCTGTAAATACTATACCGATGATTCACAGATTTTTTTTCCTTTCTCCTTTTCTGATTCCTTCCACAAAAATCGGGCTGTCCTGCTATTCATTCTCAGATGCATTCCTACATTCTCCTCGTCAATCCTGCTAAAGCCTAGCCACCTTTATTTCCCTCAAACTACCTCCCTCTTTCTCTTCTACTGTCCCCCTACCTCATCACACAACTTAGGTGTTTAATCCTAAACTTTCCTCTCTCTTTATATTTAGGACATGGCCTACAACTTCTGTAATCAACTATCTGCAAGCCGGCTTTTCCTCTCGTTTAATATTACAAAGCTTCTCATCACATGTGTATTGTTTTTCATCTTGAGGATGCTTGGCTCTCTTTGTCAGACTCCCTGCTTCTCATCGTGTCTCTCTTGGCTCAGTCTTTAACTCTGTGTCTGCCATCTATTTGTTCTTCATGGTACCGCCACCACTTCCTTCCTTTGATCTCTCATCTCCTTTTTCCTTTCCTAATGTATTGTAAGTGCACTCATGGCCTCATTATGCCCTACCGGTCTGATCTCGCTTCCTTTTATCAACCTCTTTATCCACTTTGCACTCAGTCCCACTTTCTTCTCTTTGTACCAAAACCTCCCTGTGCCAAAGCTCTTTTTCCGCTCCTTTTCTCACCTCACTCATCAGCTTTGTTACAATCTGCCTCTTACTGTCAGGTGTTCCCCTTCTCTTGCCATTTTCCCCACATGTCAAATCTCAGTTTCTTCCTGCCCTCTGTGATTCTTAACATCTGCCCTCTTTTGACTACCTTCTCTTTCTTTTTGTATTAGTTACATGTTCCTTTATTATGCATTGTGCAGCGCTTTGGCGAAAGCACTAGATACATTCCAATAATAAATTACTAACACAAATGCAAGCCTGGACGTCTCTCTGTCACTCCCTGTTTAATCTGCCCGTGACAGTGCTAACTATTCGCTAAATTGCCAGCGCCTGGAATTATCACACATTTTTGAGCATCTGCAACAAGTCTGGGGTTCCAGGGCAAACATGTTTTTTCCATCCTCTGTGAAGGCTCCGCCCCTCTGCCACTGGGAGCCAGAGTCCGTCTGATACCTCAAGAGCTGCAGGTGAATGAAGGAAGAAGGTTCTTGATAAACTATAACATGCAAAGATAGTCGATGATCATGTTAATTGTACTAATGATTTATTGCTTATTTGCAAATATTAATATCAGTTTGCATTCATTAAAAATCATTCATATACAAAATAAACCTATTCGGCTGGATTGCTGGAGCATGCGCTAGCAATGCCCAGCCCCCTGCAGCCCTTAGCTCAGCGTTAGAGTGAGACGGTGACGTGAGGCAAAAGGGCTATATCACAACAAATCGATCCAAATGGACATGTAAGGCCTGGCAGACAACATAGCATGATCTATGAACATACAACGCACAAATGGTCCTGGTCGGTGACAACACAACGCGCATTAGGTGATACAGTTCCTGACCAATAGCATCTTGGAAAGCACAGCAGTCTTAAGCCCCTGAAGCAAGGAGGAGTCTGAGGACTTGAAAACAGGCCAGAAACTGTCCTTGTGCCATGGATTGCTGTTACGATGGCCAGGCAGGTCTTGGCAGTTCCACCTACATTACCAGGTAGTTTCAGGGAGGACAGGTCTTTCAATACTGCCCACCACTGGTGGTGGCAGTGCGGTGAGGAAGCATATCCTCTCATTATACAGAAGGATGTTAGCTTTGTAAACCTCCACATCTAAATTGAGGCAAAAACTAGATCGAAATCAGATATTAGGACCAATGTAGAAGAATGAAAGATAAACGGGTACATTTAAAGGAGGGAATGGAAGGCGCTACGGAATGGAATGAGAACACTGCAGCTGTTGGCGAATAAGGACATTGGGCCTCATTCCGAGGCTGGCGCTATCCATGGAGTAAATAGCACCATGGTAAGCAACCATGGAGCTATTTACTCCATGGAAATCCGGCATGGTGAATGGAGTAATTACCGGTCCATTCCAAGGTTGGAGGGACCGGTAATTCCCCATTCACCATACCTGTTCCCCATCCCCATTCCTGCCCCCATAGGGCTCAATGGGAATGGGGAAGGAGTAAATTACGGCACCGTAAATTACGGTGCCGTAATTTACTCCAAGGTCCCTTTGCGGGTTGGATTTTTAACGCCTGCTAAAAGCAGGCGTTAAATGCCAACCCGCAAAAGGGAACTCGGAATATGGTGGTAAGTGTTAATGGTCACCGTTGCCATTAACGGTGACCGTTAACCCTTACCGCCAGCCTTGGAATGAGGCCCATTGAGTATAGATCGCTGCCGGGGTCACGGTACATACATTCAATTTGGCTTCCGCTAATCGGTACTTCCTAGGTAAGAATTAATCAGTCTCATCCACAAACGGCTGCAATGGCTGCCTACTGTCATTTCAATAGTGACCCCTTCTGCCCATTGTTCCCAGTGTCGACTGAATGGTACCCAGTTAGTGCTGTGATTAGGGCAACTCTATAATTTAATGGTACATACGGCAAAACCGCTGCTCTAGAATGTTTAGGTGCTACAGTACAGACAACAAAACACAGACAAGTGCCTACATGTATGCCACTAGTGGCTGAGACAGCAATTCCTCCGGTCAGGGTTACGAGGTCAGTTCAAGGTGATACCAACTATATTCTATAAACGCGGGGAACAAGCAGGGGAGGGTAGAGATGGCATAGAGTTAAGGGACCCTGGAACAATGAAGTCAGAAACAGTGATGTCAAAAGGCATTGTTATGAAGTAAGGCAGGTGATGGAGGCGTGAAATGAAGGACAAAAGGGAGAAGATGATATGGATATAACACTGATGAAGGAGGGCGACAAAGAAAAACCATGACAAGCCCGGAGAATTTCATGAAAATATCCAAAGCAGCAGGCCCAGAATTCAAGTGTTTTTGGACAGAGTGGGGACCCGTTCGGCACTGCCTGCCTTATAACTCGAAGCAGCAGGTCCAGAATGCAAGTGCGTGTGAGCTTGGGACCGTCAGCCTCATACATTATACATTAAAAGCACTCCAAAGCACAGGGCTTGTACTGCATCTGTTGAGTGGTAGAAATCCTGATGTTAAAGGACATACACGCAATTTCAAATTGTTCTGTGTGGGGTCTAGTTTAGCCCCAATTTTGGTGCAGAAGTGGGGCATGTGCTAAAGAGTGGATACAGTGGTGTCCTCGGGAGGATAAACAGGTGACAATTTGGGGGCTGTAAGACCCTAATAGCATCTGAATTATGTTTTTTAATGGATATTTGTGAAGGCTTAAAGAATCACTTTCCAACCAAGCGAAGGGTGGTCACCAGACTCCTCCACCACCAACAAAGGGAGGTACATGGACGTTATTCAGAGTCCTTCCCCAACTATGAAAGGAGGACGGAGGATGGAGTCAGAATCCCAGCACATGCCAAGGCCAATGGTGAGCTGCTATTTTGGAGTAAGCCCTGTTACCACCTGCATCAGTTCTGTTGGGCTGGGCTATTATGTATGACTGGCAGGTCTATGACACGGTGCATCTGAACCGTGATGCAGTGCAACCCTTCATGCTAAGTGGTAAACAGCGCTAGCATGCTGCCTCCCTCTCGCGTTTGAGGACTCAGGGAGATAGTAGCATGCAGGGATTCCAAAGGAAAGCAGGGTTTGACCAGCTGCTGTAAATGGAGTAAGCATCAATGCACCAAAGCAAATGTGCTGGAGCCTCCTGGGCCTCGGAACACCATCAACGCCTTGTTCTGTAGATCGAATCGCTGAGTGACCCTGAGGACACATTAGGTTTCATCTTGTAGCTTCCCTGAGTGCAATGCACCAACCTAGCCTGGTTCTGGCATCTGTCATCCTTTGCTGTCGGCAGCTGTTATTTTGAAGTAGGAGGGGTCCGGTGGATTTGTGGGGGATGTTCTTCTCTTGAGCTGGTGATATGAGCTTCGGCCCTATCAGCATAATCAACCCCGGAGAAGTGTTTGGGGGAGTGGAAGTGGAGTGCCCTGAGTATATCCATAAGCACAGGGTACTCTCTTGGGTTATGCAAGGCTTTGAGTATTGTCTGTTTGCACCAAAAATACCCATCAAATGAGCACAAGGGAGGCAGGCTTGGCATGGATGCCACTGCCATCATCCTACTGATCTTTGGCTCATATAATGCATTACTGGCCACAGCAGATGGGATGTAAAAAGGAGCACTAGCCCCCTGGGTAGGGGAGTGTGACAGCAGAGCTTCTGGTGTGATCACAAAACATAAGAAGTGGAACAGGGACAAGCATCCTCAAGCTCATCCGAGACGCACTTCGAGCAGAAGACCTTGTGGGGAGGGAACCGGGTCAAAAGATCTTATGGGCAGAATCAGGAGGAGAAAGGGAAAAAGATCGCAACATGCCCTGGGCAGCATGAATAGTGAGCTCTGAAAGGAGGACATTATTGGGGCTGAATGAGGACATCTGAAAGAGGATGAATCAGAAGATACCAGAGACAGAAAAAAGGATGTGTGAAAGGAAACCAAATTCCTACATTGCTGGGCAGGCAGGATGAGGTGCTGATCATGAGGTTCTCTGGGGCATCTGTACAAGGAAAATGCAACAGGATGAAATTCTAAGGAACACATGGGGAGATATGCAGAGGAACAGGATCGAAGGCTCATTGAGGAGGTTATCTGGAAGGGAACTGACATGTAACAGGAACACAAGATCACTGGGGCAGGCACTGGGGCAGGCTGGGGAGGACATCTGAAAAAAAGGAAACTGTATTACAAGATCTGAACGATAAAATTAGGATATCCGAAAGGGAACATAATCGGGCAATCACTGGGGCAGGATGAGGAGGCGATCTGAAATGCAACAGGATTCCAGGGCAAGAAGGAGGATTTGAAGGGATCAGGATCATAAGATCCCAGGTGCAGGATCAGGAGGACATCTGAAAAGAAAAAGCGTCACTGGGCCAGAATAAGGAAAAGATCTGACAGTAAAGAAGACAATGGGACTGGTGGGGCAGGATGAGGAGGCTTTAAGAAAGGGAAGCACTGGTGAACTGAAGTGAGTGATCCACATTACCTGTCCGAAACACGTGTCCAAGACACAGGAATGTAGAACGGAGAAACACCTTCTCAAAAAAGTATTTTCTTTTTGGAAGTACCATTTATTCACCACATCAGGGAGCATTAAAGGCCCCAAAGCCAGCCTTTTCTGGGACATTATTATCCCTTTTAATGGCACGTGCTGGAATTTGTTTAATGGCCATTATACATTAACCGACAGAAGTACTTCTAGCAGAGAGGAAGTTCAATATCTTTTTGATTAAATCCATGTCTGCTAGTTTTCTAGCGTTGAGTAAAGGTTGTTTGTTTGAAATTAAACTCAACTAGCAGTTCCGAAGGCAAAACTCTGGCAATCAAATACTGCCTCTTACATGGCCTCCCGGCTCAAATTCCCTGCGTCTGCCTGAATGGATCTGAAACAAGAGTGACTTCCGGCACAGTGAGGCTATCTAATGTCCCGATGGCTGGTGAATCCAAAGGAAGCGTGAAAAGTATCCTGAAGCGTAATGACGTGCTGCAAGGCGTTCTTGAAGATGGACTATAGAGAGATGAGCCCAGACCTGCAGATGCAAATCACTTATAGAGAGATGAGGCCAGACCTGCAGATGAGAATCACCCAAAGGAGGGTTTTGGGGACTGTCTATCTCCCAGGGAGGGACCTCAAAGACCAGCTCTTCTTCCTAATTTCCCACTCGAGAGGGGTGTGTTGGTGGGGTTGGTAATCTCAGATACTTGCTCTGCCTTCTAGCTGCTCACTCATGTCACAACTGTAAACCTCCTCCTTTGACAGGGCAGGTAGAGTGTCTCATTGGCATCCTCTGCCAGCTATGCCCTCAATCAGGCACCAGCTCCAGCATTTAAATTCTTGTTCTGCAGGTGTGGGTGTCTAGTGTCAGGGGACAGGGACCTGCGCTGCCCCTGACAAGAACCTTCTTGCTCGAGAAGCAGACGGTGGCTTGTGAACCTAGTCTAATACTGTTCTATAACACACCTGCAATAACGGTGAAGTACTGGTCCAGGGATACCAGTTCACATCTGGCAAGGACTCAACTCTCATGCAAGACATAGTTACAGCCATAGGCCCAGTGTCAGGTGTCACACAGCTATTGTATAATAGAAATAACACCAGGCAGTGACTTTTAAGGCAGTGAAGACGGAGAGATTGGGACAGCTGTGTAGGTGAATGGGACGCTTTGGGGCACATAGAAGCGCCACTTCAAAAATGACCAGTCATGGAATGCAAAGACTGAAACAAGAGGTGAATGTCTGCAGATAGGCTGGGGGCATACATAGGCATTCAGAGGGCAGTCCAACCACATTGTAGGGCTGAAAGGACAAAATAAATGAAAAAACACACCACAGAGTTTAGAAGACCAACCAACACTGACTGGGAAATCATACCCTACCCTATTGCAGAAAACCGGGAAGGAAATGGAGCTCATTGTTGGGAGGTCAAACAGAGAGACTGAGGCAGACTGTCCCCTGTTACTGGGAGCTCAGGTGTGTGGACAAAATGTTCATAGACCAGTCCCTGGAATGATAGAGAGGAAAGAAGCAAACCTTGGATCTGGAAAAACAGCAGAAAGGAAGTTGCTCCAAGATCTGAGAGCAGAGCTACAGGACAAGAGTGAAACAGTGTCCTGCACCTGGGAAGTCAGAAAGACTGAAAAATGTGCCTGGTGCTTGGAAAGGTAGAGAAAAGGAAATGCAGTGTCAGAAGACAGGTGGGCAGAGAGGATATGCAACCAGCATCTACACCTCTGAAGGCAGATAAATAAACCCCACACTGTGCCTCTAGAGACCGACAGAGAGACAGAGAACTGTAGCCCTTCTCTAGGAGGGCAGATGGAGAGGACCTGCACCTCCAAAAACAGATCAATACACCCCACAGTGTGCCCCTAGAGACAGAATGAGAACTGTAGCTCTTTTCCAGCAGGGCAGATAAAGTGTGGGCACCTGCACCTCTGGAGACAGTCAGAAGATCCACAAACCGTGTCTCTAGGGAGAAATGGACAGATTGACAGACAAGAGTACTGTGCCCCTGAGAAGTGCACCATGTGTCTGAAGGAAAGACGGACAGAGCAGATGTGCTCTTGGGGGAGAATCCACACAGTACCTGGGGGAACAAAGAACACATACACTGCCTCTCAGAGGACAGACAGGCCTACCCAAGTAGCATACGTCTTTGGGACTGATGGATAAAAGAAAAACAAAGACAAGACTGAACAGCAATGATAAAATCACAGTGATATAGAAAATAAAATTAAAAAATATTTAACAATGAAGTAGAATAAAATAAAAAGATCTTAAAAAATAATCGTTTTCTCTCTAGATGACTTGAGGCTCTGGTACATCAGGGGGGTCTCTCTTAGTATCTGTAAGAAAAAGAGAAAACAAGAGTCAGCTTCATTTCTAAATAATAATGTACAGTAAGAGAGTTGACATTGCTTAGAATAGACAAGATGGGGGCTAAGATGGGAGCGCATGGAAGCTACCAAGAAACAAACGAATAGGGAGAGGATGGGAAGTGTAAAAGGGTGCCAAGCTGAGGACTGAATGGAAGCAGGAAGTCAAAAAGGAAGACAGTCAAAAGGGAAAGTGATAAGGAGTGCTATGGCTCCTTTTCTAAAGCTCCAACCAGATCCTTGGAGGTGCGCCAATATCTGGGTGACCCAATACAGCACCACCATGCTAATGCCCACCTAACCTACCACATGATCCCTGCATAAAACAGCTTAGCAGAAGCCCTACCTACAGCAGAGGCTGTACATGTACTGTGAGAAGCCTGAGGGTATTCTCACTCCTATTCCCCATGGATCCTCTGTGCAGGTGGCCAGGGAAAGGCCATCGCTTTTGGATCCCAACCGTGGGGGTGGACAAGCGAGGTAGGATCACCTGGATGGAGGGTCCTTGGGGACTGGGAGTGGGGGACCCTTGAGCAAGGTTAGATGTGGTATCCCCCTTTTCCTAATAACAAACCACCCAACCCATCTCCAACCTTTATGGCGTATACTCCTACGTCCCGTCCCCTTTCCTCCATACTTATGGGACATTCCTCCGTCCTGTGAGACGGGACCGGAGCACTTTGTAAAAAGCATCACATTTTTCAAAATGTGTCGTTCCTCTCTTTTTACGCGGGGTACCGCACTCGGCCGTAACCCCGCCCTTCTTAGCTCCGGCCAGCGCATCAGTCCTTTTCTCCACATGATCGGGACAAGACGCACTTGGATCTTTGGGAGATTTTTTCCTTCCAGTGTCCTTCCTTCTGCTCCGGCTTAGCGGTCGTGTAGTAGTCCGTCTATGCCATTCTGGTTAGATTTTCCCAATTGTTCTTCCTGCGATCAATGCTTTGCTAGGGCGGATCCCCATCCTCTTTGTTTAGAGTGTTTGGTTCCGGACCACCGATGGGATTCGTGCTTCTACTGCGATTCCCTTTCGGTCCGGGCGCTTCAACATCGTCTGGAGTGGTGGGAGGAGGTGTTTCAGCGCACTCCTCCTCTGCATTTTCAGAGCTCCATCGACGAGAAGAAAACACGCCCGGTAAGTTCTTTAGTTTTTAGAGCACCCTGGCTGGGGACTCCTTCCGGGGGTCTTCCCGGTCCGGGAGGAGCTTCAAAAGCTCTGTTACCGGGGTTTCCCCTGAGGTGCTTTCTAGGCCTATTAAGTGTACCAGAGTTTTCTCGAAGGGCCCCGGTAAGGAGCCTATTGCCACCGGATTACAATCCCAGGTCCCTCCTCTGGGGGCTGTTTGTGGGCTCAGTTCTACTTAGGTGGTGGGTACCAGAGCTTGCTTCGATGTCTCTTTGTCTGGAGCTTCCCATACAGACACTGAGGTACACCCTGAGGCCTCTGTGGAGGTTTTCTGTACTGAACTAAGGTTTGAGGCCCCTCGTGAGGGGGCTGTAACCAGACTCGGATCCAAGGTTCCTCTGTAGGCTAAGGTGACCGACAGTTCTAAGAGGCTTGTAAAGGTCTTGTCGGTGAGGTGTACTCCTCATCGTTCCTGCTCGGGCGGTGACACTGGTTCTGTCGAGGGGGGCATACAGTGATGTCCTTGACCGGAATTCCTCTGTTACCGGCGTGGCCGAGGTCCCTCCGTTGGAGGCTAATTTGGCTGATAGCATGTCTCAGAAACATCCTAGGCGACACAGTACTGGCTCTGCCGAGGTTCCTGTGTCAAGGCTAAAATGAAGACCCCTGACCCATCTGTGGAGACCCTTGCCTCACTCCCACATGTGTCGCAGTTCTCCTCAGGTGCTGACAAAATGGCGGCCGTTCCTGTGAAGACTACAGCAGCCATTTTGGATTCCACCCTTACACCTACGCCATTGGCTTTAGGTGCTGGGAGTGGTTTTTCAGGTGAACATCGTTTTCCTTGTGCGCATCCTTTTCGTCCAGTGTATGACTGGAACGCTCGGATGCATTTAATGCACACTGTCTCACTCCCTGTGGCATCTGAGTCCTTGATCTACGTTGATTCGAGTGGAGAAGGACCTTCTTGGTAGCCCTCTCCCTTACGCCCCTGGAGCTACTCCGCTCACGAGAGGCCCCTCCTGCCACGCCTAAACTGTCGGACGCCTTTTTCAGAAAATTTCAAAGGCTTATGCACTCCGACCCCATGAAGGAGTATTTCTGAGGTTTGTTTAGGGAAATATGCCCTCCAGTGGCTCCTGCGCCGTCGGTTGCAGCCGTGGCAACGGTGGTTCCAGCAGCTCCGCCTCTACCGGCCGGCCCGCCTCCAGCTCTCCCTCCCTTGCCTCCCTTGTCTCCAGTGGACAAATCTTCAGCAGGGCCAGATGCGACGCAGCTTGACCCGGATGTGTCGGATGACACACAGGGGGATCAGGACAGCGAGGACCAGCCCCGCTCTGTTAGAGCCTTCCACGACCGTGTGCTGGACGTGATGTGTCTTCTGGATGTTCCAGTACCCGAGGCACCCGCTCCCCAGGAAGGGGTGCTTTCTGGGGCATTCACCTTGTCATGTCTGGAGCGTACCGGCTTGTTCTTCCAGAAGGACGTTTTGTCCGAGGTCCGAAAGGGCTGGGATAAACCACACTCTGAACTGATTGTTAACAAAAAGATTGACACTCGTTATAGGCTTCATTCTTCGGAAGAGTTAGCCTTAGCGTCTTGTCCGCTCCCTTCCTCCACGGTGGTGGCGGCTGCCACGTTACAATCCAGACCGGCTTCAGCATCCTCTACAGCGGCAGCCCAGGTTCTGGCCAAAGAGGACAAGATTCTTGCCTCTTTGGGGAGGAAGACCTTTGCTAATTCAGCCCTGCAGTTGCATCAAGCGAATGCAGAGCTTGTGTTAGCGGGGGCGAATATGAAAATGTGGAAAGGTCTGTCGGAATTTGAGGAATTCATCCCCGCAGATAAACTAGACGATTTTAGAGCGGGTTTGTCAGATGCCAGGGTCCTGGCGCAGGATATGCTTGAGGCTGCGGCGCATCATGTCGACACCTCGGCTCGGGGCCTCATGCTTGGCGTGGACACCTCTCGTCAGGCTTGGCTTCATACCACAATGTTTTCCAAAGAGGTGCAGGATGAAGTTCTGGACTTGCCTTTTGACGGAAAAGAGCTTTTTCATTCATCGACAGACGTTGAACTGACCAAGACTAAGGACAGCACTCAGACTGCCAAGTCCCTGTCCGACTTGGTGAAACCGCCTTTCAGGGCGCAGAGGACATCTTCGCAGCCTCGGCCTTCCTCTGGATTTCAGGGGTTTCTGGATCGGAAGGCACGTAGAGTCGACACTCCAACAGGAAACTCCCGTCGGCGTCAGCAACAGGGCTGTTTTTTCTCTTGATCCTCGGCCTCCTCCTCAGGTTCTGGTGGTACAGCCACCGAAAAACCAGCTAAATGAGGATTTTCGGTGCTCGCACGAGACCCCGGTGGGACGGCGCATTGCGTCTCACTGGGAGGCATGGCAGACCATCACCAAGGACCGGTGGGTCTTTTCAGTTGCTCAGGTGGGCTTCCGCTTGCCCCCTCTCCCTACCCCACCCTTCAATCCTCCCTTCCAGCAGTCGGGGTCGCCCTCCCTCAGAGCCGAGTTCCAGAAGCTTTTGGATCTCAGGGTGGTGGAACCCGTTCCCCTATGGGAGCGAGGGGAGGGCTTCTACTCCCGGCTCTTTACGGTGCCCAAACCCAACCAGGCTGGCCTTCGCACCATCCTAGACCTTTCCCAGTTCAATCTCTCTCTTCCCCAAGAGAAATTCAAGATGATCACACCCTGTCAGATAAAGTCCTCCTTGCAGAAGGGCGACTGGCTCAGCGTGGTGGACCTTCAGGATGCTTATATGCATATCCTTATCTGGAGTCCGCATCGGAAATGCCTACGGTTTTCCATGGGGGAGGAGCATTTTCAGTTTCGTGTGCTCCCGTTTGGTCTCAGCTCGGGACGGTGTGTCTTTATGAAGATGATGTCGGTCATCGCAGCGTATCTTTGGCTGCAGGGTATCCATGTGTATCCGTATTTGGACGATTGGCTGCTGCGCAGTCCTTGTCCTCTGTCAGCCTCGAACAACCTTCAGTTTCTCCTCCAGCTCCTGTTTCACCTTGGGCTGTCAGTGAACTGGCAGAAATCCTCCATGACAGTCTTTCAGGACTTGATTTTCCTGGGTTTTCGTTGGAACACTATCGACTGCAGAGTATACCTGACTGGGGACAGAATGGCGGACCTCTTGGCCACGTGTCAGGCGTTTATGCGGTCGGAGAGCATGTCGACCTGGTGGTTCCAGAGGCTTCTGGGCCTCATGGCCTCGTGTGTGCTGGCTCTTCCTCTTGCTAGTCTCAAGATGAGGAGGACGCAGATGGCTCTTCAGAGCTCTTGGCGCCAAGCAGTGGATCCAGACTCCAAAATGATCCTGGTTCCATCCTTCATGAGGATAGATCTCCAGTGGTGGTCTTCTCTCAGCAATCTGTTGGTGGGCGCGGCTTTTCAAGACCCCTGCCCGCTATTGAAGTCACAACGGACTCATCCCTTCTGGGTTGGGGTGCGAAGTTGGATCTTCTTCAGGTTTCCAATCTATGGTCGCCACAGGACAGACAGCTTCATATAAATCACTTGGAGCTCCTGGCGATATTCCTGGCGCTGAAAGCGTTCAAGCCTGTCATTGTCAACAAAGTGGTCCGTGTCCGCATGGACAATGTGGTGTCCATGTTTTATATCAACAAGCATAGGGTTACTAAGTCCCTCCTTTTGTGGATCTTGCCATTCAGATTTGGGAATGGGCTGTTCAGCATGGCATCTGGCTGGTGGCGGTACACATCCCGGGCCAGCTGAGTGTTACTGCAGATGCCCTCAGCTGATGAACAATGGTCAGTTACGAGTGGGAACTGAACACAGGGGTCCTCTTACAAATTTTCCATTGTTGGGGCACTCCAGAAGTGGACCTCTTTGTGACGTCGACAAACAGAAAGCTTCCCCTGTATGCCTCCAGAAACGGGCTGGGAGCCTCCTCTCTGGGAGTTGCTCTCGAGATTTCCTGGCACAACATGAGAGCCTATGCTTTTCTGCCTCTGCCTCTGATTCATCAGGCGCTTTGCAAGTTGAGGGGCACAGTGAATTGTTCTCTTCTGTTCATAGCACCGTGGTGGCCAGCCAGGTTTTGTCTTTCAGAGCTTCAGCATCTATTGGTGTGTGCACTGATCAGGCTTACAATGGTTCCCAACCTGCTTCACCAGAGCGATCGGCAGTTGTGGCACCCCTCCCCACAATCGTTCAACTTGGCGGCATGGTGCCTGAGTTCAGATCCCTAGAGCACATCAATTTGTCCACAGATAACATGAGCATTATTCAGGCGCCCTGGAAGCCCTCGACAAGATCTCAGTATAAAAGTAAATGGCTATGGTTCTGCCCCTGATGTTTGGCTAGGCAGCTGGACCCCAGGGAGGCTACGATCAATTCAGTTCTGTCCTGTGTCTCACATCTGGCAGAGACTGGCATTCATATCTTGCCCTGCAGGGCTTTTCTGTCGGCTATTGCCACTTATCTGTCCATGGATAAGTGCTCTTTTTCGCTGTCAAATCCAGTCATTAAAAGACACTTTGCGGGCCTCATGCACCTTTACCCTCCTGTTCGCAAACCGCATCCAACGTGGGATCTGAATGTGGTCCTTACGGCCTTGTGCCATAAGCCCTTTGAGCCCATGGCTACGGTAGACCTTAAGTACCTTTCGTGGAAAGTGTCCTTCTTGGTTGCTGTGACTTCGGCAAGGCGTGTGAGTGAGCTCCAGGCCTTGTCGGTGGAGTGTCCCTTCCTGGGTTTTCAAAAGGATAAGGGACGAATCCTTCCTTCCTTCCAAAAGCTCTGATTTTCATCTGAATCAGTCAATCTTCTTGCCTGTCTTCTTCCTAAACCCAGCCTCAGAGGCTGAGAGGGTTTTGCATTGCCTAGACGTTAGAAGAGCTCTTAATTTCTATCTGGACAGAACATCTGAGTTTAGGAACTCTGGTCAGCTTTTGGTGACTTTCGGTAATCCGCAAGGTAAGCCGGCCTCGAAAGCGACCATCTCCAGATGGATTGCTGCCTGTATTTCTGAGGCTTACGCTGTTCAGGGCCTTCAACCTCCAAAAGGGATTCACGCTCATCTTGTATGGGGCAAGGCGGCTGCTGTTGCCTTCCAAAAGTATGTCCCCTGGGAGACTATCACGAAAGCGGCTACGGGGGCCTCCCCATCGGCTTTTTGTAGGCATTACTGTCTAGACATGAGCTCCAGAGCTGATGCTCAGTTCGGTCAAGCTGTGCTAAAAAAACAGTTTCAATAAGGAGTTTTCCATCCACCCGTAATTTCTGTGAGGAGTGCTTGGGAATCTCCCATAAGTATGGAGGAAAGGGGATGGGACGTAGGAGTATAATAAAGTTACTCACCGTAGTGACTACCTTACTCCTAGTACATAGTCCCCTTTCCTCCATACGCCCGCCCGCCATCCCCACTAATAAGGTTCTTCTATTATTGCTTAAAGGTCTCAGACCTCGCGATAGAAAAGGACTGATGGGCAATGCGCTAGGCGGAGCTAAGGAGGGCTGGGTTACGGCCGTGTGCGGTAGCCCGCGTAAAAAAAGAGGAAGGACACATTTTTGAAAAATGTGATGCTTTTTACAAAGTGCTCCGGTCCCGTGCCACAGGATGGAGGAATGTCCCATAGGTATGGAGGAAAGGGAACTATGGACTAGGAGTAAGGTAGTCACTACGGTGAGTAATTTTATTATTATCAACTAGCTCCCCTTTTTTTGTCTCAGTCATGTCATTCTAGTACTGGGACCAGGAAGAGACAAACAGGAGGCATACACACCAACATATAATCACACACGCTGGTACTGAGATGAGGAAGAGAGTCTCAGAGGTATACCGCTCAAGAGATCAGGTAGGTCACACTAATAGGCCTAACTATTGTCAGGCAATTGACAGAGAACACTCACACCTGCAGCTCATTCACACACCACAGGTGTATACAAGGTGGGAAGATAAAAGAGCAGAGAGAGGAGGGAGAGAAAGACAAGACACTGCTATGGGCTGTTGGATGCAGAACTGCCGTATGACAAGGGACGGAATACCAGGGATTGCAGAGGCTGGCGGTCCGAACTGGGACAACTTGAGAACAGGAGTTCTCTGACGTAACTGCAAGACAAGAGAAGGCAGCCTGCTGAAGGGCCGGCCTTCTAATGAAGAGGCAGTGTGCTCATTCTCCTGTGGTTCTGCAAGAGCGCAGGAATGTCTCAGGGGCAGAAGAGTGAACCCTATACGCAACAGAACAGAAGCAAGTCCAGTGCGGTATCCGAGAACAATGCAAAGAAAGCCGGTGAGTTTCAGAGACCAGGAAACCCGGTGTGAAACTGACCACGAGTGCTGTGAAGGAACCAGTGATTGTGCAAGTATACAATGTAGCACAAGGGTTGCGTAAGTCTGAAAGAAACGGAACACGTTCTCGAAAGTCTTTGTCTGAAGTGTTTAACAATTAACAGTCACGTGAAGTGTTAAAGGGACTGCGCACCTTGAGAAAAGGAAAGGGGCAGTCCTGAAAGGATCCAACTTGCGAGACAAACATTTCAATGGTGTAAACTAAAGAAATCTTTATCGCTCGGCCGTATAAAACCTACAAAACCAATTTGAACATTGAAAAGCAGATGGCTCTTTTTCTTAAATACTGGATTGAATGCAGGTCAACCACCAGAAGGTGAAAACCAGAAATTGGGAGTCTTTTCAGCCTATTAATACTGTGAATTATTTTGAACTTATGGAAGGCAACCCCAACACCTCTTCTGTGAATTATTCCGAACATGTGGAAGGGAACCCCATCATTTCTACTGTGAGCTATTCTGAATTTGAGGAAGGGAAGCCCAGCATTTCTACTGTGAATGATTTTGAACCTGGGGAAGGGAGCCGCAATATTTCTACTGTGAACTATTCTGAATTTGGGGAATGGAACCCCAATGCTTCTACTGTGAACTATTTTGAACTTGGGGAAGGGAACCCTGGTGCTTCTGTTGTGAACTTCCTTAAACATGGGGAAGGAACCTTGGGTCCTGATTCAAACTATTTTCCCTTTTGTCTATGAAAGATAATTTAGAGAGTGTGTTACAAAGCTACTTTACACTTGGCGAAGGGGCAGAACCTTGGGTTAAACACTGTTTTCCTTTGGTTGTTGATATCCTGACACATTGTATAGAGCCAGTTGTTAGGGCAAGTATAGGTTTTTCACACAGACAGATTCTTCAGTTGAACTCTTTGACTCAGACGTTCCTTGTTTTTTTTTAGGTAGGGAAATCCCACCCTAGATTAGGACAAGTTAGGCCTTCTTCCATCCTGACATTTAGGTGTTTATATTGAGATCTGAACCTGTTGTCTGTGTCAGTCTTTATGGTGCCCTCAGAGTACCCATCCCCTCCCCTCACTTTCATGCTTCGTTGATAGCTCCATGGCAATATTATTGCCAGATCACTGATCTTTCCTTTTGGAATTCACACCCAGCCTTTGTGCAATATCTCACTCTCTCGGGCCAGATGCCCCATGTTGCTCCTCAGGTATTGACACCACTCCTCCAAACCATCATCGCTGCCAAGCCTTCTTAAGGTGAACCAACAGCTTATCTAAATAGTTGCAACTCCTCAATCTTTCTCTTGATGTGCTGGTCACCCTCTAAAAATCTGTAAACCTAGTTGTAATCTCCTTCTCACTGAACAGGTTTCCATTTGACAGGCTGCGTTAGCAAAATAGGGGCTTTCACTTGCTCCGACTACCAAATATTGGGGTTTCATGCTGAACTCCTGGGTATTATTTCAATCCCATGTTGCACAGAAGACATGGGTACATTCCAGTTGTCATTCTTAGAGCATATTATAGCGATCACTGATATACCGGGAGCATAAAGGGCCGGTAACGGCCTACCAGCCCGAAGCAAAGGCAAAGCCGGAAGACCAAACAAGAGAGCAATCAATTGCAGAGCTGATTAGGGCTATATCCCAGTAGACCGAAGCCTATGTGGGCTATAAGCCTGCCCCTACCTAAAGCAGGATGACCAAAGACAAGAGGAGCTAATTGCAGAGCCTAGTGAGGTATAGAAGCCCACAGCCTGGCTAGGGTCCGATGACCAAAGGAGTGATGAGCCAAAGGAGGAACACGTTGTCTGCAAGCCAACAGGGGACTGTAGCCCAGTTTCCTGGCTGTAGCTACATGACCAGAAAAGAGCATTACCGGAGCATATAGTTGGCTTAAGCCTGGGAAGTTTATCCTGGGCTGGTGGGTGAGATCATAATTTATCTGAAAAACACCTTGGAGGCGATGGGAGAATACCTGCAGGTAAACTGCTGAGTATCCCCAGTGTTAAGGGGAATTGCCAGTTCTTACCTGGTAGGCCTGTGTCAAATCTGCACTGCTAGAGGCGCCTACGAAAAGAGCACTGGAGAAAACTGCAGAATCAAGGAAGGACAGAGGAGGAAATCAAGGATGTGTGCTGGAGCCGTATAAAAACCCTGTGAGTCTGAGCTAACCAGCGGAGGGCTATATCCCTGCAACTGTGTTTGTGGAATAGGGCAGGGTACTTGAACTCGGACGTTAGTTCCTCTGAGGTTCGACCCCTGCAAGTATTGGTTTGACCTCATTCAGACACTGTTGGACTCATGAGATATCCCTCTGTGTTCTGGTTATACCATAGCCATTAGCTTCTGTGAGTGTCAAATGATACATTCATTCAAAAGCTAAAAGGATGAGTGTAACCCACAAGGCAAACCCGTGAAGCCGGCTTGAACAGAATGACCAAGTCTGGTCTCAAAACTTGTTTCTTCATTTGTCACCTAGAAGGTGTTCCTCCCAAATGTGTTACACTGTCTCTAGTTGGCTATTTTCTTTTGTTTGTCATCTTCGACATCAGCAGTTTAAGAAATTGTATTCTTGTTGCAGTATTGTTCACTCCTTCCTCTCTTCCCGTGCCTGACCGCTCCTTCGCAACTCACCAGATCTTTTGGAATCACTGTTTTTACTGCTATGTACACTCAAATCAAATTCTCCCCAGACATGAGGACAGTGGCCCGTCTAACACCCGTATTCTTTATTGGTGTATGGAAGCCATACACACTTGTGTGTATGCCCCCTGCTCGAACTAAACCAAGAAATGGGCAAAGTACTGATACTCAACGTTACGCTCATCTGTGGAACTCATCCTTCAGGCAGTACACACTCTCTAGAGCCCTTCTTTATTCAACCCCAAGAACAAGCACATAGCTGGAGGCTTGCCTTCTCCATCCTCAATGGTGAGCAGAACAGTGCCTCAGACCATACAGGACATTGAGGACCGCATAGCCTGCAGTAAGGCAATTAAGACCTGGCCTTATACCTCTCTCTACACCCTTCTTTGCCCTTCTCCAATCTCTTGTCACAAATGCTCAACACTTACCATCTAGACCTCGGCGGCCCAAGCCCGACGGGCTCGGTACACGGTGAGAACGTGGTGGGTTCTCCCCCCAGCACCAAGGGTCCTGCGTTCTCCGTGGAGGTTTCCATGGCGCTTACACAACGCTGTGCGGTGTGGGCACCAGTCAGGTTCCCAACGCATGTGATCACCAGTCACGTGACTCCTACTACCTTGGTTGAGTAGTTGTGCTTTGCAAATGTTATATATAAGAAAGAGATGTCAAGATTCTGCTTGGTGGCAATCTCTGCTTGAGAAAAGATATGATTTTATTTATTTATTTAAAATTGTAGAGCGCACTACAGCCCGCAGGCATCGAGGCGCTATATCAGAGCTTAAGAAGGCTTGATTAAGGGTTACAAAGAAGCCGCCCAAGAGTGCTTGTTACAGTTCAGTTCAGAGAAAGTGTTTACAGAGTATCACAGAATGCATGCAGGTGCATATTGTCAAAGAATCCATGTTAAAGCAGTCAGACAAAGAGGTTAGTTTTGATGGCTTTGCGAAAGGCTGAGTGGGATTCAATGTTCAATGATCATGATGTGAGGCGGTAGGGAGTTCCAGAGTAGGAGGGCGACAGCAGGGAAGCTGGAGCCACCTGGCCAGACCTTACGGGTTCTGGGAACCGATAGGAGGTTAGAGTAAGGGGATCTGGAAGGTCTGAGGGTGGCGGGTTTGGTGATTCTGCATGACAAGTAAGGGGGGGCAAGGTCGTGAAGGCACATGTGAGTCAAGGCCAGGGCTTTGAATGTGATCCTCTCCTTGACTGGGAGCCAGTGGGCCTGTCTTCTAAGTACCGAGATGTGTTCTCTACGCGTGAGGCCGGTGGTGGCTCTGAGCGCGTTATTTTGAACGATTTGGAGTTTGGCGACATTCTTGGCAGAAGTGCCGATGAGTAGTGCATTACAGTAGTGAAGCCTGGAGCCAATTATGGCCCTGGAGATAGTGAGGCAGTTCTATTGAGACAGGAAGGGTCTGACTGCGTTGATGAGTTTAGAATGATAGGCAGATGAGGAGACTATGGCGTTGACCTGCCTCTCCATGGTTAGGTCAGGTTCGAGGTAAACAACTAGTGTTTTGATGGAAGGTGACACAGTGATGGGGATGTTGTCAATGGAGAAGGTGGAATATTTGTTATCCAGTGTGCTCAAGGTGGAGGGGGAACCAACTAGCAGCAGTTTGGTTTTCTGACTGTTGAGACATAGCCAGTTTTCTGCCATCCAAGATTGGATTGTTGTGTAGATGAAATTGAGGGTGTGCTGTGGCCTCGTGAAGATGTTGTAGAGGGTGGGGGCCGTGCAGATGAGAAAAGCTTGAAAACGGGGAGGTCCAAGAATAAGCTAAAGAAAAGATTCATGAAGAGGCTGGAGGGATGAGTGATGGGGTGGGGATTGGCCAGAAAAAAGAGCAGAAAGGTGTAAAGGCCACAAGGTTACATTCATAGTGGTATAAACACACTAAGCTGTGTCATGGGCCCACCACTAAGCCCCTGCCCCAGTGAGCACAGCCACATTCAAACGTCAGGAACCCCTGCACCAACAGCCTCAGAACCCACCCCACCACCCTTCTCCATAGCCCTCCTAAGCACAACCACATGGTAACCTCAGAACCCCCCACAAGCACAGATGGCCTCAAAACGTGCCTCCCCAATTCCCCTCTCCATAGCCATGTAAGCACAACCACATAGTAACCTCAGAACCCCCCACAAGCACAGATTGCCTCAGAACCCCCACACCTCCATCTCCCCTCCCCACAGCCCTATGAGCACATCCACATAGTAACCGCAGAGCCCCCCATGATCACAGACAGCCTCAGAACTCCCCCCAATGCCCTTTCTCACCCCTAAGCACAACCACATAGTAAACACAGAACCCCCCACACAAACAGCCTCAGAACTCCCATCTCTCCTCCCCATAGCCCTCAGAGGACAAACATTGAACAACCTTAAAACCCACACTAACTACAGATGGCTCATTGCATCTCTCAGCACAGACATCCTGGAACAACAGACTTACTGATTGGATTGTGGCACAAGCAACAAACAGAGGGCATAAATGGGCAGGCCACCATCTTAGAGTCAAGTGAGCCTGCCATGGTTAGCGGGTCTACTGACTGGATTCCTCTGCTGCCAATGAACACTTTCCCCTGCTCATGTGTCCTCCGGTTTGGGGACGTGCAGTCTGCCTGCTTCCCAGTATTTGCAGGCTGCAGCCCTACTATAGCCACCTATTGTTCCTTGTCTCCTACGTCCCTGAGTCTTCAGGACGATTGTGGATTGGATGCTGCAAGCCTAGTGTACTCTAAGCTCTCAGTGTTTTACAAAAATCGTCCTCATGATGAAGTGTTAGGATATGGCTCATCTCGTCACAGTCGCCCTTTCCACTGCCTTGTTTGCAGTATTCTTTTTTATTGGGGCAACCCCCATATATCCCCACAAACACCCTCCCTCCCCCACCTCTACCTAATTGAACAATTTTATATGAACACTAATCTGAACCTCCTGTCCTTAAAAATGCTACAAAAACACGACAAAATGGCAATTTCAACAAATGCAGTGAAATGACGCGTCGAGGCGGGCGGTTTGAGTAGTGATTGGGTTTCTGATCCTTGGTCTCATAATAACCATTAGTGCCCAGATATGTGGAGCCCTGTGTCACCAACTAAACACATTTATGGATGATCCACAAAAGAGTGGCTTCGTTCTAGGGGGTATTTTGGAGCTCTCTGCTAGTGGGGCTTGGGGAGGTGGGTGGAGTCCGGGGGATACCCCATTTACTGTTCCAAAGGTTGCATCACCTATCTGGTGCCTTTCCCTGGCCCAATGCGACCCTCTGTCATCAAATGAAATCTATTAGTGCCCGTCTGAAGCCTATGAAGCCCCATCCCAGGGGTACTCACCATTCATACCTCCTCATGGTCTCTTGGCTCCTCCTGATACTCCACTCGCTCACAGGATAAGGCTTTCGATCCTTCCCCTGCCTTAGGTTTGGGTTGGGGGCTCCTTTGCGTCCAACCACAGAGCCACTTGTGCCTCCCCGATGGTTTAAGGGTGACCTAGGATAATATCCTATCCAATCAAGTTCTGTGTGGAAAAGAAATCACTTTCCCTTCTCTCTCTCTGGTGCGTCTCTCACCCCTCCGTTTTGCTCTATCATGTACACAGTTGTCTGTTCCAAAGGGGAGGACCATTAGGATGGCTTGTGATTGACCCAGGCATTGGGTCCTGGGTCATATTCTGGGTTCCCTTTGACAGTTCTACTGCTCTGGCCCTTTATCTCCAGTGTCTTCTCTTCATAGGTCCAGACATTTCTCGCGCACCTGCCCCAATCTTTAAGTGGAGGCTCTCTTTTCACTGCCACTCCAAAACAGTGTTCACTGGATGGAAAAATAATGTCTTCTCCACAGCCCAGCCCACTTCAATCTGGCTCCTTCCCTTTGAGATCTTTCCGACAGTTTCTTTTTCAACACTTCCCTTTCTTTATAGGCCAGGGTACTCGCTCCTTCCCCACCTTCAGTTTTGGGTTGGTGCCTTCCCTTCCTCGGCCACTCCTGATTCACTCCCACACACACTGG
Source organism: Ambystoma mexicanum (assembly GCF_040938575.1). NCBI lineage: Eukaryota > Metazoa > Chordata > Amphibia > Caudata > Ambystomatidae > Ambystoma > Ambystoma mexicanum. The sequence goes on from NC_090938.1 coordinate 3,574,602, forward strand.
GCCCTTGTCAGGCAGAGGGTATGTCGGCCTGCTGCCTGCGGTCTCTCCTTTTTAGGCTTCAATTCCTCAGGTCTTCCTTCTTCTTCCAGGTCACGGAGGTGCAACCCTGCAGGGGGCTCCACCTCCTTCACCCCACTGGCCTTGCTATGTGCTCTCTGGCTTGTATCTGCCCGAGCTTCTGATGGACAGCAGGGAGCAGGCCTAGATAGAGACCTCCCTTTTCCTACAGGGAGCAGTGAGTAGCACGTCCACTTCCTCTTGGCTTGTGCACCTTAATGGCTTCTTCAACCGCTTTTATACACCTGAGCCGATGTGTGTCTTTGTAAGGCAGCCCAGGATTGGTATTTTCCTTAGGCGGCTTGTTTCGGGTTCCATCATTGTCCCTTCTTGATTGGTTCTTTATCTTAATACTATTATTCCTTTTGTAATGGGCAATAGGTAAATTACCTTCAATATCGTTAATTGCTGGCTCTGCAGCTTCAAATGGATGCCCTGCCTTTAGTGCCATCTTGGAATTTCCTATGGGTCAGTTTGCGGTTCCACTGTGCTCTGGGGTTGCCTGTATTTGCTGGTTTAATGGGTGCGCTCTTCGTGCGGCCTGAAGGCAGCCTGGAATCTTCCTTCTTTCCTTTATGTGTGTATTCTAGTTTTGCTAAGCGTTTACCGTTGAAGTATATCTATATAAGTTCAGCTAACTGTCCTGGCAAGTGTCCGGGCTGCTGGGACTTGTAGTTGTGTTGCAATGTTTGTCTCTTCTGGCATTCTTCAGAGGGAAGACAAAATACTGCATCTCAGAGGGAGTGACTAGCCCAAGAAACCCAGACCAACCAAGTCCCCAGGGACTTGCTGGCTCATAGGAGAGGACAGGGAGTGTCTCGACCTCTCCACACCATCTTCAGTATAGAAACAAGAAAACCCCCAACCTAGTGTCTTTTTGCTCCACAAGGCTTTGTGACCCCGCTCTTCCTTCCTTTCATCTCCTCTTTCTACATCACCTTTCCTATTGCGCTCCCTTCATCCAGTGTTTCTCTTCCTCCTTTCCTCCCTTCTAATCCGTTCTTTCCCTATCCTCCTCGCCTCTCTTCTGTATTTTTCACCTTCCCTCATCTACTCGCTTTTCCACTCCTCGCCTGACCTTCACACTCTATCTACACTACTCCACCCCTTCAGTTTCTACCCTTTTCCTCTCTGCCTCCTCACTGCTCCAATACGCTTTCCTTCTCTCCCGTGTCTACCCTCCTTCTCTTCCCTCTCCTCTCCACCTCCTTGCTGTTTTGCCATGCTCTACTTCTCTATTGTATCTATCTTCTTCTCCTATTTCTCTCCCCTCTCCACTTTCTCCTCCATCCGCCAGGCTCTGTCCTCCTGCACACTCTCCTCCATACCAACTGCTTGTCTCCCTGACTCCTAACACCCAGACGAGATCTCTGTGCATGTTGTGTGAAACATGAAGGTGTCTACCTGGCTAGACCCTGGGGATCTGTCATCCAGGTGGCCATTACACGGCCATCGCTTTTGGATCCAGTTCCTGGAGGTGGACTAGTGAGGGAGGATCACCTGGATGGGGGGTCCTCGGGGAGTGGGCTTGGGACACCGACGGGGGAGACACTGTATCCCTCTTCTTTCAACACCTTTTCCCCATCCTACCACGTAGGACATTCAAAAACACTGCCCCCGCCCCTTTTCCCACACAAACACTTTTGCACAACACGCAAGAGAACAGACTAACACCAGAGCAGTTTACCTGACATGTCCCAATACAATGGTCAGGCACACACACCTGACAGCCCTTTCCCTTCTCCACAGGGATAAAAGGTGGAGCAAGAGAGCACAGTATGAGCAACCCAGACCACACGACAAGACAGTTAATCTACCCTGGCAGTTCAAGCAAAGGAGAAAGGTGGCGAGAATCGAGAGGGTGAGAAGGAGAGAAGCGACCTTGCCCTTTCCGACCCAAACCTGCGAACCCTTCTGAGAAGAAAATGTAAGCACGAGGACAATAGCTAAACAGTCATGCAGCAGATGTCAACGGTACACAGGGCATGCCTACGCCGATAAGCCGGAGCGAGGGAGACTCCTTCTACTGTGGTATCGGCCTTGACTCCAGCGGTGAGGAAAGCCAAGCATTTCATCACAGCCGGTGAGTTGAAGGGGAAGCCGATAAGAAACCGAACTGTATTGAATGAAACCCGCAAAGTGGCAGATTGAGAAGAGTTCAAAGAACTGTGAATTATAAGGGGAACACAAGCTGCAGAGGGGACCGGCACCGTGTGGGTGCTGACCCAAGAAACTATGGTCAATCCCGGGTGAATGGAAACTACTGATACCAGAAGGCCTTAGGAGAGCCACCAAGATAGGTCAAAGTGGTCATACATGACGTCTAGCAAAATCCACGTATAGTCGAAAGCCTTTGACCTAAAAACTATAAAACAAGGGAAGTGAATCCTGCAGACATTGAAATTGAATGTTAATAAGAAGTTGGAAAGAGTGAACCCGGTGGAGGGACGCTGACGAAGATGGGGGAAAAGTCTAAAGTCCCAAGAACCAGTGTGTTGACCAAGGTGAACCTGGAAGAGGGACGTCTGCGAGAACTGTTAAAAAGGTCATTAAGATTTGTGGAAGAGAAAAGCCATAGTGAACCCGGTGGAGGGAGGCTGATATTTGAGAGGGGTTGGCGCCCAGAAGAGGGTGACCCAGAGGTGAAGAGAAGTCACCTTAAGTGCAATCCAAAAGGAACATTTGTTGTGTTTTTTGTTAAAACCTATCAGGCCCACCGAATGCCCTGATACTGCTAGGAACTGCTTTTGAGGATCAAAACTCAGAAGGGGGAGATCCAGGGGGTGGAAAAACTATCACCCGAGAGCATGAAGGGAATAAGGGACAGCTTCCAGAAGAGGGGGACCCAAGGGTGAACCATTACCACCATAATCGAGAGCAATAGGGAGAGCGGCGGAGGGAGGCTGAGACTCGAGATGGCTTTGCGCCCAGAAGATGGGGACCTAGGGGTGAACCCATCACCCATTGAACATTGGAAACTGAACTTCATTTGTTTGTTATTTTGTTATCATGAGTACATCAGGTCCTTGAAGGCAAGAGACTTTCAAGAGAAACGAGACTTGGCCATCGACGACCCTGATAGCTGAAAGCAGAACTGCCGTCTTGTGCTGGAGAAACTCGAGAGTGTACTGTGCTACAAGATCCTACCTTACCCTCAAAACATGGGAAAGGGAGGCTCAGGCTACTGCATCCTGACATATTATTTGCGAACACTTCCTTCTTTCTCCTGAACATTATCCCACACTCGTTTACATTAGTTGTAAGGATTGGCAATAGGCTTTTCTTAGTATAGGCCCTTTTTATTTGACACAACACCACTAGGACTGCTTTATTTTTCATTTGATGGTCGATGCTTGCTCCTATCTTCGATTTAGGTTTAGATTAGGCATTTTTCCAACCTGCATACGGTTTAATAAATACCCTTGAACTGTGATCACTTGTGTCTGTCTTTACTGTTGCCACCATGAGTTCCTTACACTGTCCACTTAAGTTAGGCTGCAGTGGTGGGGCCGGGCTGTAGGATTGTGTCATTTTGTGGAGGTTTGTATGCACTTTGAGTATAACAGTGGAGTCATCCACGGATACGTAGCCAACGCAGTCTCCAAGTGCTTTCAATAGGAAAAGGACCATCCTGCAGAGGCTTCTCGCCTTGGTCTAGGCAATGTTTTGCTAAAGCCCAAGTCCACCTTCTGGCTACTCTCTTTGCACCGCTTCAATCATCTAATTTTCTAGGACACCCTCATTGATTTCCACTTTCTCCTTCACTACTAGACAGTTCCTCACTATACTACATTCATACCCAGCCAACCTCACATGCTGCCCTCATACACAGCTATGTGAGCCTCACATGCTGCACTCATACACAGCTATGTGAACCTCACATGCTGCACTCATACACAGCTATGTGAGCCTCACATGCTGCACTCATACACAGCTATGTGAACCTCACATGCTGCCCTCATACACAGCTATGTGAACCTCACATGCTGCACTCGTACACAGCTATGTGAACCTCACATGCTGCACTCATACACAGCTATGTGAACCTCACATGCTGCACTCATACACAGCTATGTGAACCTCACATGCTGCACTCATGTGAAGCTCACATGCTGCCTTCATACACAGCTATGTGAACCTCACATGCTGCACTCGTATACAGCTATGTGTACCTGGAATACTACATTCATACACAGCTAAAAACCTCACATGCTGCCCTCATACACAGCTATGTGAACCTCACACGCTGCACTCATACACAGCTATGTGAACCTCACATGCTGCCCTCATACACAGCTATGTGAACCTCACATGCTGCACCTGTGCACAGCTATGTGAACCTCACATGCTGCACTCATACACAGCTATGTGAACCTCACATGCTGCCCTCATACACAGCTATGTGAACCTCACATGCTGCACCTGTGCACAGCTATGTGAACCTCACATGCTGCACTCATACACAGCTATGTGAACCTCACATGCTGCCCTCATACACAGCTTTGTGAACCTCACATGCTGCCCTCATACACAGCTATGTGAACCTCACATGCCGCACTAATACACAGCTATGTGAACCTCACATGCTGCACACAAACATGGCTATGTGTAGCTCACATGCTGCACTCATACACAGCTATTTGTACCTCACATGCTGCCCTCATACACAGCTATGTGAACCTCACATGCTGCCCTCATACACAGCTATGTGAACCTCACATGCTGCACTCGTATACAGCTGTGTACCTGGAATACTACATTCATACACAGCTAAAAACCTCACATGCTGCCCTCATACACAGCTTTGTGAACCTCACATGCTGCCCTCATACACAGCTATGTGAACCTCACATGCCGCACTAATACACAGCTATGTGAACCTCACATGCTGCACACAAACATGGCTATGTGTAGCTCACATGCTGCACTCATACACAGCTATTTGTACCTCACATGCTGCCCTCATACACAGCTATGTGAACCTCACATGCTGCCCTCATACACAGCTATGTTAACCTCACATGCTGCACTCATACAGCCGATTCCCACATACTGTACATGACTATCATCACGACATAATAAACCAGACACCGCTGTGTGATCTTCCCCACATACTGTTCATGACTATCATCACGACATAATAAACCAGACACAGCTGTGTGATCTTCCCCACATACTGTACATAACTATCACGACATATAAACCAGACACCGCTGTGTGATCTTCCCCACATACTGTACATGACTATCATCACGACATAATAAACCAGACACCGCTGTGTGATCTTCCCCACATACTGTTCATGACTATCATCACGACATAATAAACCAGACACAGCTGTGTGATCTTCCCCACATACTGTACATAACTATCACGACATATAAACCAGACACCGCTGTGTGATCTTCCCCACATACTGTTCATGACTATCATCACGACATAATAAACCAGACACAGCTGTGTGATCTTCCCCACATACTGTACATAACTATCACGACATATAAACCAGGCACAGCTGTGTGATCTTCCCCACATATTGTACATGACTATCACGACATATAAACCAGACACCGCTGTGTGATCTTCCCCACATACTGTTCATGACTATCACGACATATAAACCAGACACCGCTGTGTGATCTTCCCCACATACTGCACCTGTAGTAGTTTGGCTTGAAAGGTCCATTCTTGTTAAGTCCCAGATACTTTGCTTGATCATCTGATAACTCTGTGAGATGAGCATCAAAGGAAGGCAGGTGCAAGCTTGCAACATATTCATCTGGTGAAAAACAGCGAGAAGCAGATGGTTTAGCTCAGTACAAGCCCAAATAGGAGTCAAGGCCCCACAACATAATACAACCGTGCACAAATCAGTACGCTGCAGGTCTGTCCAGCCCACGGCACGCCGGGACAAAAAACCATACCATGGCCTTCCCTACAAACTAACACTAGGTCTGTCCAACACTATACACTCTACCAAACACACTGCAGGTTTGCTCAACATACTACAGACTTGCCAATACACTACACTCTACTGCAGGTCTGCCCAGCCCACGGCACGCCGGGACAAAAAAGCCATAACATGGTCTTCCCTACAAACTAACACTAGGTCTGCCCAACACTATACACTTTACCAAACACACTGCAGGCTTGCTCAACATACTACAGACTTGCCAATACACCACACTCTACTGCAGGTCTGTCCAGCCCACGGCACGCCAGGACAAAAAACCATACCATGGTCTTCCTTACAAACTAACACTAGGTCTGCCCAACACTATACACTCTACCAAACACACTGCAGGCTTGCTCAACATACTACAGACTTGCCAATACACTACACTCTACTGCAGGTCTGCCCAGCCCACGGCACGCCGGGACAAAAAAGCCATAACATGGTCTTCCCTACAAACTAACACTAGGTCTGCCCAACACTATACACTTTACCAAACACACTGCAGGCTTGCTCAACATACTACAGACTTGCCAATACACCACACTCTACTGCAGGTCTGTCCAGCCCACGGCACGCCAGGACAAAAAACCATACCATGGTCTTCCTTACAAACTAACACTAGGTCTGCCCAACACTATACACTCTACCAAACACACTGCAGGCTTGCTCAACATACTACAGACTTGCCAATACACTACACTCTACTGCAGGTCTGTCCAGCCCACGGCACGCCGGGACAAAAAACCAGACCATGGTCTTCCGACAAACTAACACTAGGTCTGCCCAACACTATACACTTTAGCAAACACACTGCAGGCTTGCTCAACATACTACAGACGTGCCAATACACTAAAATCTACTGCAGTTCTGTCCAGCCCACGGCACGCCAGGACAAAAAAACCACACCATGGTCTTCACTACATACTAACACTAGGGACCTCATTATAACTATTGCGGAATGGGTTTAACGGCGCCGCTAATGGTGCCGACGCTGTTAAACCCATTCCGCAATATTACGAGGTTCCCTCGTGGGACCCGCTCTGGACGTCTAGTTTTTCCAGACGTCCATAGCGGGTACCGCGAGGGGACCAGGAAGCTAACAACGAGCCCATTCCTAATTACGAATGGGCCCGTTGTTAGATCCCTCCCCATTCCCATTGAGCCCTATGGGGGCTCGAATTGGAATGGAGAAGGACCGGGCCCGGGTTCCCTGAAGGAGGAAATACCGGGCCCTCCATACTCGAAATGGCCCGGTATTTCCCCATTCAGGGAACCCGGACCTGGACACGGTTTTGGAGGCAGCCATGCCCTTATTAAGGGTATGGCAACCTCCAAAGTCGTAATGAGGCCCTAGGTCTGCCCAACACTATACACTGTACCAAACACACTGCAGGCTTGCTGAACATACTACAGACTTGACAATACACTACACTCTACTGCAGGTCTGCCCAGCCCACGGCACGCCGGGACAAAAAACCATACCATGGTCTTCCCTGCAAACTAACACTAGGTCACTGCAGGCTTGCTCAACATACTACAAACTTGCCAATACACTACACTCTACTGCAGGTCTGCCCAGCCCACGGCACGCCGGGACAAAAAACCATACCATGGTCTTCCCTACAAACTAACAGTAGGTCTGCCCAACACTATACACTCTACCAAACACACTGCAGGCTTGCTCAACATACTACAGACTTGACAATACACTACACTCTACAGCAGGTCTGCCCAGCCCACGGCACGCCGGGACAAAAAACCACACCATGGTCTTCACTACAAACTAACACTAGGTCTGCCCAACACTATACACTCTACCAAACACACTGCAGGCTTGCTCAACATACTACAGACTTCACAATACACTACACTCTACTGCAGGTCTTGCAAATACACTATTCCCTAGTTTCTCGCCGTACACACTATTCTCTTGGTCTGTATTTATTTGGACTGATTAGATATTTCCAATAATCCCCCTGTCCTTGGAAATGTAGTTGAATCTGGATCCGCTCCGTGTTTTCTCTCCGTAAGAGGGAGAGGGATTCTGCGTGATGTAGCCCTTATTTGTTTGTTCCTTCCCAATTGTCTAGAAAACGTGTCCTTGTGATATATTTCCAAGTCATTCCTGGCCTCAAGGACTTGGCAATATCACTGTAAAGTAGCTTTGTCACACTTAACACAAGAAAGTAAGATAAAGAATGCTGAGCAAGACCAAAAAGCAAGAACAAATGTTCTGAGCAAGAGAGAAATGCAATAACACTAAGGATCGGGAAAGAAGAAAGCAAGGAAAATAAGATGGCGCAAGAGAGAAAGCTAAGAAAAACAAAGCCAAAGACCAATGAAAAGCAAAGAAAATAAATGAGCAAGAGAGAAAGGAAAGCAACGAAAAGGCAGGTAGGAGGAAACAAGGGCTCTGCTGGGGCAGAGAAGTGAGAAAATCACCAAGCCAGAGGAAAATGTAAGAAAAAAACAGAAGAGAGAAAATCAAGATAACAAGACTGAGCATGAAAGACCAGCAACAAAAGCAATGTTGAGCAGGAGAAAAAACCAGATCAACGGATATGCAGGATATGCAGGGGAAAAAGCAGAGAGCACGCCCACCAAGAGAAAAGCAAGAAAAACAATGCTCAGCAAGAGAAAGCACCAAGAGCAGACCCCTCTCTACGGTAGTCACTGTAAAGGGAACCATGTCTGTTGCTGCTTCAGCATTGGAATGCCAATGTGATCCCATCAGTGCATGTAGTGGCCTCGCCATGGGGCGCCAAAGTGCAGTAGGCACCAGCGGTGTGCACCAGCAGTGTGCACCAGAGGAGGCGCCGAAGAAAGCAGCGTAGAAGATAGTGAGGAGCTACAAGGTGGCAGCGAGGAGGAGTCTGGGAACCCTCCCACAAAAGGGATCATGGAGCCGGCGTTCCATATGCCGGGATCCTGGGGTGTGGGTAAGGGAGCGATGCATGGGCGATGGAGAGAGGAATGAGGAATAGGGCCGGTAATGGAAGTGGCACAGGTGAGAAGTGGGCAGAGCCCACAATGATTCCTTATGGGAATTCCGGAGGCACATGCACGCCCTCAGCACTGTGCATTGCTTGGCCAGAAACCTTGTTAAATTGCTATGAGAGGGCATGCCTTCTGTGATGAGGAGTATATTGCAATTGTGATACACATTCTAGACCACAAAATCCCCAGAAATCACCTAAGAACATGGGTACAATTCTACCAAGTCCCTCTATGCACTTTCAAAGAGTCCCAACTTATATACAAGTGTCTGATTCAAATATGTTAGTGCCCAGAGCTCTATCCCTACCTGCCCAGTTCTCATACTCACCCATTTTCTTAGGCAACAGGTACACATCCTGCTTATAGCGTCCATCAGGGGCGTTGTAAAGTTCTATCAGCGCCAGTGCCTGCACAAAAAGAGACCACTGTGTTATGCAGAGGGAGGGCACATCACTGAAGCTTTGTGTAAAGGGACTTGACACAACATGAAAAGCACAAGGTCACCCATCACTTCACAAGGACGATAGACAACATGAAGAGCACAGAGCACACATTTACTGTGTGAACCTGGTGGTTTCAGAATTCACAACAAAATCAGTGCATGAAGGGGAGCTGCAAACACATTATATAAGTGCTTCTTGCAAGGAAGACATGGTACCAAGAATAGACAGACACAAGTGATCACAGTTCAAGGGTGTTTTATTAAACTGTATAGGTAGGTTGGAAAAACACCTAATCTAAACCTAAATCTAAGATGGGAGCAAGCTACGACCATCAAATAATAATGAGGCAGTCCTAGTGGCCTTGTGTCAAATAAAAGGCCCTACACTAAAAAAAAACCTATTGCCAATCCTTACGCTAAATACAAAGAGAGTGTGGGATAGGGTTCACAAGAAAGAAAGAAATGTTCACAAATGATAAGTCAGGATGTGTTAGCTGGGGGTCTCCCTTCCCCACGTTTTGAACACGAGGGGCACATGCTCGAGCTTTCCCAGCACGAGACGATAGTTCTGCTTAACGTATCAGGACCTTCGGTGGTTAAGTCTCTTTTCTACAAAAAGTATTTTGCTCCAAGGACCTGATGGCTTCCAAAAATAACAAACAAAAGAAGTTCTGTTCCAAATGTACATTGGGTGATGGTCTCACCCCTGGGTCCCCCTCTTATGGGCGCAGACCGCTCAAACAGTTCTTATCAATATCAGGATCTTCGGCGGTTGTCTCTACTGCTTACGAGGACCTGATTGATTCAAAATGACAAACAAAAAGTTATTTTGGATTGCACTTGAGGTGATGATTCTTCGCCCCTGGGTCCCCCTCTTTCGGGTGCAGACCCCTCTTGAATATCAGCCTCCCTCTCGTCGGGTTCACTCTGGCTTTTTATTCCATGTGTCGCTGGGTGATGACTTTTCACCCCTGGATCCCCTTCTGCCGGGCTCAGAGCCTTCTCCACTGTTTGCCTCCCTCTATCGGGTACACTATGGCAATTATCCATTGAACATTATTTTCTCAAGTGCCGGGGGTGGGGACACTCCGCTTTCCCTGGTCTTTCTTGATGTCCTGTTTGCTGAGTGCCAAGGAGGACAATCCACTTCCTTTGGTCTTTCTTTCTTTTGGGATCTCCTTCTGCCGGGCTCGGACCCAAGTGCCAAGGGGGACAATCCACTTCCCCTAGTCTTCCTGGCCTCCCTCGATCGGCTCAGGCCTTTCCGAACAACTTCACCTTTGACACTCACAAATCTTAATGTCTTTTTAAACAGTTTACCATGGACATCCCTCTGCCGGGGTTCACTTTTGTCAACACACAGTTTCTTGGAACTTTAGACTTTGCCGCTCTTTATTGGCATCCCTCTGCTGGATTCACTCTTGCCATTTCACAATTCCTTTTACTTTCTTCTGATGCAGGATTTACTTCCATTGTATTCTTAATGGTTTGTCGGTCAAAGACTTTCGACTGTACAGGGATTTTGCTAGACCCCTGTATGACCACTTTGGCCTTCGCGGCTCCCCTAGGGCATTCTGGTATCAGTAGTTTCATTCAATGCGTGATTAACCAGAGTCTCTCGAGTGAGCACCCACGTGGTGCCGGACTCCTCTGCAGCTGCTCTTCTCCTAACAATTTATAGTTCTTTGAACTTTCCTCAATGTGCCACTTTGCGTCTTTCATTCAACACAGTTCTGTTTCTTTATCAGTTCCCCTTCGACTCACTGGCTGTGATGAACCTCTTGGCTTTTCCGAATATCTGGAGTTAAGGGCGCTATCACGGTAGGAGACGTCTCCCTCTGTCCTGCTTATCAGCGTAGGCATGCTCCATGTACTGTTGACATCTGCTGCAACACACTTGGGCTATTGTTCGCGGCCTTAAGTTTCCGTCTGTGAGGGTTCGCAGATCTGGGTCGGAAAGGGAAAGTTTGTTTCTCTCCTTGCCGCCCGTTTGGTTCTCGCTGCATTTCTCCTCCTCTTGAACTGCTGTGCATGGATAGCTCTCTCGTCGTACTGTATGCCTTGCTCTTCTTGTGCTCTTGTGCTCCACCTTTTATCCCTGTGGGGAAAGGAAAGGGCCATCAGGTATGTGCGGTTCTGGTTAATTGCCTGACTTTGCCTGACCCTTGGGTTGGGACATGTCAGGTAAACGGCTTTAGGGTTAGTCCGTTGTCTTTCGTGGTGAGCAAAAGTGGTTATGTTGGAAAGGGGGGGTTGCCGCTCTTTTTCCCACTTAGCAAGCCACGACCACCTGGTGCCTTTCTGGTTTCCGCTCTTTTTCCCTGCTTAAGGAGCCCTCCAGCCTCTTTTCCTTTGCAGATGGGGAGCAGGTGCAAGTGGATCTTGGTCACCTGGCCTAAGCCCCGCCTACCTGATGCCTTCCTGGTTGCCTCTCTTTTCCCTACTTAGCAAGCCCCGCCCACCTTGTGCCTTCTTGGTTGCCGCTCTTTTTCCCTACTTAAGGAGCCCTCCAGCCTCTTTTCCTTTGCAGATGCGGAGCAGGTGCAAGTGGATCTTGGTCATCTGGCCTAAACCCCGCCCACCTGGTGCCTTCCTGGTTGCTGCTCTTTTTCCCCACTTAGCAAGCCTCGCCCACCTGGTGCCTTCCTGGTTGCCGCTCTTTTCCCCTACTTAAGGAGCCCTCCGGCCTCTTTTCCTTTGCAGATGCGGAGCAGGTGCAAGTGGATCTTGGTCATCTGGCCTAAACCCCGCCCACCTGGTGCCTTCCTGGTTGCTGCTCTTTTTCCCCACTTAGCAAGCCCCGCCCACCTGGTGCCTTCCTGGTTGCTGCTCTTTTTCCCTACTCAAGGAGCCCGCCAGCCTCTTTTCCTTTGCAGATGCGGAGCAGGTGCAAGTGGATCTTGGTCCCCTGGCCTAAGCCCCGCCCACCTGGTGCCTTCCTGGTTGCTGCTCTTGGTGCCTTCCTAATTGCCCCTCTTTTTCCCCACTTAGCAAGCCCCACCCACCTGTTGCCTTCCTGGTTGCCGCTCTTTTTCCCTACTGAACGAGCCCTCCAGCCTCTTTTCCTTTGCAGATGGGAGAAGGAGCAAGTGGATCTTGGCCACCTGACCTAAGCCCCATCCACCTGGTGCCTTCCTGGTTGCTGCTCTTTTCTCCACTTAGCAAGCCCCGCTCACCTTGTGCCTTCTTGGTTGCCACACTTTTTTCCTACTTAAGGAGCCCTCCAGCCTCTTTTCCTTTGCAGATGGGGAGCAGGTGCAAGTGGATCTTGGTCAACTGGCCTAAGCCCCACCCACCTGGTGCCTTCCTGGTTGCCGCTCTTTTTCCCCACTTAGCAATTCCCGGCCACCTGGTGCCTTCCTGGTTGCTGCTCTTTTTCCCTACTTAAGGAGCCCTCTGGCCTCTTTTCCTTTGCAGATGGGGAGCAGGTGCAAGTGGATCTTGTTTACCTGGTCTAAGCCCCACCCACCTGGTGCCTTCCTGGTTGCCACTCTTTTCCCCACTTAGCAAGCCCCACCCACCTGGTGCCTTCCTGGTTGCCGCTCTTTTTCCCTACTTAAGGAGCCCTCTGGCCTCTTTTCCTTTGCAGATGGGAGAAGGAGCAAGTGGATCTTGGCCACCTGACCTAAGCCCCATCCACCTGGTGCCTTCCTGGTTGCTGCTCTTTTCTCCACTTAGCAAGCCCCGCCCACCTTGTGCCTTCTTGGTTGCCACACTTTTTTCCTACTTAAGGAGCCCTCCAGCCTCTTTTCCTTTGCAGATGGGGAGCAGGTGCAAGTGGATCTTGCTCACTTGGCCTACACCCCGCCCACCTGGTGCCTTCCTGGTTGCCGCTCTTTTTCCCCACTTAGCAAGTCCCGCCCACCTGGTGCCTTCCTGGTTGCCACTCTTTTTCCCTACTTAAGGAGCCCTCTGGCCTCTTTTCCTTTGCAGATGGGGAGCAGGTGCAAGTGGATCTTGTTTACCTGGTCTAAGCCCCACCCACCTGTTGCCTTCCTGGTTGCCACTCTTTTCACCACTTAGCAAGCCCCGCCCACCTGGCGCCTTCCTGGTTGCCACTCTTTTTCCCTACTTAAGGAGCCCTCCAGCCTCTTTTCCTTTGCAGATGGGAAGCAGGTGCAAGTGGATCTTGCTCACCTGGCCTACACCCCGCCCACCTGGTGCCTTCCTGGTTGCCACTCTTTTCCCCACTTAGCAAGCCCCACCCACCTGGTGCCTTCCTGCATGCCGCTCTTTTTCCCTACTTAAGGAGCCCTCCAGCCTCTTTCCCTTTGCAGATGGGGAGCATGTGCAAGTGGATCTTGGTCACCTGGCCTAAGCCCCGCCCACCTGGTGCCTTCCTGATTGCCGCTCTTGATGCCTTCCTGGTTGCCGCTCTTTTTCCCCACTTAGCAAGCCCCGCCCACCTGGTGCCTTCCTGTTGCTGCTCTTTTTCCCTACTTAAGCAGCCCTCCAGCCTCTTTTCCTTTGCAGATGTGGAGCAGGTGCAAGTGTCTCTTGGTCACTTGGCCTAAGCCCCGCCCACCTGGTGCCTTCCTGGTTCCTGCTCTTGGTGCCTTCCTGGTTGTCACTCTTTTCCCCACTTAGCAAGGCCCACCCACCTGGTGCCTTCCTGGTTGCCACTCTTCTTCCCACTTAGCAAACCCCGCCCACCTTGTGCTTTCCTGGTTGCCGCTCTTTTTCCCTACTTAAGGAGCCCTATAGCCTCTTTTCCTTTGCAGATGGGGAGCAGGTGCAAGTGGATCTTGGTCAACTGGCCTAAGCCCTGCCACCTGGTGCCTTTCTGGTTGCTGCTCTTTTCCCCACTTAGGAAGCCCTGCCCACCTGGTGCCTTCCTGGTTACTGCTTGTTTTCCCCACTTAGCAAGCCCCACCCACATGGTGCCTTCCTGATTGCCGCTCTTGATGCCTTCCTGGTTGCCGCTCTTTTTCCCCACTTAGCAAGCCCCGCCCACCTGGTGCCTTCCTGTTGCTGCTCTTTTTCCCTACTTAAGCAGCCCTCCAGCCTCTTTTCCTTTGCAGATGTGGAGCAGGTGGAAGTGTCTCTTGGTCACTTGGCCTAAGCCCCGCCCACCTGGTGCCTTCCTGGTTCCTGCTCTTGGTGCCTTCCTGGTTGTCACTCTTTTCCCCACTTAGCAAGCCCCACCCACCTGGTGCCTTCCTGGTTGCCACTCTTTTTCCCACTTAGCAAACCCCGCCCACCTTGTGCTTTCCTGGTTGCCGCTCTTTTTCCCTACTTAAGGAGCCCTATAGCCTCTTTTCCTTTGCAGATGGGGAGCAGGTGCAAGTGGATCTTGGTCAACTGGCCTAAGCCCTGCCACCTGGTGCCTTTCTGGTTGCTGCTCTTTTCCCCACTTAGGAAGCCCTGCCCACCTGGTGCCTTCCTGGTTACTGCTCGTTTTCCCCACTTAGCAAGCCCCACCCACATGGTGCCTTCCTGGTTGCGCTCTTCTTCCCTCCTTAAGGAGCCCTACAGCCTCTTTTCCTTTGCAGATGGGAAGCAGGTACAAGTGGATCTTGGTCACCTGGCCTAAGCACCGCCCACCTTCTTAGCCCTGCCTCTTCCTTCCTGCTCTTAACTCTTAGATCAAGGGCGTGTCTCGCCGGGGTGACCGAAGCCAAGGGCAGTCGAAGAAAAGGGCAATTTTTTTTTGGACCAGGAGGATCCAGGGCCCGAACCCCTGCTCAGACAGCAGGTAAGCATGCACCAATATGTGTTTACGCCCTCTGTCTCCACAGGCCATCCCCACCCCTCTGGTCCCCCCTTGATGTTCCCTTGTGCCACCCCCTGCTTCTCGCACACAGGTGTTGCCTGTTTTGCTTGATTCTTCTACCCTGCTCCCCCCCTCTCCAGCCTACTTCTGCAGCCTACTTCTGCAGGAATCTGTCCTGACACATTCTGGTTTCATTGGTCTTGCGGCCAATGCTGGATTTGACTTTTATGGACTTCACTGATTCACAGTGGGTCACCCTTGCTCATGGTGGCCCTGAATCATGGTGTTGCCATCTTCATCTTGTATCCAGGCTTGCAATATTATGTGCAACTAGTGACTTCTGCAATTGTATTCGCTCTCCCCTCTTTTTGACTGCTTACTCTCTGTTCTCTCCTCCTCTCCCTTTCTTCCTTTTCCTATCTCCTCCCTTCCTCCCCTTGCTTTCTTCTATGCACTTACTCTATCAGAATTGTCCCTGCACCTAGTATGATAGCAACCTTGTCTGTCTCCTCCCTTCTCCACTTACTTGTTTATTCCCTCCAACCCCTCCAACACTATCTGAAATCTCATCAGGCCTAGTACAATAGTCGCTTGTTTTGTTCCTCCCCTACCCTTTCTGCACCCTTCTCCCTCACCTTTTGTTTTCCTCCGGCTCTACCAGAAATGTTGTCAGGCCTAGTACGGTGTTCCTATATGTCGTCAGGCCGAGTATGATAGTTAATTTCACATCATTACTGCTCATGGCCTGTAAGAATGTCATGGTATTTTCCCTTGTTACCTCCTTTGCCTTGAAGCGCTTTGAAACACATTGGGCCTCATTACGAGGTAGGTAAGGACACCGGTGCCGGTAATCCCTTACCATCCTATTCCGACGTTCCTTAGCGGGTCCCTTCCTTAACGCCTGGTTTTACCAGGCGTTATGGAAGGGACCCGTTAAGGGACTTCAGAGCTAATAACGGTACCGCAAATTGCGGTACCGTTATTAGCTCCATCCCCATTCCCATTGAGCCCTATGGGGGCTCGAATGGGAATTAGTTCCCGGAATGGGGACTTACCGGGTCCTCCAAGGTTGGAATGACCCGGTATGTCCCTATTTCGGGAACCCGGACCCGGAATGCGGTAAGGGGGTAGCCATGGCTACCTCCTACCTCGTAATGAGGCCCATTGTGTATAGGCGCTATATAAATAAACAATCATATCATATCATATAATCAAAATATAAAGAAAAATCGAACAACAAGTGTTCTCCAAGGAGAACCCCTTGGATCCAGAGGGTGGGTCTCTTCCCCTGGATGATTAGGTAGGATGGCAAAAATGTCTCTTTATCCAACAGTACTTTTGGTTCTTTATACTGGATTCAGAATGTTCTGGCTCAAACAATTCATTCCTTGAAATCCAATACTTCCTTGGTTTCCTGTACTGTATTCACAAAGTTCTTCTTCATATGATAAATTCCACCATTAACTTTCTTTAACTTCTCTTGTACTTTGGCAGTGTCATGAGGGCTGGAGGCTGGAAGCTTTGGTCCCGATGGAAGCACCATTAAACTACACATTACGGCACCTCCAGCGCCGTTCTAGTAGTTACGTTTTGGGAGCATTCATAACGAGGTTAGCCACGCCCCCTCAGTGCGTTGCAACTATCTTCGTTTCCTCGCTCCACTGTAGTCGTATACTTCAGTGCTCCTAGCGTTCTCCAGCCTCAGTTTCCTCTTTCCTTCTGCATTGCCTTCCCTTCTGATTCTTACCTACTTGTCCTCCTGACTTTCGCTCCGGTATTTGTCTGCCATCTTTACCGTCTTACCGTCTCCTATTCCCCCCCCCCCTTGCCCTTTCTCCTACACCTGGTATTTCACGAGTTCCGGTGTTTTTTTTACCTTTCTAACGGCTCGGTGAGTTTTCTCCGTAGAGATTGGGGGATCCTTTCTCTTAGCCCATTTCCCTCCTCATTCTTTCTTTTACTGTCGTACTTTCACTGTTATTTTTGCTCCATCTGTTCGCCTACCTGAAGCCCTTCCTCCTTAGCTTCCTGTGTCACTGGCTTACCTTACATCTGGATACCGGGTGGTTGGTGAGGGCTTCCCCTCCTGGTTATACAGTCTACATACTGGGGAAACTCCTGCCCAGCCTCTACTACGGAACATTCTAGGAAATCTCAGACTCAGCCTTTGCTTAAGTACAGTTTGCGGAATCTCAAGACCAAGACTTTGGACACTCCTCCTCTTTCGGTTTCGGAATTGAATGCTACTGGGGTTTTTTATGCCGCTGGCTTTTTCCCCATATAGGGCTGTAGAGGGAAGGTGCCATATATTATTGCAGTCTGTTTTCTAATAGCAACCATTGTGGCGCATTCCCGAAACAGACCCTATCTCTTCTCAAAAAAAGGATATTCCAAAGAGACAACAGAACTACCCGGATTGGAATTATCCTCCAGTGAATCAGACACCGAGATACAGGTGAGCTCCACTCTTGACAGGCAGATTGCCTGGTGTATTCCTCTACCAGGAATCCTTTTATGGGCTCTTCACATCTGCTGGTGTACTCCGCTGCCAGGTATCATCCCACAGTTTTAAGGTTTTTATACAATTTCAAAAGGCTTGGTATATTTGGTTGCCTGGACTTCTTTTATGGACTTCTTAGATCCCCTGGTATACCTCTCTGCCAGGTATCTTGCTACAATGTTAGAGGCAGTATGCAACTTTGGTGGATTGCCTGGTATACTCCTCTGCCAAGAATCCTTTTGTGAGTTGTTCAGATACCCTGGTATACTCCCCTGCCAGGAATCCTCTAGTGGGTTCTTCTGATCCACTGGTATACTTCCCTGCCACGTATCTTTCCCCAAATGTCAACTTCCTGGTGTATTCCTTTTACCAGGACTTCTTACTGGTTTCACTGTCCTTTTCACCATGCCACAGCTGCATCAACTTTGTTGTGTTTCAATATGTTTACTTAGGGTAACACTTGCTCCAGCTTTCCCGCACATTGACATTTCGTGCATAGGAATTTGTTCATGTTTTGTTGCTGCACTTTATCGTGTCGGCATTCAAGTAATCTTTCTTTTGGGCATTGCTTTAACATTGGGTCCTGTCTGTATTTAAACCGTCTTTGAGTATTGACCATAATGATTTTTACAGTAAGGGGGATTTGTGGCATGACAACAAGCCACCAAGAACTTGGGTATTATAAGGTCTTCTTCTGGGGGAAGGGGAGAATACTGCATCTCGTCTGATGGAGCCGCCACTTCCCCCCGACCGCTGTCTCCTCTCATGTGATCCTCCCTCATATATTTGCACCCATGGTCAGGATCAGGTAGCGACTACGATCACCTGGCCTCATGGAAGGGGATCGCTGCCGGAATCAGTGATGACTCCACTGGATTCATCACAGACTGTAGTGCATTTCTGGGTCTCTCTTGTCCTAACTTGTATTTGCAGTGGATCCAGACCCCCAGGTGGGGGCGCAGGGGGTCATATATTGAGACTTTGAACTTTCCTGCCAATTAGTCATTTTTCTTAAAAGGCAATGAAATGTCTAAGTGCCCAAATGTAAGTCATCTGCCTGCTGGAGGGGGCTAAGTGGGGGTGACAAGGGGATCCTTCCTTTAACACCCCCGAATCCATCATCCAAAGGCTCGAAGAGACACCCAGCCTCCTGAGTCACATCACTAAAATCCCCCTTCCACACGCTGGACCGGATCCTCAAAAAGCAATGCAAATCAAAGGAACGCAGGAAATGCCCTGGTTTCATCAGAAATGCTCAGGTCTCATTCACAAAGATGACCTGAGCATTCAGGAGGCACTGAACCGTGGCGCAAAGAGGGACTGTTCATAAAGGGCCCCGTCTCTGTGAAAGTATCCAAAAATAATTGGGGCATGGAAATGCACATATGACAGCCGCGATTTAAACCACGGTTGTCACACTTAAAAAAAATACATCATGACAGGATCAAACAAGAGGATTTTGCAAAACACAAGCTTCTTTATGGAGACTTTCATTGGCTTTTTCCATAGGGGGCACTCGGTCTAGGCGCAGCTTTCGGAACACACGCTTCACCCATCACCGGTAACACAACCTATACCCCTTCTTGACTGCTATTTATCAACAATTGTCCACTGCTTTCCTTTATCAATGACGCTTGTCTCTTTCCTCAGTGTCACACTCTTTCAACACTTTCCTGTGGCTTGCTTGGCTACCCGGCACTTTATTACACCTTCTGTACTCTTCTGGCTCTTACCAATACAGGTCTTCCCTTAACCTGCAGTTCCTTGAACTCTTTTAACTTTGCCCAATAATTGTTTTTTTCTCTCATACCCTTCTTGGTAGTCTCTTGGCTTTGCCAACACTTATGGCTCAAACAATTAATTCCGTGGTATCTGCTACTTGCACTACTCTTGCACTACTCTGCTTTCATTTTACTCACAAGTACCCTCACTTTGAACACGCCCCGCCTGCCGCCATAAATTCACTCTACTCCAGCGCACTCGCGCTGCGCACCGCGAAGGACTGACAAGGACTGTTTGCTGTGCTGGTCTCTTGTCGAGGAGCTCTGCGCTTCGTTTTTGCACGGCCATCGTGCATTGGTGGACTTTCCTTCTTTGTGCCTCGCCTCTCCTGACTTTGTGCTGCCGTGAGAACAGGAGGAAGTCTTGCGCTGCGACACCGTTGTGCCTGACCTACTTCACGTCAGGAAACAGGTGCTTTGAATTGGGCTTCCCTCACTTTGAACACGCCCCGCCTGCCGCCATAAATTCACTCTACTCCAGCGCACTCGCGCTGCGCACCGCGAAGGACTGACAAGGACTGTTTGCTGTTTGCGGTGCGCGACGCGCTGCAAATGGCGGGCGGTTGCTTTTAAATTGTTAATCAAGTGTATTGGTAAGCCCTATTTTTCTTTAGTATTCTGTCCCTTTATTGACAGTTTAATTCACACTTACCTATGGCTGTGTTTTTAGAACGCAACCTCTAAATAAAACAAAAAAAAAAAAAAAAAAATATAAAAAGAAAAAAAAACACATCACTCTCTTCTTGTGAATTGTTAATGTTGTGATGGTATTATAGGTGACGTGTCAGACGCCAATCAACCACTAATTTATGGATTCTTCTTTAGTCATTTTAAGGAATGGGAAACGATTGCGGGAATCCAATATAAAATCTGGTCTCAAATCTATCTCAAAATCAAAAATGGAAGTAGTTGGGGTATCAGAAACTTGTATACAGTCTGAGCCTCTTGCTGACAGACAAACGACGTCTATTTCCAATCCTGTAGAACTGCTTTCTGAACAACACACAAGCATGGAAGGCTTTGTTCCTTCACTTGAACTACAAATGCATACACCTTTCACTCTACAAACTGCTAATGACATAGATACCCAAGCTAATGTCTTTCTCGGGGGGATGGATAATGGCCCTATGCCTATCTCAGACACTTCTATGCTCGCTCCTGGTATAATCTCGGCCTTAGAAAGGCGAATTAGTCTCTCTCTCGGCCCTTCTACTCCTGTATCAGCTTTTTGCGGAGCGAGGGAACATGTCCATTTTCATCAGACGCCATGTCCGTCCTCTGCGCCTTTTAATCACCCCTCTTCATCCAGAAGTCACTCACGCGAAATGTTCGCGCTGAGCAAAACGAGAAGCTCCCCCACTTTTGAACCTCAATCTCTCATAAACCCACAATACGAGAATACTGGATTCTCTGATCCTTTGAATAATCACTTACCACATGTGCCCTCCCTTGATCCTATTGCTCCCTATTCTCCTATATCCTCAATATCGAACAATGAAAATTCTTCACATTTACTGGAGCGTGAATTACATTCCTTTCCTGTACTAACCCGCATTTTAAATTTATTGGACAAGGGACATGAACTCACACACGTGTTATTAAAGGATATAAAAGAATCTATTCTTGACAATTCGATTAAACTAGCAAAAATCGAAGGGTTTATGTTAGCCCAGGAATCTTGTCATAAGTTTCATACTGCTTGTCCTGAACGTATGGCTGAGCTTGTAAAGAGAGGCTTGCCTGCCAACCTGGCAATACAGGCTTCAATATCACAAAGTACACAAACAACCGAGATTACATATTTGTTAAATGGCATGGCCACCACCTTTGCTAATGCCACTGCTGGAGTTAGTTTGCCTGCAACTTCTACTTCTGGTCCAACTCCAATGGACATAGCAGAGGTGGCGAAACTTCAGCATGAGAGAATATCACAAATTGAACAGCTGCTATATAGATCAGAGCTGTTCTCAGCTGACCTTCTTAACAATGATTTAAAGGCTCAGGCTGCTACTGCGGATGAGCAGGCTCCAGATAGTCCCTCAGCGCTTACAAACTTACTTGAGGATTCCATCTTGACCTCGACCGATCTGACTGAGATGCCATCAAATATTTATCATCCCTCTCGGAGGATAAAAAAATCCTATCAGAGAGCATTGAAACGAAGAAATAAAGCAAAGAAACACGATGCCGCCATTGCGAACGGTGGCAGTGCAGCCATCTCTTTACAGGCGTCAGCCAAAAATTGCACTCACGGGGATTTATCACTAAATACTTCACAAATTGGAAGCGAAGATTTTCGTTTTAATTCTAGCCAACTGAACGAAGAAAGCTTAATGGCGTTACAAATAAATTCCTCCAAAAAAGCCAAAAAAAAAGCAAAGAAAGGAATGTGTTCAAATTCTCTTAAACCCATTAGTGAGAATGCATTAGAAGATCTTACTCAAGCTGATGAATTAGTGGCCTGTGGAGATGCTGTAAGTTCCACCACATTAGTTCAGGCAAATCTCAATACTTTCTTTCCCCTGATTGCAAACAAAAAAACGTCGGGCTGTAGTGAGACTAGCAATATTAAGAAAGAAGCACTAGTATACATTACTCCAACTACTATGAATGTTCCAGCAATGTTTCCTCAACCCATGTCCACGACGCAATTGCAAGAACCACAATCCTCTCTCCCGCAGAACACTGATATTCAAATGCTCCCTCCAACTGTGTTGACAGCCTCTAATAATTCCAGTGGAGTGGCTCTAGCAATGCAAGCTGATTCACCTTTTGCCATTGCCATCTCCTCAGAGGTTACCCCAGTAGTGGCTGCATTTCCTTCTATGGAGGCGAGCATGACCTGTCGAGAGCCCATTGCTGAACATACCTCGGCTGTCGCACAGGTCATAGTTAATCGTGATCTGCGCTCCTTCAATGAAATCCCTGAAGAGACGCAGACCTTGATCGGCTGGTCCAGTAATCAACAAATCAACGGAGTGGCGCCCATCAATTGTTCATTCTTGATGAACACCATATATAAAATCCCTCCGTTGCGTAATTTAATCTCCCAAGACATTGAATGGATAAAGTTACCCTTAATCAACAATAACCGCATGCTTTGCAAGGTGATTTCGCCCATTATTGCAAAGCTAATTTGGGAGCATAAATTGGACCTAGCTTTCTTGGGATTGGAACTACAAGCATTTTCTTCTTTCGAAAAAGCAACGCAATTCTTGGAATTCATTCCCCCACCTACTCCGTCTAAATGTAATGCCCTGACTAACTCGGCCCTTACACCTTTTGAGAATGAAAAAAATTTAGTTCAGCTTGCCTCCCTTACTTCGGCTCTGAATGGACTTCTGGGAATTTTGCCGCTTTCTCAGCAGCCCTTACAAACAATGAGCACGTCTGCGGCAGTCTCATCATAATGTAACAAGCTTATTGTTCAATCCTGGAATTGCTGCGGCTTAAACAATCTTCTCACATGGTTTACAAATAGAAAACTGAACGCTCTTCCTTCTATTTTATTTTTGCAAGAAACCATGTGCTGTAAAGAATTTTGTTTTGATGGATTCACAGCTATTCATAATACCGCACACCAGCCACCGACTGGTCGGCCAGTTGGAGGCATTTCCATTCTTCTCAATAATGATCTTGTCTTTGTAATAAACTCTAAGCTGTGCTCTCAATTATTTGTAATGACAAATATCGACATTGACATTTCTGGGCCAAAAAAGGTGATGTTGATCTCCATTTATTGGAACCCCGCTAAGCTTCCCATTGATGAAGCAATTCATATTTTAAATGAATTACTAACAAAAACTTTTTGTAACTATCCAGCGACAGAAGTGCTGATTTGTGGCGACTTTAATGCTTATTTATTCGCATCTCAACAAGTTTATCCTTCTCACATAGCCTCTCAGCACTTCAAAACAGCACATGCAAATGGATTAAAATGGGCCCAATTTTTTTGGTCTTGGGATCTAATAATTGTAGATCCTTTACTCCCTCAAACTTTTCTAACTTGGCATAGGGGAACGGCTTGTTCGACTATTGATTATGTGGTTGTCTCCCAGGGTTTAGCGGGCATTATTGGTCCAATCACTTCGTTCTTTCCCGCATACGGCGATCATGCCATATTACAGTGTATCATTCTTGCTAAAACCCAGTCCTTTAGCAGACTCCAACCGCTGTCTTTAGTTCAAAGCGATAGACAATGTTTGTCTATTCATTGGAATATTTCTACTTGTCGACGTCTAACATTTTTAGTAAACCGGGACTGGTGGCCTGATCATGATCAAGGGGCACATTCCTGCCAGATTATCCTTGCATGGAATCTGCAAATGATTCATAATCATTTAATTGCTCTTGCAGAACTTGCATTGATACAGCCGCAATCAAATGCTCCTGAGTATGTTTTGACATGTAAAATCGCTAAATTAAAATCGGAAAGAAATCACGAGCTAAGAATTCTTAAACAAAACTGCTATTCCACACACTGTAGCAATTATCTTGTAAGAAAGAAATTATTACTAGGCAAATATAGATGCAATATAAGAGCGGCCAGATCGGCATTTCACCTAACTCGTAACCAAAACATGGTACGTCTAATCTGTAACCGCAATACGCGAGACATTTGGAAACTACTGCGTACAGTGAACATAAGCAGTAGGCCTTCGTTTGATTCTTCGATTGATGGCATTGCTTGGTCCAATTTTTATGCACAGAAATACCTGCTCCCATCAAGATTCTCTTCGGTAGATATTATGGACCTAGTTATTCACATTCCAATGATTTGCCCATGGACTATTGAAGACATTCTGTTTGCTATTTCCAAACTTAAAACCTCCAAATGTGCAGGTCCCGACGGCCTTCCTCCCTGTGTAATCAAAGACGACCCACTGTTCTGGGCCAATATTTTTTTGAAGATTTTTCAATCTATCTTTATTCAAAAATATCTTCCGACCTCGTGGGTTTGCTCTATTATCATCCCATTACATAAAAAAGGACCTAAAAATAACCCCCTCAATTATAGGCCTATTGCACTTATGGACGTGGCATCTAAAATCTTCTCTCTCCTCCTATTGAAGGAGGTTGAAGCCCACATCTCTGAGAATCATATTTTGAATAAAGTACAGACTGGTTTTCGAAAGAATATGGGCACACAATTAAATGCCACAATCCTAGCACATCTAAAAGCTGAAGTGCTTCGTCCTAATCATGGTCCAATCTTTATAGCATCCCTGGATTTATCTTCTGCATTCAACTGCGTTATTCGCAGTAGGCTCTGGAACAAAATGCTTCAACTGCAATTCCCCCCCTACTTAGTCGCACTAATTGCACTGTTACATGACAAAACATCTTTTAGAGTACGTATCTCGAGTCAGGGCAATTTGACTGCCCCCATTCCCACTGCAATTGGAGTTAAGCAGGGATGTATTCTCGCAGCAGTCCTATTCAACCTTTATCTATCTGACATTGAAGAGCTTTGGGACCCGGCTTTTTCTAACACAATTCGTCTTGGCAGACTTCAGCTGTCTTGGCTAGCGTATGCCGACGATGTGCTTCTTCTTGACAGTACCCAATCAGGTTTACAAAACAAACTGAATATTTTTCAGCATTATTGTGGCGATAACAATTTGACGATAAATTCTATAAAATCGAATATTCTCGTGCTCTCCTCAAAAACAAAACCTCGCAAATTTCGATGGCACTTGAATTTTTGCAATATTCGAATTGTTAAACAGACTATCTATTTGGGCTACAACCTTGCAAATAATTCTTCTGCTATTTTTTGGCAAATTACACTCGCAGAAAAAACACGTCCCTTGCAAAATCAAATGAAAATGATCTTCCATAAGTATTGTAAATTCTCTCTACTTCCGTTGTTTGAATTTTATTCCAAGAAGATTGAAGCAATAATTTTGTACAGTTTAGATCTTTGTCTCTTAGACCTATCAGTCTTTCTAAATAAACTTCAAGCAAAACTGTGGAAGGCCACATTAGGTCTTCCGAATTATCTTCCTAATTCAATATTACTACATGAATTAGGGCTGAATTCTTTGGCAGTGCGTCATGACTGGCGCACTTTAAAGAACTTTGCAAAAATGTGCACTCCGATTGAAAATTCTATCTATGAGGACTTTAAAATCATGTTGCAGGAAGCTTATCCCATATCGATTAGAACTTTCTACAAGCGTATGCTTTCTATTTTAGCGAGCATAAACATTTCTGCTGAAGCTTTTCCATCTAAATTACTTAAAGCACATAAACGACTGTTCGAGAATGACTGGGCGGTTATCTGTTCGCAAATTGCGGTTTACAAATCGTTCACCGAATATGCAAAATTCCGTCACAAGCAATCGCCAAAGTTACCATACTTGATACTCTGCCCTTGTGCTGAAACTAGAACCCTCTATATGCGATTCCGTCTAGATCTATTACACACGAAATCAAGAACGAAACATTGGGAGAGGAATGCTAATAATACTTACAGTATCAGTTGCAGATTCTGCAATAAATTGGAAGCAATCGAAACTTTAAAACATCTTTTTCTAGTATGTCCATTCTTTGAAACCGAAAGAGTGAAAACGATTAAATCTTTCAACTTGACAGACTCGAGTTTAGCAAGAGAATTAGTTTGGTCACGTTGTATGTGGGGTTCTTCAAATGCTATCATCCTAGCGACAGTACGCTTATTGAAAATCATTGAGGAGGCACTATCATCGAGCTTAGAGACTGCTCGCCATTGAGTCACAACTTTTGGTGTTTAGGTCAAGACTATATCCATGCATATATGTGTGTATCTATATATGTATGTATATATTTATCTGTGGTGATCACTAAGTTTTCTTTTATATGTTCACTTTCTTTGCCCTACATTATGTCTTTTAAAAATTCAAAAAAAAAAAAAAAAGTATTACATGATTTTATATACGATATCTGTAATTTGACGTTCTGTTTTTGGTCCTTTTTAAATTCTGTTTTAATTCTGTGAATTGATA
This sequence comes from Ambystoma mexicanum, assembly GCF_040938575.1. NCBI lineage: Eukaryota > Metazoa > Chordata > Amphibia > Caudata > Ambystomatidae > Ambystoma > Ambystoma mexicanum. The sequence continues at coordinate 3,601,034 of NC_090938.1, forward strand.
AAGAATTATGATATTGTTGTTTATGTAATTTTGGGAATGAACTGAATGTACTAAATTTTACAAAGATGTAAAGATGTTATCAGATGTAACTTTTATGAACAATGCTATAATTTTGTAAAGATGCGTATGCATCAAAAACAAAATTTTGATTAAAAAAAAATTTAAAAAAGTACTCTTAACTTCCTTTTACTCTATGCGGCATTCAAAAGTGCTTATAATGTCTTCCAATTCGTTCAGTATTCAAAAGTATCTGTTTAAGCCTTCAAAATTGCTAATAACAACTTTCAGTGTGTTTGGTTTTCTAAAGCACTTGTTTCACCATTCAAAAAGTGCATTTAACAATTTTCACTTCGTTCACTATTCAAGAGTGCGTGTTTCAGGCTCCCGGAGCACCCTGGTAAGAGTGTTTCCTGTTTTCACTCACTGGCTCCACACAGCAGCTCCCTTCTGCTTTCCTTGGCTCCTCGCACTGCTTTCTGGCTTCTGGTAACTGCTCTACCTTCGCAGAGGCCATAGAGAGCACTGCTCGCTCTCCTGGCAGCTCGCAGTGACTTGAGTGCTTTGTGCGCCCCACAGCTCCTGCTGCGTGCACCCCGGCAGAGTGCCTACCGGACTTCCAGGCCCTCTCGCGGCCAGCCTCTGCCACAGCGTCGCTCTCTCATGCCAGACACAGCTCTCGACTCCCTTGCCTCCCGCTCCTTTCTCCAGCCAGATTCTCTCCAGCCCGATTCTGCAGCCCGCTTCTGTATCCTGCTTCTGTATCCCTCTTCTGTGTGTTTTCTCGCTGTGCGGCAAGGCTCTTTATACTTATTTGGATTGTAAAATGACCACAGGTCTGGGTCATTAGGCCAATTGCCTGACCATAGTGAATCTCGTTAGCTGGACATGCCTGGCTGTTCCATCGGTACAACTCTATAGCCCTCTTCTTCGTCTCAGTTCCAGAGTGGTGTTTGGGGATATCTGAATTAGAGGAAATGTGCATAACTCTATGTTGATTCTTCCTGGTTTTGGTACTTCATTGATATGTGTCTGTATTAACATATCTGACATGTGTTTATATCACCCAAATGAGGAGGTGTCCCCCTAGTTGGTCTTTTTCTCATCCCAGTCATGTGGTGGTGTTTTTGGGGGACATTTTGGAGGGAAGAAAAAGGAAAGGGTTGACAGACTCCAAATGCTTGAGGGATAGAAGGTTCATTCTGAAATGGGAATGTGGGTTACCATGTCTCACCAGGGACGTCCTCTCCCTACTCCACAAGTTCCCTCCACCCAGGTGATCCTCCCTCGCATATCCACCGCCAGGGTCGGGATCCAAAAGCGATGGCCTTTCTCTGGCCACCCGATGGGAGGGTCCAGGGAAAACAGTGAAGACGCCCTCAGGTTCCTCACAGTGGCTAAAAGAATTTCAGGGTGGACCAATATAGAGCTTGACAGATCGAGTCATCTTTGTCGCTATTCTCACAATTCGCACATGTACCACAAAGTAGTTCAAAGGTTTTTCCAGCAGTGGGGTTTCTCTTAAATAGTTCTTGATGTAGTTACGCTGGAACCTTGCAGTTTTCCTGCTACATACGTAATAAATGTTTATTTATTTATCTCTTTGAATTTGTAAAGCGCCCACTGCCCTGAGGCATCGTGGTGCTGTTAAGACAGCTTACTTGGTTACATAAGTGCTTTTAAAGGCATACAAACATGTTGCTTCATACAGGTTATAAAGTGCATGACATAGATTAGCTGGTTGTGTGTGCAAACTACAAAGGTGCAAATACATATTACATTGCAAGGTCTAAATAGTTTACGTGGTCAAATACAGTGAGCGAAAGCATGGTGCCAGACATTTCTTATATGGCGGTAGCAGCAGGCATTTGCGTGGACATAGATAGTTGAGCATATACGAGGTGCCAGCCATATGTTGCGTGGCGGCAGCGAATCATGTATGCAAGGCCATAATCAATGGGTAGGAATGTGGTGCCAGGCATAATAGACCAGAGAAGGCATGTAAGGATGCAGGGTACAAATCAGCTTCTAAAAGCATGGGGCCAGTCGCAGGGTGCGGGGTGGCAAGTGCATCGAAGGGCGTACTGCAGGTCTCAGGTATTACGGGTGGTTACACACACTACCGTGGTAGGGCGGTGTGCGGATGGACCCAGAGGTCCAGAGGGGGGTGGGCGGTTAGATAAATATACAGGTTGCTCATGCATATGGGGTGAGGTGGGGGGGTTACTCATGCATACGGGTGAGGCGGGGGAGTTACTCATGCATACCGGTGAGGTGGGGAGCTGGCGGGCGGTCGCTCATGCATACCGGTGAGGTGGGGGGTTACTCATGCATATAGGGTGAGGTGGGGGGTTACTCATACGGTGCATACGGGTGAGGCGGGGAGTTACTCATGCATACCGGTGAGGTGGGGGGCGGGCGGGGGGTCGCTCGTGCATACCGGTGAGGTGGGGGTTGCTCATGCATACGGGTGAGGCGGGGGTGTTACTCATGCATACGGGTGAGGCGGGGGGTTGCTCATGCATACGGGTGAGGCGGGGGTGTTACTCATGCATACCCGTGAGGTGGGGGGTGAGGCGGGGGTTGCTCATGCATACCGGTGAGGTGGGGGGTTACTCATGCATATGGGGTGAGGTGGGGGGCTACTCATGCATACGGATGAGGCGGGGGGTTGCTCATGCATACGGGTGAGGCGGGGGTGGGGGGTCACTCATGCATACGGGTGAGGCGGGGGAGTTACTCATGCATACCGGTGAGGTGGGGGGCTGGCGGGGGGTCGCTCATGCATACCGGTGAGGTGGGGGGTTACTCATGCATATGGGGTTAGGTGGGGGGGTTACTCATACGCTGCATACGGGTGAGGCGGGGGAGTTACTCATGCATACCGGTGAGGTGGGGGGCGGGCGGGGGGTCGCTCATGCATACCGGTGAGGTGGGGGTTACTCATGCATATGGGGTGAGGTGGGGGGGTTACTCATGCATACGGGTGAGGCGGGGGGTTGCTCATGCATACGGGTGAGGCGGGGGTGTTACTCATGCATACCCGTGAGGTGGGGGGTGAGGCGGGGGTTGCTCATGCATACCGGTGAGGTGGGGGGTTACTCATGCATATGGGGTGAGGTGGGGGGGCTACTCATGCATACGGATGAGGCGGGGGGTTGCTCATGCATACGGGTGAGGCGGGGGTCGCTGATGCATACGGGTGAGGCAGGGGTTACTCATTCATACGGGTGAGGCGGGGGGTGGGGGTGGTTGCTCATGCATACTGGTGAGGCAGGGTTGGGGAGGTTGCTCATGTATACGGGTGAGGCGGGGGGTTACTCATTCATATGGGTGAGGCGGGGGGTGAGGGGGTTGCTCATGCATACGGGTGAGGCGGGGATGGGGGGGTTGCTCAGGCATACGGGTGAGGCGGGGGTTACTCATTCATACGGGTGAGGCGGGGGTGGGGGGGTTGCTCATGCATACGGGTGAGGCGGGGGTGGGGGTGTTTGCTCATGCATATGTGTGAGGAGGGGGGTGGGGGGGTGCTCATGCACACAGGTGAGACGGGGGTGGGGGGGTGCTCATGCATACAGGTGAGGCGGGGTGGGGGTGTTTGCTCATGCAAATGGGTGAGGCGGGGGTGGGGGGTGCTCATGCATATGGGTGAAGCAGGGGTGGGGGGGTTGCTCATGCATACGGGTGTGGCAGGGGGTGGGGGGTTGCTCATGCATACGGGTGAGGCGGGGGTGGGGGTGTTTGCTCATGCAAATGGGTGAGGCGGGGGTGGGGGGGTTGCTCATGCATACGGGTGAGTCGGGAGGCACTTACCAGGAAACAAACAGGGCCTTAGAACCAACATTATGATAAATAAGCCTTGACAAGATGCAAGTTTGATGAAAATAATGGGTCGAGAAATCTTATCTCCACCCTTCTCCTAAGCAGGTTATACTACTGCTCAAACTTCTTTCTGGACTTACTCTCCAGTCCCTTACACCACTTGACAAAGAACTCAACTTTGAGTGCCACGCCCTCCTGAACACTCTAGCCGGCTGACTCCTTTTGTTATCACCATCAGCCCGCTTCCAGTTGACTATCCCGGAAACCTTTGATCATCTAGACCTTACCAATACAGCTTATAAAAATCTGCTGGACCTGAAACAAGGTTCCATAGATATTCTCACATATGTTACTCGAATGAAGAAGTTAGCGGCAGTGACAGGTATACAATAAGGCCTCTGTAGATAGGGCTGGTACACAGCATCTAGTCCGTAAGGTGAGGAAACAAGGACTTGTGTACAGTTGGTGCCATTGGTATGTGGGCCCAGAGTATGGATGTCATGCAGCTCTGTGGTGTGCGTTTTAAGGTTCATGTTAAAATGTCACAAATTTGAGCCTTGTCCATGTTAATGACTCACACTCTTTCAAAGTGTATATATTACAAATTGAAGCCAACAATCTGGTAAATGTTAAGAAAACCCTGAATATCAGTTGGGTTTAGGTTACACAGCTACATCACCCACTCATGTAAACATTATTGACTCTGTGAATACTGATGGAGAGGTGTGTGAGGAATCTGAGGGCGTCCTTACTCCTTTTCCAGCAGAATCCTCCTCTCAGGTGGCCAGGGAAAGGCCATCGCTTTTGGATCCCGATTCCCAACCCTGGGGGTTGATATGCAAGGGAGGATCACCGTAGTGGAGGAACCTTGGGGATTTGGGAGAGAATGTCTGCAGGAGAGACATGTTATCCCCTTTTCCTTGTAATAACCAACATTACTCTCCCGCTGCCTTAATAGGCTGTTGCCAATCCCATTCTATCATTCCCCCTCAGTCACACCACTATACTACTGGGACGAGGAAGAGGCGACTAAGAGTGGTGGACACAGGCATGTCCAGAAAATTCCACTAATTATGGTCAGGCAAGTGGGCTTGAGGACACACACCTGCAACCTGTTAAATGGTTGCAGGTGCATAAAAGGTGGGGCGACAATCAGTGGAGAGAGACCACCAGGAGAGAAGCCGGGCCGAGCGTTTCGGGCCTGAGGGGGGAGAAATCCTGCGTAGGAGGCTGCTGAGGAGGGTCCTGCCTGGATGCCAGGATGCCGGTAAGTACCTAGGATAGACTGTGGCGCTGAGGCTCAGGCAGGCCATGAGCGGGTCACAGTGCTGGGAGCCTCTCTGGTCGGGTGCCCACAGCAGGAGCTGTAGGGGACGGAAACAATCCAATTGCTGTAAGCTACCGGCAGCATTCGCAAGAGCCGAGCGGAGCTGCCGGCAAACCACAGAAAGAAGACTGGAGTGCGAGCGGGGCTCGCAATACCACAAAGACATGTATGCAGAGCAGAAGGAGAGGAAAGCAGCTACCCGGTGGAGCCGCCAGGAACCGGTGAGTGCACAGATGGGAACACTCGTACCGGGGCACTCCTGAGTGCTGTTACGGGCAAAAGTAATTGCAGAACGGATGAAATGTGATGTGCAAGATAAAGTGGACCCAAGGTGAAGGGTTGTAGTGAACAATTCTATTTATATTTTATTTATTTATAACATTTGTTACACGCCCAATTCTAGGGGTATCAATACGAACAAGCTGAACTGTGAACGAAAACAATATGAAATAAGAAATATTGAATACCGAACTAAAAGCAAGCTTTTGATAAAGCCTAGGAATGGAAGGCAAGCTTGTGTGAAATACAGAGAACAAGTTACTTACCCCTGGTAACATTCTTTCAAATGGATGTTCCTCCTACGTATTCCTCATTTTATGATATCTTCTTTCCAGCTTCAGCTACTTAGGAAAAATGTTTCTTCTCGGCAGAGGGTGCTGTGCATCGAGACGGTTGACCCGATGTCCCTCGAGGGCCTCGATCTCGGTTGACATCATCGTTGAGTACATATACCACATGCAGCATTCGTTGGCTTCAGTTCTGTTTTACGCCACCTATATGCAGAATTACCACTATTGACAAGTGCCTTTAATTTATCAGACCTTAAAAGAGCGTAAAGCCTAAAGCTAGGAAATTCTACAGTGGGGTAGGTTCGGAGGGCGATGAGGAATACATGGGAGGAACATCCAGTCGAAAGAACGTTACCAGGGGTAAGTAACTTATTCTTCTAATGGATTGTGTCCTCCCACGTATTCCTCATCTTATGATAGACCCCCAACCCAGTATTAAGTTCTTTTGGAGGAGGGAGTAAGAATTTGAGAGTTATTGTTTGCCAAGAATGGAGCACAGAACTGCCTTCCCAAATCTTACCTCATTGTTAGAAGTTTCTAAACAGTAATGTTTTGTAAACGTGTGGAAGGTGGACCATGTAGCAACCTCGCAGATGTCCTTTATCGGAACTCCCCTCTGAAAGGCATAGGAAGTTGCCATGCCCCTAGTGGAATGTGCCCTTAAGACTACTGAGGATCTTTCCCAGCTAGCCCGTAGCACTCCGATATAGCTAGTATGATCCATCTGGATAGAGTTTGTTTAATAACTAACAGACCTAGTTTGTGTCCTGTATAACAAATGAAAAGGTGGTTGCGCTGTTGCAAATTGCCATTCTTGAAACATAAAAGCTTCGAGCTCTCCTTGGATCGAATCTATGAAATCTTTCCTCTTCCTTGCCACGATGAGGTGGAGGACAGAAGACTGGAAGCACAATTTTCTGTGCTAAATGGTAATCCGATTCAATTTTAGGTAGAAAAGAGGGGTTGACCTTAAGGACAACCTCATCCATGACAAAGGTGGTAAACAGAGGTTTACAGGATAACGCCTGCAACGCATTCACCCTGCGGGCTGATGTTATCGCTACTAACAAAATAGTTTTGCATGTTTCTCTGCTTATGCAGTTGCACTGCAACCAAATTGTGTTCTTCTGTAAGGCAAAGATATGTAAAATTCGGGATCTGATATGCGCTGAAATACATGCTCCTGACACCTCCTCTGATGCTCTTTCTTTCCTGGCCACTTCCCCTGTCAATAATTTTGAGTTTATGACAGTGACTGACACCATGGATACCACTGCTCTTTCTAAACTGAAATCTAGCTCTCCTATGGATCCAATACCCCTGCATATTCTGCAAACTCTCTTTCATGAATTTATCCCTCTTCTTACCTCGGCTCTTCAGCATTCCTTCTCCACTGGCTATGTCCCTGACGCACTTAAACACACAGTGATCTCTCCTCTGCTGAAGAAGCCACATTTAGATCCCATTGCTGTGGAGAACAACCAACCTATTTCTCTCCTTCCAATAGTAATGAAACTGCTTGAAGCGAAGGCCACTCCACAACTTTGCCTTTTTTTCTAAACTAACCATCTTCTCCATCCTTTCCAGGCAGGCTTTTGCCCTGGTATCGGCACTGAGTCTGTTCTGGTTTTTCTTCTTCAGGACAGCAAAGAGGTTGGTGTCCTTAACCTTCTGGACCTCTCCGCGGCCTTTGCAATGGTCGATCATCACCAGCTTTTGCAGTGTCTCCATGAGGTAGGCATCTCTGGTACCCCTCTGAAATGGCTGTCATCTTTTCTCTCGAACCGGTTTCAAACTGTTTCTCTTTCTCCATTTAATTCATCCCCTATTACTCTTGACTGTGGGGTCCCGCAGGGATCAGCTCTTTCCCCTCTTCTGTTTAACCTATAGATGATGGCTCTCGTAAAATTGATTTCTAGTCACAGCAGCTATTTCTTCTCTTACACTGATGACACACAAATTCTCTTTCGTTTGAATGCTCACTCTACCGGTCCTCCTCACAAGCTAAAGAACTGCCTCTCTGCAGTCGTGGATTGGATGTCCACAAATCGGCTTAAGCTCAACTGTGATAAAAACCGAGGCTCTGTTGGTTGGTTCCACCTGTTCTAATTCTCTTTGGACCTCTGATTAATGGCCCTCCTGTCTTGGCCCTTGTCCCGAACCTGCTTCTGTAATCAAAAGCTTAGGCATAAAAATGATGTCTTCTGGATCCAGATCAGCCCAAGTGTCGGCAATCTGTCAAGCCGGCTACGCCAAACTCAAACTTTTAAAAAAGGTTCTCCTTTTCCACCTGGCTCATTCTAGATCCAAAATAGTTACAGCCGCCATTATGGGCTCTATTGATTACTGTAACTGAATCTATCTCGGCCAGCCTGAATTCCTTCTTCAACGTCTGCAGATTCTTCAGAACTCGGCCGCGCGTCTTCCTTTGAATGCTCACTCTCAGAAGCTTCTCCACCAACTCCACTGGCTCCCCGTGAAAAGCTGTATCAAGTTTAAGGCCCTCTGTCTTGTGCATCGAGCTATTCACAATGGTGGGGCAGAGTTCCTACAATCTAAATTGGTACCGTACAGACCCAACACAGCTCTACGCTCATCCAATCTTTCTTTGCTCTGCATCGCTTGCTTCCACCGATCCGATGCCAGAGGGCGGTCTTTCTCTGTGCTCGGTCTTACCCTATGGAATGCTCTTCATGTTGAAATTCGTAACATCCCTCACTTTCTCCCCTTTCGCAAATACCTAAAAACTCTATTATTTTAATTCCTTTGAATGTCCTCCTTCTCTTGCTTTTTAGCGCCTTGATGCCTTAACAGTGTTGTTCGCGCTTTATTAAGTTCTAATACAATACATGTTAGCAACCTTAAAGGGCAGGGATGGAGTGGCTCAAACGGCAGCGGTATAAGGACTTTACTGCTGACCTTCTGACTGAAAGCAAAACCTTCATTACATAATCTAGGAAGTCCCAATCCTTGTAACTCAGCCTCTCAGAAACCATGTGTGAAGGCTGAGTGTCTTGACCTCTGAATGGAGAACCCAACCCTCCTCTCGCGATAGAAAGTCCTCTCTTTGTCAAAGGCGTATTGGAGGGCAGATGAACATGTCCGGAAGGGACGCGTAGCACGTCCTCCTGGCCCAATCCGGGGTATTTAGGATCATGGATTTCCCAAACTTTCTCAACCTCCTGATCACGTGAGGAGTGACAGGGACTGGAGGAAATACATACAAAAGTGGAAACTCCCAGTCCACTACAAATGCGTTTCATAGAGCTCCTCCTGGGAGAAATTCCCTGGAGCAGAACAGTTCGCACTTATGGTTGACACTGGTCGCAAACAGATCCACTTGAGGGGTTCCCCAAAGGTGAAAATCTCTTGAAGGACTTCCTGAGCTAGTTCCCACTCGTGGAAAACCATGCTCTGCCTGCTCAGAGCGTCCACCGATGTGGTCTCCTCTCCGGCTAGGTGTACTGCTGAAGAGGAGATTGCTTCTTGAATTGGCCAGAACCAGTGCTGCATTGCCTCCCTGCACAGTGGTAATGACCCTACACCTTCTCTCTTGTTGAAGTGGTACATGGCCACTGTGTTGTCCATCATTATCAGGACATTCTTTCCCCGTAAAGAAGGCAGAAAGGCCTTCAGCGCCAGTCTGATTGCCCTCAGCTCCAAAGAGTTGATGTGTAGTTTGGACTCCGATGGAGACCAACAACCGCTGATTGTCCAATTGTTGGCATGTGCGCCCCACCCCATGAGTGAGGTACCCGTTACTACTGTTGCCTCCGGCCATGTTTGCCAAAAAGGTTCTCTCTTCAGAAAGTTGTCCTCGCAGGCCCAGCACAGGAGATCTTGTGCGACCATGCTCGAAACCTAAAGTACATCTGACATCTTTCCTGAGAAATGGGACCACTGTGTTCTGCGAGCCAATTGGAGGAATCTCATTCTCAGGCGAGCCTCTGGCACCAGGAAAATGCAGGATGCCATGAGGCCGAGCAACCTCAAAAATGTCGAAGGCCAGAAGACGCTGTGCATTCTGGAATTTAGTTACCATCTGCAGAATGCATTCAGCCCTCACCTCTGGTGGCAAGGCTTATCCCAGGGATGCATCCAGGACTGCTCCAATGAACTGGAGTCTTTGAGATGGTCCCATGTGGGACTTCTTGTAATTGAAGGAGAATCCCAGCCTGTGGAGAGAGTGACAGGTTACGCTGAGATGATCCAGGGCTTGTTTGGGTGAACGAGCCCTGATCAGCTAGTCGTGCAGGTAGGGGTAGATGTGAATCCCCCCTCTCCTGCGACTCGCTGCCACCACTGCCATTAACTTGGGTAAAACCCTTGGGCCAGAGGTCAGCGCGAATGGTGAAATTGATAATGAGAACCGCCAACGGTGAACCTCAGGTACTTTCTGTGCTTGTGATGGAAAGGCACATGAAAGTAAGCATCCTGAAGATCCAATGATACCATCCAATCCTGGAGCTGGAGGGCCTGAAGGACCTGAGAAAGTGTGGCCATCTTGAACTTGTACTTCCTGAGGAATTTGTTCAGGTATCTCAAGTCCAAGATAGGTCTCAGTGCGCCGTCTTTCTTGGGGATTAGGACATATGGGGAATACCATCCTTTGTTCCTCTCCATCACAGGTACTGGTTTTATAGCGCGTTTCTCTAGCAGGGTCAACATTTCCTGCAACAGGAGTGGGTCTGGAACATTTAGTGAATGGCATCCCGTTGTATGATCCGGAGGTCTCTGTATGAAAGGGAGGTAGTAAGTAATACCTTGCCATTCTTTCAGATGCTGTGAAAGTCTGCCTCCCACCGGGGTGCCGTGAGTCAAGATCTCAGAGAAGCAGCGGCTGATGGCAAAGACACCGCTGCTTGGGTGAGCTTTGCAGCTCTCCCTTGTCCACAACAAGGGAATCTTCTTTGACCCCTTTGACCAGCCTGTCCTCTCGCTCTTCCAACTGAGGAGTAGGAGCGAAAGGACCTACCCCTCCAAGATGATCCACTGGGGTGAAAAGGCTATGGCTTCCTTATAGCAGCATCTAGGGACTTGGCTGCCACCTTTGAGGTCGGCAGCTTATCAAGACTTTCGTCAGCCTTATTACCAAATAAATGGGAGCCATCAAAGGGCATATTAACGAGTCTAGACTGTACATCAGGTGCACATCCTGACTTCCTCAACCACGCAAATCTGCGTATGGCAGTGCTTGCCGCCATGGCCCTGCTGATGCTGTCAGCCGTGTCCAGACCTGATTGTAGCGACTCACACATGGCTATGTTCAGCCGCCATAGATGCACAGTCCCACAGGGTGAATGTGAATTCTGCAAGAGCACATGTAGAGTTAGCAGACTTTAAAGCCATGCTGCTAGCAGAGTATACTTTTTTGCCTATGAGTCAACGCGTTTAGCCTCCCAATTAGGGGGTATGGTTGCATATGCAGGTTCCTTAGAGGCGGATGTAGCAGTTGCACGACTAGACTTTCCAGAGTCAGATGTATCAGGTAGCCAGGGTCCCTACTGGATGGCCTGTATTTTCTGGTGAGATTTTTATTTACTGCAAGGGCTGGACTCTGGAGCCTCCCAGTTTGCTGCAACCCTTTTTTGGCGTGCCACATTAAATGGTAGTATAGGGTCATATTGAGGACCTTTGTCTGATATGTCTGTAAGGTCATCTTCCTCAAATGAAGGAGCTTGTCTACTCCATCCTAGGAACTCTACAACTCTGGATATGAGGCTTCTATATGATGCATCTGCATGATCAGCCGGGCCCGGTTTCCCAAAATATAGCTCTGGAGAGGTGTCTACCCCACTAGCTGTCTGTAGGGTGTCATCATGTAGTTCCCTAACCCTAGTATCTTCTGAAATTAAGCATTCAGGGACATTAGTAGCTCTATGAATACTAGGAGTATCCAATTGAAGACCACATGGAGGGGTTTCATCTGAAGTGTCATGGCCCTCATACATTGAGGATAAGGACCTGGAAAAATCCTTTTAGGTAGAGGTTTAAAAACGTTTTATTTTTCTTGACTTTTTTGAGGAAAAGGCGTCGATGAATGCACAGCCGGCATAATGCTTTTGCATCGGCGTTGAAGGCGTCGACGTCCGTGGCTTCGATGGTATCGACGATTAGTCCTTGGACTTGTGCTTCGAGGGACTCGACCCTCGACAATGATTTCTTGTATCAGCGAGTACTCAAAGACTCTTGAAAAGTCTTAGACTTATGACCCGGGCTAGAGGGCGTGCAGAGTTTTGCCTTCGCCTTATGCTTGTCATTGACCGTAGCATGACCACTTTTCTTATGTTCCGAGGAGGACGGGGTTTGTTCCTCGAAGATTTTAAACATTTTATTTCTAGAAGTCCCACTCATCTTTGTAGGAGGATTTAGTTGGGCAGATTATGCTCCTTTCCCAAGAGTTATCTGAGGAAGCAGAAGAAGAAGAGGGTGATCTATGCCTTCTCTTTGCTTTTTTTGATGACGAAGCAAAGTCACTGCTCCGTGAGTGGGATCGTTTTTTCGACCTTTTTTTTGGGAGGAGATGAATCTCTCGACTCGTGGGATGACTTAAATTTCGAAGGAGTGGACAGGGATTTGGGGACAATTCTACCCACTGACAGTTTAGCTTTTTTGCTCTTTTAAGGCCTTACCTGTCATTGACTGACAGGATCGACAGTCAGAGGTTTCGTGCTCGACATCTAGGCACCAAATGCATATTTTATGCAGGTCCATCATGGACATTTTGGCGCTGCATTTTAGGCACTTTTTGAAGCCTGTATTCAGAGTAGTAGGAGTCGAAGACAAGACCATCTCGAAACGTTTTAGTGGAAAACTGTAATTCTCAAAGCAATCGCATTAATGGAAAAATGGAACTGAAGCCAGTGGGCGCTGCGCGTGGTATATGTACTCGACGATGACTTCAACTGAGATGGAGGCCCTCGAGGGACATCGGGTCGACTGTCTCGACACACAGTGCACTCTGCCGAGAATAACATATTTTTTTCGAAGCAGCTGAAGCTGGAAAAGAAGATATCATAAAATGAGGAATACGTGGGAGGAGTGTCACGCCTCCTCCCTGCCACACCATTGCCAGACAACCTTTCAGGTTCACATCCGCCACCCCTAACCATGCACGCTTCATCCGCCGTGTTCCCCATAACATTCATCGCACTCAGCAACTGAATTACCAAGTACGGCTACGACCTTTCCTACATTGGAATTTGCCATGGCGCTTCTTTCCGGGACGGCACCCGTCCACGGGCGCCCGGAGACTACGATCCAGCGCACGGAGTGCTTCCGATCAGGTGACCAAACGCCGGCAACAGGCGGCCAATCGCCGGCAGACTCTCCGTGCAGCGTCGAGGGTCATGTGACGTGGATCTGCGTTTTCCTCGTGACTGTATCACGTGATCAATTCAACACAGTCAAAAGGACAGGGGAAACACGGAACAAACGCTTCACAGCTGCTTTTCGGAGTGCTGCACGGCGTTTTTGGATCTTGCTTAGAATTCGGATTTCTTTGACCACGGAACGTTGCACGGATTGCTTTTGGTCTCTTCCTCAGGCTCAGGCGAACTTTAATCTTCAAGCTTCACGACCTTTGGCTTTGCACACATTTTTGAACTTTGGATATTGGACTTTGGCTATCGTTCTCTCGGCTTTCGACCCTGGACTGTTAACGGATTGTTACGGATCATCCACTGGCTACCTGACCTACAGGTGTACTCCATCAAGAGTGCCCACAAGGACCCTTCTGTTTCCCCTACCCCTTTGAGGCATCCTGACCAGCACATTTGGGTAAGCCCTTTAGCTTCTTCCACCATATTGCATTGTGATCATTGTGACTGTCTGCCCTAATCATTTATTGCCTTACAGTGGTCAGGGGGTCCTTCCGGTGTTCCTGGTTCCAGCTTGACCGCACTCCACACCTGTGGCCTCAAGAATTGCAATGGTAGTGATATTATTCTTACCAGTGTGGTACTTGGGGACGGAGGTATCTTCATCTACACGACCATCAAGATCACAACAAGGAGACAATCCATTTGAATATATATATTGGAAAACAAAGAACAATTCATTTGAAATATGATGAAAAGTAAGCAATGAATATCACGGAAGAGTGTGAAAGTAATGTGGTGAAGGAAAAAGAGAACCACAGAGTGAACTGTAAGAAAGAACACATTGGGACTCATTATGGGTCCTGCGGCCTGGGAAGGCAGGCTCCGGCAAATTGTAAGTCCCCATTCCCATAGAGTCCTATGGGACTCTATGGGAGTGGGGACAAGGAAGCACCTGCACCATTAGCAAAGGTGCCGGTGCTTCTGTGAACAGTCTGCCTACCGTGGACGCTGTACTCAGCAGGGTCAGACCTGTCGGGCACAGCAGCCACGGCAGGCGGACTCAAGAGTTTGCCGATCCGGAAACAAGGGTGCCGGTGGGCTTACTGGCACCTTTGTTTCCAGACTGGCAAACTCCTAACGAGGCCCATTGTGGCAAAGTCAAGAGACTGACACAGAGGGAATCACATTGTGCCAAAGCCAAAAGGATGGCAAGGAGAAAGCCAAGTGAATGTGAAATAGCACACAGGCACAGTAGCAAAAGAACCTGTTTGGGCAAGAAAGCCTAGGGTTACTGGTTGCGTGACCTGCAGTGGGTGGACCGTGTGGTCCGACTATTGCACCTAGACTGGGGAATACCCTATCTATGAAAGTTGTGAGACAGGCATGGTATCAAGAGAGACACAGATTCAAGTGTTAATAGTTTCAAAACCTTTATTTACTGTAATGCTAGGGTTCCCTCAACTGATGTTTCCAAGGGCCATCAATGTCTGAAAGTCCAAAACCAAAATCCGTCTTGAGTCTAAACCTATCCTTGCCCTCACTCTCTGATAAAAGTTAGTAGGAAGTCTCTTTAAAGGAAAAATAGTGACTCAAAAATGAATATATACCAGGTGTGGCTTGGTCAGTATCATCAAAGTTCAGCACAAACAAAAAGAGGTTGTTAGTTAGCTATTCTCCACAAAGTTCTTACACTCTGTTCAAACAACTCCCAAAATCATTACTTCCTGGGGATTTCCTTCCCCAAGCTTCAATCCTTCCAAGTTTCAGATCCAACTAAAACATAACACAGTTTCTTCCTGGCTTCTCAGGGTTCCCTTCCCAAGCTTATTTCTTTTATTTATTTCTTCATTTGTATAACGCGCACAAACCCTAAGGCATCTGGGCGCTGTAGAGGAAAAACAAAAAAAAAAAGAAATGCCTGGTCACAGTCCAGGGACATGAATGGTGGGTACACAGGTGATACAGGTACGAGTAGATTACATCAGGTTACAGGAGCACAGCGTTACATTAGATGAACAGCCAGGTTTTAAGAGCTTTTCGGAAATACACAGTAGGAGTGCTCTGCTCTTAGCGCCTGTGGGAGGGCATTCCATTCCTTGTCTGCAATGACTGGGAAACTGGATACACCTGCTTTGGCTGTTTGTACTTAGGTTGGGAATGTCTGTGGGTGTAGGGAGTACTCATAGGCCTGGACGGGTGGATCATAGTGATTTTTTGTGATAGGTAAGGCAGAGCAGTTTTGGAGATACACCGGTGAGTAATGGTAAGAGTCTTGAAGGCAATTCTTTCGCTAATCGGGAGCCAATGCGCTGCTTTGCAAACAGCAGTGATGTGTTCTGTTTTGGGGATGTTTAGGGCAACTCGTAGGGTGTTATTTTGGATCATCTGGAGTTTTTTAAAGTTGTGAGCCCAGGTTCCGGCTGTCAGGAATCGGAATCAGGACATACACCCTCGGGGGAACGTCCCTGTCAGGCTTGACTATCGTGGTAAAGGCACTACACGTAGAATAATGGAAGCTATACACGCTCTTTGCTTCTACGACGGTCACCGTTCCTGTCTCATTACAGGTCATCATGGCGACAGGGTGTGCTTGCTCGTCCACTTCATTCACCCGGAAGCACTTCAGCAGCTGTGAGACGCATTGCGCAGAGACGCACATACGGAACTAATAAAACACACCCCCTGCATTGGCAGGCGCTTCTGATTGAAGTTTCTAGACCTGTTTGCTCTCGCTACGCTTCAGGACTTTTTGCCTTTGGAAGTTTTGTTTGTTGCCCTTGCTTAGTCTTGCTCCCCTCTTCCTTGGTTCCCCTCAACGTACCCTGCTTCTGTGTTCCTTTCTCCCGTTTCGTTCTGATTCCTGATTGCCTTCCCAGAGCCGACACGGACTGCCACTGGATTGCCTCTGCCACTCGTTGCACTTCGAGACGCTCCCCTTATGTGATACGACCCTGCAAAGCTAAACGGACTGCCACTTGTCTTCCCTCCTGACCCGTACGTTGCCCGCAATTTCCCAGACCCGGAAAGCCATACAGACTGCCCTTTGCTTCCTGTTTGGATTCATATGCTGCCCACACGTTGCCAGACCCGGAAAGCTACACGGACCGCCTACTGCTACTCATTTGGATTCTTACAGTGCCCACACGTTGCCAGACACGTAAAGATTAATGGACTGCCATTTGCTCCCTACTGGATACAGCAACTCCTTTTGCTGCCGCATAGGATTATTGCATTCCTTTATACTATCTGGTTGTTCACTTGCTCAGGACTTACTAAGCACCAGGCCTAGAGACGCTTGCTGAAGGTGCTTTTTTAGGCATCCTCGTTCCGTCGGGCTAGGTTTATGAACTTGTATCTGGGACCTATCTAGGTGTCCTTGTGTTGTCAGGGTAGGGTTCCTGGAGTTTTTCCTCACGTCGAACTTCCAGCCTGGCCGGACCATCGTGAAAACATCAAGGAGAACGCTTCATCATCCATCAGACTGGTTTTGCGGTAAGAGAGTACTTTACCTTCTGAGTTAGAGATGTTATCTGATCATTCTTGTTTAGTCCTTCATATTTTGTGTTTTTGTCTTAGACTCCAGTACTGGGATTCTGGGGACATTCCATCACCGCCTTAGATTGACCAGTTATCCTCTCTGTACCCATCAAGGTTGGTCTCTCTTCATTGGAGTTGGGGGGGGGGGTGGTTCAGTGTACGGTCTAAAGGTACTGACCTGTTTGTATTTTTCACAGCCGGTGAGTCGTGAGCGTGTCTCCTCTTTTGACTACCGCTAGATCTCTCTGTCTGTTTTTGTCTATACAGCAGAGAGTTAAAACAGTGGGAATAATTCTTCAGCTACTGTGCAGGCTCTCTGGACCTTGTCCCCCTTCTAAGGAGTTCCCCTCGTACAGTGGGTCTGACACCAGCAAAGAGATCGTTACAGTAGTTCAATCTTGCGCCAAGTACTGCTCAGGCGATAGGCAGCTTTCTGTGGAAAGGAAAGGTCTAGCAGCGTTTAGCAGTCTGGTTGAGTAGGTCGCTGAGGAGGCTATGGCATTTACTTGCCGGGTTAGTGACAGTGTTGCGGCCAGGTAAACCCCTAGGGTCTTGACCGCAGGTGAGACTTTGATCAGGGAGCAATCAATGTTGAAGGCTGCAAAGTCAGGATCTTGTTTTTTTAGCACGGACGAGGGCTCCCAGAAGGAGAAGTTCAGTCTTCTCATTGTTAAGACAAAGGCCGTGGGTTGCCATCCATCCTTAGATGGTGGCATAGGTGGAGTTCAGGGAAGCGGCATCGATGGTCTAGGTGCCGGAGGTAGTGGAGGAGGATCTGCATGTCGTCGGCACGCCACACTGTCCGTTTTATGCCTACTTGTTTCATCAAATAAGGGTTCACCTTTGATGGGCCTCTCAGGGTTCCCTTCCCCAAGCTTAGGCCTCTTCAGTTTCAAATACAAAATTCAACTTGTCAAATAAGTACTCACCTCTTTTTAGGCCTCTTAGGGTGCCCTTCCCCAAGCTTAGGCCCCTTCCGTTCAAAACACAAGTTCATTTCAAAACACAGAATTCAACTTGTCAAGATGTGCCTTTCTTTTATTTATCGTTCCTTTCACACACAACTTTTTCATGGGGTGTTATCAGAGACTTTCGAAAACGCTAGGTTCTTTGCTACTCCTAAGCACAACCACTCTGATCTTTGGCCCCTCTCTGTATTTCCTGTACCTGCTTTCCTTCTATCCTTTCCTCCTTCAGGTGCTTCCTGCACCCCTTTGTTATCTTCCACTTTGCTCTGCGCACTTGCACCTTCTTTGTCTTTCTCTTTTCTCACCTTGCCGTGCCCCTGGCTCCTTCCTTTGGGTTCACTTTCTCTTCACTGTGCCTCTTGCACATTCACGTCTTTGCCTCTGTGCACCCTTGCACCTGTCCTTTTCCTTTTCGTGCCTCTTGCACACTTGTTTTGCTCTCCGAGGCCCACTTGCACCTTCCTTTCACTTTCGGGTCACTCGCACACTTCTTATTTACTTTCTAGCCTATTTGCTTCTATTCCGCTCTCTTTAGCGCTTCGGTGCGCACTGGCCCCTTTCCTTTACTTTTGGGTCACTCGCACCCTTCTTATCTACTTTCAAGTCCATTTCTTCCTTTATGGTCTCTCAGTGCCTTTCTCTCGCTTTCCATTCACTTTCCGTTATCTTTCTTGTTTTCTGCTTCGTGCCGCTTGCAAACTGTGTCTTTTTCCCTTCCCGCTCCAGCTAGCCGCATGCTCCCAACTTTCTTTCGCTTTCAGGCTTGAAACTCAACGGGTAGCGTTGCGCTGGCGAGCGGTCCTCTCAGGGCATATGGGATTGAGGTCAGGGTCTCACCACCTGCCCCTCAGACCACCTTGGGACCGTCACACGTTCCAATGGAACGAGCATTTCTCCACACGTTGCCAGCAGGACATGGGCTGCCTAAATCCAGCTCCCTGGAGACACAGCTCCCTAGCCATGCTTCAGCCCCTCACAAGCACTGGGCCAGCGTCTCGGCACGCTGCTATTCTCCGGATGCTCAAGGCTTCTCTCCTTTCAGCTCCCTGATACTTGGCTTCTTTCCAGATACACAGCTCGCGCAGTTGATTGTGCAAAACCACACCTTTTATACTTATAACAAGATTCAAGTGGAGTCAGGTGTGAGTAGTCCGTGTGAAATGCCTCACCCTGCTGACCCTATTAATGGGACAACCTAATGGTAGTAGGTGGCAGTCTTCCTTTTGTTTTTCATTGTATTTCGTGCAGGTAATCCACACTACTCTCTTCTTCTTCCCAGTATTTGACGAAAATGGGGAGGGGAAGATGGAATGGGATTGCAAATATCCCATGAAAGCTGACGAAGGGAATTGAATTGGGATTGATTGTTACTTCTATTTACCAGAATGCTGTTAGGAGATTGACAGCGGATATGGGAACATTCTCTAGCCTTGGTGCACCTAACTCTTTTCCTCGTCTTACTTGAACCATGAATAATGGGCTTTGAATCTCAAGTAAAAAGAGCTGGATCAGGGCTAAGAGAGTCAGAATACCCCATGAAGGCTTCTGGGACTTCTTCCTCCTCTCCTATTGTCCCGTGGGTATACCGCATCTCGCCTGGGTCACGCCCATGAGTACATTAGTGTTGAGGGCAAGTATAGGTTTTTCACACAAGACTTTTAAGTTGAACTTTCTGACTCTGACTATCCTTCGTTTGTTTAGGTAAGGAAATCCCACCTTAGCATCGGGCAAGATAGGCCTTCAACCATCCTGTAAATAGAGCTATTTGTGTTTGAACCTTGACTGTGTTGTCTGTGTCTTGCTTCATGATGCCTTCACAGGTGATGGATGCCCGCCCCCTCCCCTGATTGGCGGCCTTCTGTTGTGTGTTTAGGGTTACTGGGCTCCGAGTCCCAGACTTGCTTCCTTCCTCGTGGTATCTGCAGGTGAGGAAATCGTTGACAAAGCCCCCCCTGGGCTTCAATTGTGTATTTTTATTTTGTTTGCTAAAAATGATTTTTATTTGAGCTTGAATCACTGCACCACGAGCACCATTGGTCCGCCTCTCGCTCCCTGCTTCCAGTTCCTGGTTGCTTTCCCCCAAGCCTCCCTGCCCGCCCCCTCCCCTGATTGGTGGCCTTGCTGCTCTTTACTGTCCCTCCTTGGGCAGCCCTCTGCCTGGCAGCCCCTGCGACTAAGGGCCCCTGGGCAAAGGGCGGCTCCCATAGAGGCGGCTCTTGGGTGTGTCTGCAGGTGTCCGCAGGGGAAGCCAGTTGCCAGCCATCTACCAGGGTTGATCCGCACGCTAACCTGTTTACCCCTGTCCACTTAGCAGACTCTCAAACTTAGATGTGTTTTTCTCCTGTTTTTAAAATTGCATTGTGAAAGTATTGAAAATTGCATTGTGAAACCTAGGCCTTTCTCCCTCTATTCAGGACTCTCAAACTTAGGTGTGTTTTTTCTTGTTTTTAAAATTTGCATTGTGATAGTCGTTTAAATCTGAGTGTCTTTCGTCTTGTCCAATTGTTCAACTTGTCTCGCCTCTCTCTGTCTCATCGCGTCTGCTTGCACCCTGCCCCGTGTCCATACCTAGTGTTCTCCCCTTCCCTCTCCCTTCCTCTTCTCTCCTCTCCCCACCTACTGTATGGTGCTCTCTGTCTCTCCTATTTTCTCTAACTGCTTCTCTATAGACTATCCTGCTCTCCTCACTAAATCTGGTAGGAAGAAGTTTAAAAAGGACATCCTTGTCTCCAACCCTAGCCTCCCTATCGCTGACACCTATACCAGTGCCCCCTCCAGGCAAACTTTCACCGATATCCTCTTTGTTGTTCCCTCACCAGACCTTTGGACCCTAATTATGGTCTCTGTGCTCTCTCCTTTCTCTTCTTCTCCCATTAATGGTGACACGCGGTGGGAGGCCCTCCTGACCTTTCCACCATTCCACTCCTCTAAGGTCATCATTAATGTGTATGTGAATGGTACCGTCTTGGTCCAAGGCCCTAAGGCCAACCTAGTCCTCTTCGATAGATGCTTCCAGCGCCTCATCAATTTCCTTTCTTCTTCTGCTGTCCCCTCTCATACCCCCCTGCTGCCTCCTCCTTGGCTACCTTGCCCTCTCGTCCTTCCCTTTCTCCCCATCCCTCGGGCTTCATCTACACCTCCGCAGGGCATACCTCTGATTTGTACCCCTCCCCAGAAGTCCTTCAAGGACAGCAACCTTCTTCATATTGCCACTCTTATCTCTCGCTCAGCTGTCAAACATTCCGACATCTGCCGCCTTCTGGAGGAACTTGACCTCGATGTCCTCGGTCTCACTGAGACATGGTTCATGGCCAGCTCTGCCACAAGCTTTAACATTCTCCTCCCTGATGAATACAAGATCCTCTCCGAGCACAGGTCCAACCGTTCTGGAGGGGGTGCAGCCCTGATCTTCCCAGAGTGGATTCCTGCCTCTGTCATTCCTACGCAGGCCTACTCCTCTTTCGAATGCCTCGTCTGCAGGATCTCTCCCTCTCCTAGCCATTCCCTTACTGTGGCTACTATCTATCGGCCACCTGGTCAGATCTCCTCCTTCCTCTCTGAACGGGCGGACCCCTCCTCTTCCCTCCTAGTCTCGACCACTCAACTCCTCCTTCTTGGAGACTTCAACATCCACCTGGATGCTTCCTGTCCTTCCTCTGGACTCTTTCGCGACCTTTGTGTCTCTCTCTCACTCTCTATTCTCCCCTCTGGCCCGACTCACTCTGCAGGGAACACTCTGGATGTTCTGATCTCCCCATACCTTCTCCTTTCTACCTCTCTCACCACTCCTCTCTCATGGAGTGATCACATTCTCCTTTCCTCCCAGCTCACCCTCTCTACCCCTCAGGCCAAGCCAACTCCAGCACTGCCATGCACCTTCTCGGTCATCCGACCCATGAAGCGCGTGTCAGTTGAGGCTTTCGCCGCCACTTTCTCACCCCCTCCTCACTCCCTTTGGCAGACTCACACCCTGACACAGCCCTTTCCATTCTCCACTCTGCCATATCTGATACTCTCGGTGTTCTTGCCCCTGTCATGAGGATCGGCCTGAAGCCCAAAGCCAAGTGCAACTCCTGGTACGACTCAGACCTCGTCACCCGTAAACGCGAGTGCAGGGTAGCTGAGAGGAAATGGCGTGCTTCATGTACATCCTCTGACAAACTGACCTGCCGCCTGCTCCAAAGTCAATACCGTCTCTCTGTCCTCACCAAGAGAGCTCGCATCCAAGCCTGTGTCTCTGCGGCATCCAACAACTCGGCTGAACTCTTTAAAATCTGCAAGGAACTGTCCAATCCTGCCGCAGTCTCTACCTCTCCTGTCCCTTCCCAGGCCCTCTGCATGGCACTGGCTTCTCATTTCAATTCTAAACCTTCCAGCCATCACTTCTTTGTTTTTGCTTTGTCACCCCGAGTCGGACGGGTATGCCCAGACGTGGGTCCCGTGCCTGCTGGGCCTAGAGACCCAAGCTACTCCTCACTGATGAGCCCCAACAAGGGCGAAACATGTTTGGGGATGCTTGTGGTCTCGTGCAGAAGGGATGTGACCTAGCAGTTCGGGCTGGACTGCCCCTTTTTGGGTGGGGCCAAGCCTGATTTGCATATGGTCTTTCCCCTTCTGTAATGGCTTGGCAGGTGAAGAACAGTGGTCTGGAGGGTTGCCCAGAGCAACGCCAGTGGTTAAGATTAATTCTAAACCTTCCAGCCATCACCTTTGTTTTTGCTTTATCTCTAAAACACAGTACACCCTGTCCTCTCTCTCCTCCTCTCCCCTTCCTCCCTCTACTCCCTGCTCTTCCTCTGGCCCTTCTTCAGCCACCTCTCCTCCCTCCTTCTCTGGCTTTCCCCTGTTCTCCCCAGACAAGGTTTCTAGACAAGTCCGATCTATGAAAGTCTCGCCACAACAAGTTCCTCCATGTTCCTCCAAAACCATCAAGGACCACATTGACTCCCTTGGCGACCTCTGCAACCACTCCTTCGCCACTGAAGTCTTCCCTTTCCCACTGTAGCACTCCCTTGTGCACCCACTTCTTAAGAAACCCTCTGCCGACCAGTCCTACCCGGCTAACTATCGCCCAATCTCCATCACTCCTTTCCTGGGCAAACTCTTGGAAAAGCTGGACATCTCCCAGCTCAATCTCCACACTGAATCTGTTGGTTGTCTCCATGATCATCAGTCTGGCTTCAGGGCGGCCAGAAGCACGGAAACTGCTCTCCTGAACATCCGTGAAGACCTGCTCTCCAACCTTGATGCCAACACCCCCTGTGTTCTCATCTTACTTGATCTCTCTTCTGCCTTTGACATGGTCAACCATGCCATTCTGCTCAACCGTCTGCGTGATAACTTGGGGATCACCGGTCAGGCCCTGGCATGGCTGACTTCTTTCCTCTCTGATCGACCCTCCCAGGTTCAACTTGGGTCCTTCCTCTCCTCTATATCTGCCTGTGGTGTTCCCCAGGGGTCTAACCTCTCTCACTGGCTGTTCAACCAATATCTGGCACTTCTTGCCCACCGCATTGCAGTGCTCTGCCCCAACTTCCAGTGCTATGCAGATGACATTCAGCTCATTTTCAGGCTACTGTCAGCCACCACTTCTCCTTCTCTCATCTCTGACTGTATGTCCGCCATCCAAGAGTGGTGTGCCGCCGATGATCTCTGCCTTAATGCTAGTAAGACCGAGATTCTCCTCATCGGCAAGCCCACTCCCTCCTTTCCTGTCACTCTCTGGCCGGCCTCTCTTGGCCCTCTTCCTGCTCCCACCCGTGAGGCTAAAAACCTCAGGGTCATCTTCGACTCCACACTCTCCATCTCTCCTCACATCTCTGACGTCTCTAAGAAGTCACACTGCCAGCTGCACCTCCTCAGAGGTATTCTTCCTTTCCTCTCCTTCCCCCAGAAGCTCACTGTCTCCAGAGCTCTGGTTCTCTCTAGGCTGGACTATTGCAATTGCCTCTTTCTAAATCTGCCTGCTTCTACTCTCCGCCCTATGCAACTCATCCAGAACAGCCCTGCAAGACTTGTCCTTGGCCTCAAGCCCAGGGATCGTATCTCTCCAGGACTGAAATCTCTGCACTGGCTCCCAGTGGCTGCGAGGATTAAGTTCAAAACCCTCTGAATTGTCCACAAGGCCTTCTGGGGCCTGGGGCCTCTATACCTTCAACTCTTTCTTCTTAAATATCTTCCTTCTCGAGCTCTTCGTTCATTCGCCTCCAACTCCCACAGGATCAGTCGCTTCTCCAAACAACAAGTTGGTGGTAGATCTCTTTCTTCGGCTGGGGCCTCCTTCTGGGGCAGCCTCCCTGAAACTTGAGGAGAATCATCTCCGGTTCCGGAAGCACCTCAAAACCTTTCTCTTGGCTTCTGCTTTTTCTCCTCCTCTCCCCTGCTGACTTCCTGGCTGATACTGAAACTGCACTGGTTACCTGGCCACCCTCTGATCTCGGGCCCAGGTCCCCTTCCCCACCACTCACACACCTGCACTGCCTTCCTTGCAACATCCTGCACTTGGGGACTGTTTTCTGTACCCCTTCAGTCCCACTACCAGCACTTGACACCTGATGTCTGCACTTATTCTTGCACTTGCCACCTGCTGGCCGTACCTTTACCTATTGTTATTTATTCTATTATCTCATGTACTGCACTGTCCCCTCTCCCTGCACTTTCCTCCTTCCCATGCACTTTTGCGATCTGAATGACACCTAGCCTTGTAGGATCGCTGTCTCTGTCTTCCCTCTGTTCCCCTTCCCTTGCCTCGTTGCGCCTTGAAACACTCATGTATTGGCACGTTATAAATATATCATATCATAGCATTTCATATCATAGATAAACGGGCCTATACAGTGCGGGCAACATACCAGGACAGTCTACATAGGTTGATCATTAGGGTCCCTGATCTACAGCTGTATTGTTACATCCTGCTATAAACGTTGGTCCTTGTGGCATCGCGGCAGGACGTGCCGTTCCGCATTTGTGAATCCCCCCAGTATGGTGGCGTCTCTTTCTTTCTATTCTTTGAGTGCCGGCATAGTTGTTTCACGTACTTCTCAGACGCTGTCAGCGGGTCATGTGACCGGATATTAGGAACCGATTGCTTTGCCTCCGCGCGTCGCTACTCCTTTAGCCCAGACGCTTCGTAAGTGATCGCCTCCTAGAGATCTTTACTCTCTGACTTGTGTTCGATTGCTAACCCTTTTCCCTCTTGTGTGCTTTAGCATTGAATGTTCCAGAATTAAGGGATTCTTTGATTCCACCCGCCGAGACCCCCTGCAGTGTATCGCCGGACCTCTATCCGAATCTAGTACAGTTGCTTTCATTCTACGGTACTTACTTTCAGGCCATTTCCTCTTCTCTCTTCCGCCATTCTGCTACTTTCTACTATTCTACTAACCATCCTCCTCTTCCGTACCTTCCAGGAGTGATCCTTCCATCCTTTCAGCCTTCCGAGTTCCTTGGTACACGGAGCGCAATTTGTCTACATTAGAACATCCGAGGCAGATATAGGTAGGCGCAGGGTTTCTGTGGGACTCTCCCCTTCCGACCTTTACCTCTCTCATCAGCTCTTTCTCATTTTACAGAACTCTTCCCGACTGAACTCGTACTTCAGCATCTCAGTTCCCGCAAGATTCCAAAACATTGAATCCAGCCCAGTACCAGAGTCTTCAGTGCCGCGCAGGTTTTTTTTACCATAGAGGGTTTCCCTGGGGGCACAGTCCTCTCTTCTCCTGGTTGTTCAATCCGGGTAGAGAGCGATTGGGCTTATAGGGAAGCCTTTGCAGTCGTCAGTACCTTTGCCCTTCCGGGTTACAGCTGGATGTACAGGTTAGTGCATTATTCTTTATATCTCTAACTGAGCTAATCGCTATTCAGATAACATGTATCCCGTTTGGGCCACTGAAAAGCAACAGAGCTGGCTCATTACGAGGGTGAGATTTGATTGTTTATTGTTGAGGGGTAATACTGCAAAGTGGCCTGGAAACCCTGAGGACCTCAGTTGCCCAGTGTGTGGGGCCTCAAAACAGGATTTAAAAAATGTTGTCCTATTTTGCCTTGGCTACGGGGACGTAAGAAACCATACAATTTTACAGATTTTGAAGCACACTAACATGGACCTGCTCTGTTGTGTTTTAAAGGGATAAGACTCTATTTTATTATTCTGTCATTTTTTATGTGATTGTATCTGTACGGTGTATAATTCTGTTAGTAAATAGTTCTATTTTTATCTTGTATTATGATGTTTTTTAAGATGTATATTGTTTGTGTTTGATGGATGTTTTTATGTCCGAATAAACATGATGAACTGAACTGTTTCCCAATTAGATGCAACCCTTTTTTGGAGGGAAATATGGAATGATAATAGTGGATCTTTCTCGGGGCCCTGATCCAATATATCAGTCAAATCCTCCTGCTCAAATGGTAGTGCAGGTCTACTCCAACCCAAAAATTCTACCATCTTGCACATAAGTTGTCTATATGCGGCGGTAGCGTAGCCAGTTGGATCTGGCTTCCCAAAATCTAATTCTGGAGAAGTATCTACTCCACTGGCTGTCTGCATGTCATGATATAAGTCCCCAACAACTTGAGACCTATCACGAACTGTAACTTCACCCTTAAAGTTATGGACAAGATAGCAACCGCACAGCTTCAGGAATATGTTGAAAGTCACGAGATCCTCCACCCACAACAATCAGGTTTTCGAGCCGTCCATAGCACCGAGACGGCAATGTTGGATTTACAGACCAAAATGCTGGGGATTATGGACAAGGGTAAGGCTGGCCTACTGGTTCTGCTGGATCTAAGTGCTGCGTTTGATCTGCTGGATCACCAGTTACTCCAACAAGCACCTGAAAAAGTTGGCAACTGCTCCAAGGAAGCAATAGGTTGGCTGTCCTCTTTCCTTGAGAACAGAATCTCTCGAGTACACTGGGGAGATACATTTTCATCTGAATTCAACATCTTTTGTGGCGTACCGCAGGGTGCTAGCCTTTCACCACTGCTCTTTAACCTGTACATTCGATTCCTGTGTGAACTGCTAGACCATCTGCAGGTGTTTTTCCCCAACTATGCTGATGACACTCAGCTGGTTGTGGAACTGAGCGGGGACTACGCTAAAGAATATTACAGGACTGAACAATCTCTATAACAATATAGAAGATTGGATGGAAAATAATTGGATGTGCTTAAATAGCAATAAGACCGAGCTAATGGTCTTCGGCTCCATCCAGGCATGGGCTAAACTTTCTTCTGACTACCAAGCATTTCAAATCAAAGAATCCCGTATTGAGGTCTCGGGCAAAGTTCAAACACTTGGCATGACATTAGAAGCATCCCTGAACGCGGATGCCCAAGCAATGTACGTAAGTAAAAACTGCGCCTACTACACCAGATTACTTAAAGCAATTAGACCCCTGCTCAGTGAGAACAACTGCACTACAATAGCTAGAGCCAACAGCTTATCACGCCTAGACTATGGAAACACACTCCTTGCAGTTGCCAGTAAACAAAGTATGCACACATTTCAACTGATTCAAAATAACACGATCAGAACAATCAAACAAAAAGCAAGAACTGAACATATTAGTGAAGCCACACGTGACCTCCACTGGTTGAAAATTGAAGACTGCATACAATTTAAATCATTGACCTTGACACATAAGTGCTTGTACGGCAAAGCACAAGCCTACTTGAAATCTAAAATCATCCTCCATAACCCTCCCAGGGCACTAAGATCAGAAGCCCAGGGACTAATAACTGGAATGATGCACAAGAAAGTACACGGCTTGGGTAGAGCATTCCCAAACCGTGCAGCGGCCAGCTGGAACAAACTTCCAACCAGCCTCAGGCTGGAGACTAACCACTCTACCTTTCGGAAGAAGCTTAAAACATTTATTTTCAAGTAAACCATCATGAGGAAATTCCTCTTAGGTCGAGAACTGCTCTAACTACTCTGGTACTTGTCATTGTCTTGTGAGCACTGTTTGTCTTTGTCTTCTCGTCTGCACCCCGATGCCTGCGGGCTGTTCGGCGCTATACAAATAAATGAATAAATAAATACATTCTAGACTTCAGAAATGAATTCATTTGGCACATTTTGGGTACCCATTTATCATCTGACGACTCATCGGCTTCATAAATTCAAGTTAACTTTTTAAGGAAATCCTTTCTTGGTAAGGGTTTGAAAATCTTACCCTGTGTTATTGGTGGCTTCCACAACTTCGAAGTAATCGTTGAAAATGACTTCGAAGTTAATGGTTTCATAGACTTTGACTGTGTCAGAGTCGACTTCAATACTGGCGTCGACGGCTCCGAAGCCGATTGCGTTGAAAAGATTTATATCATTTCCATTGGAGTTTCCGACTTCTTCTTCGAATAACCTTAGAAGGATTGGACTCTTGGCTTATTGAAGCCCTCCACGATTTCTCGTCGGATCGAGATTTGGATAGTCCTCAATGTATATCCAGTTCATGTCTCAGACTCAAAGGTTCCGGGGTTTTTGCCTTCGACTTCCCTTTGTCATCTTTAAGCAGAGAGACAGGGGCATGGACTTTTTCCTTTTCTAATGAGGGGCCGGGCCGCCTTCTCGAGTATTTTTATAATTTCTTTATGAAAAGTATCCCATTTGGCTGGGGAGTCGAATTTGGTTGGACGTTTGATTACCTAGGAGGAGGAATCACTAGAGGCTGAAGGTGACCTGTAATGTTGTTTCTTTGCCTTCTTGGAAGAAGACAAAGAAGGAACAAGTTACTTACCTGTAACTGTAGTTCTCCAGCATGGGTCTGGCATGGATTCACATGCTCATGAATATTCCCCGTCGTCAGGCTGGGAATCCTCGGTAAAGAAAAAATCAGTATCAGTTTCGTTTCTGATCTGTCTTTCTTAGTAGTAACCAATCACTGGTCTCTGGGTCATGACTGCTCTCTCCCTAAGCCCCACCCCTGGCAGCCATCCTCAGATTTGGTAGCACGTAAAGTGGCAGTATGACCAAGTGAAGAGCCGCAGAGGGGAAGGAGGGAGCGTTCGCATGTGAATCCATGCCAGACCCATGCTGGAGAACAACAGTTACAGGTAAGTAACTTATTCCTTCTCCAGCATGGGGTCTGGCATGGATTCACATGCTCATGAATATAAGAATACATAGCAGTACACACATGCACAACCACGGGAGGTGGCAAGGCTCAACATTAAGCAATACATAAAACTCAACATTAAGCATCTCTTACCTCCTCACCAAGCTCTTAAGCGAACAGGTTGCGCAGCACTGCCTGGCCGACTCTGGACTCCTCCCTGGAATCCCGGTCGACGCAGTAGAATCTCGTGAAGGTGTGCGTCGACCTCCACGTAGCAGCCCTGCAGATGTCCAGCAGGGGCACAACAGACAAGAACGCCGTGGTAGCAGCGATCGCTCTGGTCGAATGGGCTCTCGGACGGCCGGGCAACGGTCGGTCTGCCAACCGATGACAGTGCATGATGCAGCCGGAGAGCCATCTGGAAATGGAAGCCTTCGAGAGAGCCTTCCCTTGGTTCACAGGTCCAAAGTTCACAAACAGATGTGATGTCTTCCGAAAACTCTTAGTTCGGTCCACGTAGAACTTCAGCGCTCTAGCTCCATCCAGCGAGTGCAAAGTCCTCTCGGCCCGCGACGAAGGCGACGGAAAAAAGACTGTTAACACCAAGGGCTCGTTGAGATGGAAGTCCGACGGCACCTTGGGCAGGAAGGAGGGGTGCATCCTCAGCACCACCCTCGTCTCATGGAAAGTCAAGTATGGAGGCTTGCAGGAAAGGGCCTGAATCTCTCCCACGCGTCGTGCAGAGGTGATGGCCACAAGGAACGCTGTCTTCCATGACAGGAACTTCAACGGAGCCGAATGCAAGGGCTCGAATGGCGGGCCCATGAGCCTGGTCAGCACCACGTTGAGCTCCCACGCCGAGGCTGGAGCCTTCACCGGCGGGAACGATCGGAACAGTCCTTTCATAAACTCCTTCAACAGGCGATGAGACCACAGGGACGACTGTCCTGCAGTTCTGGTGTATCGGGAAATTGCTGCCAGATCTATCTTGATGGAAGTGTGAGCTACGGTAGCACTTGAGGGGCTGTAATCCATAGAGGGTTAATCTTTTGTGCACGGCACCAGACAGAGAACCTCTTCCACTTGTGTCCGTAGCACTTGAGAGTTGAGGACGCCCTGGCCTTTGCAAGAACCTCTCTGCAGTGAGCCGGGATATCATACCCTCCAAACGCTAGGGCTGCAGGAGCCAGGCCTGCAAGTTCAGCGACTCTGGGTCGTGATGAAGAATGGCACCTCCTTCTCTGGAGAGAAGATCTGCGTCCGTCGACAGTTTGACTGGTGGGGACGCTGACAAGTCCAGAAGGTCCGGGAACCATATCTGTCTAGGCCACCTCGGTGCAACGAGGATCATCCTGCACCGGGACCTCGAGTTGGTTGATGAGCCTGAGCAGCAACGGCAACGGCGGGAACGCATACAGGAACAGGCCGTCCCAGGGGAACGAGAAAGCATCGCCCATGCTCCTCGGCTAGGGGAAGCTGCTGGCGAACCTCTGGCACTTGGAGTTCGTTGCCGTCGCGAACAGGTCGATTTGGGGTTTGCCCCATCGCCGGAAGAGTTGATCCACTTGATCCTGGTGTAGTTCCCACTCGTGGCACGAGCGCAGCTCCCTGCTGAGTGAGTCGGCAATGGTGTTTTTTTATCCCTGCTAGATGAAAAGGCACCAGAAACATCCCCTGGGCAACGGCCCAGTGCCACAGATCCTGGGCTTCCTTGGACAGGGCTGGGGATCTGGTTTTTCCCTGCTTCCGGATGTAGAACATCGCGGTGGTGTTGTCGGCGAAGATCCTCACCACCTTGCCCTTGAGGGATGGGAGGAATGATTTGAGGGCCCAGAACACTACTCGGTGCTCCAGTATGTTGATGTGGAGCGGCTTCTCCTCCGGCAACCACAGGCCTCTCATGTGAAGATCTCCGGTGTGCGCTCCCCACCCCTCCAGGGTGGCATCCGTCGTCACCGTCACCTTGTATGCTGGGGTCTGAAAGAACAAGTTACTTACCTGTAACTGTTGTTCTCCAGCATGGGTCTGGCAAGGATTCACATGCTCATGAATATTCCCCGTCGTCAGGCCAGGAATCCTCGGTATAGAAAAAAAACAGTATCAGTTTTGTTTCTGATCTGTCTTTCTTAGTAGTAACCAATCACTGGTCTCTGGGTCATACTGCCCCCAGCCAATGACTGCCCTCTCCCTAAGCCCCGCCTCCGCAGCCATCCTCAGATTTGGTAGCACGTAAAGTGGCAGTATGACCAAGTGAAGAGCCGCAGAGGGGTAGGCGGGAGGGTTCGCATGTGAATCCATGCCAGACCCATGCTGGAGAACAACAGTTACAGGTAAGTAACTTGTTCCTTCTCCAGCATGGTGTCTGGCATGGATTCACATGCTCATGAATAAGAGAATACATAGCAGTACACACATGCACAACCACGGGAGGTGGCAACAGGCTCAACATTAAGCAATACAACAACTCAACATTAAGCAACTCTTACCTCCTCACCAGGCTCACCTTAGGCGAACAGGTTGCGCAGCACTGCTTGGCCGACCCTGGACTCCTCCCTGGAGTCCCGATCGATGCAGTAGAATCTTGTGAAGGTGTGCGTCGACCTCCACATCGCAGCCCTGCAGATGTCCAGCAGGGGCACACCAGACAGGAATGCCGTGGTAGCAGCGATCGCTCTGGTCGAATGGGCTCTCGGACGGCCGGGCAGCGGTCGGTTTGCCAACCGGTGACAGTGCATGATGCAGCCGGAGAGCCATCTGGAAATGGAAGTCTTCGAGAGAGCCTTCCCCTGATTCACAGTCCCAAAGTTCACAAACAGCTGTGACGTCTTCCGAAAACTCTTTGTGCGGTCCACGTAGAACTTCAGCGCTCTAGCTACATCCAGCGAGTGCAAAGTCCTCTCGGCCGGCGACGAAGGCGACGGGAAGAAAACTGGCAACACCAAGGGCTCGCTGAGGTGGATGTCCAACGGCACCTTGGGCATTAAGGAGGGGTGTGTCCTCAGCACCACCCTCGTGTCATGAAAAGTCAAGTATGGAGGCTTGCAAGATAGGGCCTTGATCTCTCCCACTCGTCGTGCAGAGGTGATGGCCACGAGGAAAGCTGTCTTCCATGACAGGAACTTCAAAGGCGCCGAATGTATAGGCTCGAATGGGGCCCCCATGAGCCTGGTCAGCACCACATTAAGCTCCCACGCCGGGGCAGGAGCCTTCACCGGCGGAAATGATCGGAATAGTCCCTTCATGAATTCTTTCACCAGGCAATGAGACCACAAGGACGCCCTTCCCGTAGTCCTGGTATATCGGGAGATTGCAGCCAGATGTATTTTGATGGAGGCGTGAGCCAGTCCAGCTTTGCCCAGCGACAGTAGGTACGGCAGTACTTGAGGGGCCGTAATCTGCAGAGGGTTAATCTTCTGTGCACGGCACCAGACAGAGAACCTCTTCCATTTATGTCCGTAGCACTTGAGAGTTGAGGACGCCCTGGCCTTTGCAAGAACCTCTCTGCAGTCGGCTGGGATGTCGTACCCTCCAAACTCTAGTGCTGCAGGAGCCAGGCCTGCAAGTTCAGCGACTCCGGGTTGTGGTGAAGAATGGCGCCTCCTTCTCTGGAGAGAAGGTCCGCATCCGTCGGCAGCTTGACTGGTGGGGACGTTGACAAGTCCAACAGGTCCGGGAACCAGATCTGTCTCGGCCACGCCGGTGTGACGAGGATCATCCTGCACCGGGACCTCTTGAGCTGGTTGATGAGCCGGAGCAGCAACGGCAGCGGAGGGAACGCATAAAGAAATAGGCCGTCCCAGGGGAACGAGAAAGCATCGCACATGCTCCTCGGCTGGGGGAACCTGCTGGCGAACCTCTGGCACTTGGAATTCGTCACCGTCGCAAAGAGATCGATTTGGGGTTCGCCTCATCGTCGGAAGAGTCGATCCACTTGATCCTGGCGTAGTTCCCACTCGTGGCACGAGCGCAGCTCCCTGCTGAGTGAGTCGGCAATCGTGTTTTTTATTCCTGCCAGATGAAGAGGCACCAGAAACATCCCTTGGGCGACGGCCCAATGCCACAGATCCTGGGCTTCCTTGGATAGGGCCGGGGACCTGGTTCCTCCCTGCTTCCGGATGTAGAACATCGTGGTGGTAGTGTCGGTGAAGATCCTCACCCCCTTGCCCTTGAGGGACAGAAGAAAGGTCCTGAGGGCCCAGAACACTGCACGGAGCTCCAAGATGTTGATGTGGAGAGACTTCTCCTCCGGGAGCCAAAGGCCTCTCGCGTGAAGATCTCAGGAGTGCGCTCCCCAACCTTCCAGGGAGGCGTCCGTCGTCACCGTCACCTGGTGAGCTGGGGTCTGAAAGTCCGTGCCCGCCGACAGATGGGAGCGGGTACCCCACCACCGGATCGCCTGACGGAACATCTCGTTGAGAGGGATCCTTTCCTCGAAGCTGCCCGTCGACTGGACCCAGCGGGCGTCGAGGAACTCTTGTAAGGGGCGCATCCGAAGCCTGCAAAGGCGCACCAGATAAATGCAGGAGGACATCATCCGAGGAGGGATTTGATAGATCTTACCCTGGCCATGTCCATGGCCAGCAGACGCTGCACCTTGCCCAGAATGGTCCTGGTCCTTTCCTCCGACGGCGAGGCCAGCCGCGCCACTGTGTCGAGCTTGGCTCCCAGAAACAGGGTGACTCGCGACGGAACCAGGTAGGATTTTGGAAAGTTGATGGAGAATCCCAGGTCCGTGAGCAGCTGGACGGTCTTCGCAATGTGCTCCACGGCGAGCTCCCTTGTCCTTGCCCGGATGAGCCAGTCGTCCAGGTAGGGGTAGACGTGGATCCCCTGTAGGCGCAGCCGTGCCGCCACCGGTGCAAGGCACTTGGTGAACACCCTGGGTGCCGACTTCAATTCGAACGGGAGGGCCTTGAACTGGTAGTGCCGCCTTTGGACCACGAACCTGAGGAACTTTCGGTGTCTTTTTAGAATGGGGATGTGGAAGTACGCATCCTCCAAGTCCAACGACGACAGGAAATCGCCCTCCTCCAGCTGTCCCAGCACGTGCTGGAGGGTGACCATACGGAACTTCTGTGCCTTGATGTACTTGTTCAGTCGTCGTAGGTCCAGGATGGGGCGCCATCCTCCTGTCTTCTTTTTCACAAGGAAGTACCTTGAGTAAACTCCGGAGCCCCGAAGCCTCTTTGGGACGAGCTTGATGGCACCCTTCTTGAGCATCGCCCTTACTTCCAACAGTAGTTCAGGGACGTGATTTTCCTTCATGGCCACGGGTGCAATGCGAGGGCACTTCTTCTGAAACTCGAGGGCTTGCCCTTTGGCCAGGGCGTCCAGCACCCAACGGTCGGTGGAGATGGACTCCCACACGCTGACGAACCTCGCCAGCCGGCCTCCCACTGGGGTGCTTCGGCGGGGGCCCGACCTCACAGTCGGTTCAATCTTGTTTGGAGGCCACCTTGCCTCCTTGACCTCCCTGTCGACGATGACGGGCACCACCTGACTTGCCGCATCCCCTGTAGGCTTCCTGGGACGAAGATCTTGCCGCTTGGCGGCACGTGGAGGAGCCACTGCCGGATCCCTTGGAGGCACCTTGTCTGCCTCCGGAGCTCCGAAAGGACGGCCGTCGTTGTTGGAGCACTCCCAGTGCCCGGGCAGTCTCTGTGTCTGTCTTGATGGCCTGAAGGGACTCATCAACCGCCTTCCCAAACAGGTTGTTCCCGTCAAAGGGCATGTCCAAAACCTTGGTTTGTACGTCCTGGCGGAAATCCGTGGCCTTGAGCCATCCTCGTCGTCTCAAGCAAACGCCGTTGCCCAACTGACGGAAACCGGTGTCGGCGATGTCGGTTGCCACCGTGATGGCGTGGTCCGAAGCAATCTCACCCTCCTGTAGGATTTCAAGGGCCTCAGCCCTTTTGGCGTCCCTAAGGAAGTCCAACAGAGGGGCGATTTTGAACCACAACTCCCTGTCGTAGCGGACTACGATAGCGAGGGCGTTGGCTGCCTTGATAGTCGTCGCTGCGGATGAGATGATCCGCCGTCCCATCGTGTCCAGCCTCCTGCCCTCGCTGTCCGGCGGGGAAGTTGATGTCGATGCCGATGCCCCCCCAGCTTTCTTCTTTGCCGCCGCCGAGACGACCGAATCCGGGGTAGGTTGCGCCCGAAGGCACAAGGGGGCAGCATCGGGGACCCGGTACTTCTTCTCATAATGGTCCCTCTTTGCCGGTGCCGTGGCAGGGTTCTTGAGGAGTGCGAGCCCCGCATCCCAGATGTCATCAAGAAGCGGTACGGCGAGGACCGTCTTCCTTTTAGCTTCGCGCCGTTGTTAAAGGAACCCTTCCTTCTTCTTCTCTTCTGGGCAGAGCTGGAAGAGCTCGGATGCTCTGGAAATCATGGCATGAAAGGATCCAATCTCGTCGGGTGGGGACGCCCGAGCAGGGTGAGATGGGGGACATGTCCCGTTGTCGCCTCCGTCGTCATCTGTACCTGTCGTAGCTGTGTCCGTGCCTGTATCATCCCCGTGGGTAGTAGACCGGGGGGAAGGCAGAGCAGGCCGCAGAGGTGGGAGAGGTGGCGTAGGATGCGTCCTCCTCCTCTTATGCGGTGGACTTTCCGAAGGTCCTGGCTCCGGTTCCCCCGTCGGGTCTGGCTCAGGTACCTCCGTCGGGGGGAGGGGCAACCTTGTCCTTATCTCCGAACATAAGGACTGAATCGCTGACAAAATGGCCACCGAAGTGTCCTGCGGTGCCGGAAACGATGGGCGCGAGGGCTCTTGAGGAGCCTTGTCGGTGACCCCGTCGCTCTCGTCGTCGCCCTCGTCGAGATTTCTCCCGATGGGCTGGGTCTCTTCCACGACTTGGATGAGCTCTTCTTCAGAGGTCGTGTCCGTATCCACGATGGCCACCAACCCCTCCCCCACCTTTTCCAACGAGGACTTCGTGGGGGTCTTCTCAATGGGCCTGAAAGACAACTCCCTCCGCGGTGGCAGGGAGACTCTGGGTCCTGAGGGCGCCTCCACTGGTGTAGCCTCCATAGGCTGAGCCAGGGCCGCGGCGACATCCTCAATCGAGATCTTAGCAGGGTGAATTAAGGCCATCGTCACCTTCTGGACGCCTGGGGCCTTCACCTTGGGCGGAGGGTCCGGCCTCGCTCCCCCTCTGCCGGAATCTTCGAGATCGACCGGAGCCTCTCCAGAAGCTTCGCCGGGTTCTCGGACTTCCTCTTACCCGAACCAGAGCCTTGGCTCGTGGTTGATGGCGCCGGGGAGGATGCGCCCTGCCTGGCAGCCAAGGAGCCCGACCGTTCGGCGCTCCCGGTGCCCGCGGGCTCGCGGTGCTTAGCCTTTTGTTGGGCCCCCGTCGCCGGGGCACCCTCACAGGACGTAGAAGACCGCTCGGACTTCTTTTTCTTCTTCTCGCCTGACGGGCTCTTCCCTTCCAGCCAGTTGGCGAGACTGAGGTGGCGATCCTTCACAGTTGGCGAGACTGAGGTGGCGATCCTTCATGGTCCGCTCCGACATGTTCCCACGAAACACACAGTCCTTCTCCGTGTGCGTCTTGTCCTCATGGAGACAGTAGAGGCATAACGAATGCTCGTCCTCCTTGAAAACATTCTGAAGCTGGCATCCAGGGCAGGTCCTGAACAGCTTCCCGGGCGTCGAGCTTCCTTTCTCCTGGGCCATGTCCGGGGTAGGCCTCGGAACTTCTGGAATCCTCCAAAAGCGTAACTCGACGAAATCTTCACCCTTGAGGGACGTAGAAAACTCTGAAACAGATCCCCGTTGATTGGATGTAGAAACGGTGGAGCTTGAGGCTCTATTTAACCGAAAAATGAGAAAAATCTCCTGAAAAAGCGCGAAAACGCAGCAAAAGCTCGATAGCTACAGCACGAGGACTCCCAACACTTGAACGTGCGGTAAAAATCTGAGGATGGCTGCTAGAGGCGGGGCTTAGGGAGAGAGCAGTCATTGGCTGGGGGCAGTATGACCCAGAGACCAGTGATTGTTTACTACTAAGAAAGACAGATCAGAAACGAAACTGATACTGATTTTTTTCTATACCGAGGATTCCCGGCCTGACGACGGGGAATATTCATGAGCATGTGAATCCATGCCAGACCCCATGCTGGAGAAAGTCTGTGCCCGCGGCGAGATGCGCACGGGTGCCCCACCATCGAATTGCTTGGCGGAATACTTCGTTGAGCGAGATCTTGTCCTCGAAGCTGCCCGTCGCTTGCGTCCAATGGGCGTCGAGGAACTCCTGCACTGGACGCATCCGAAGCCTGCACAGGCGCACCAGATAGATGCAAGAGGACATCATCCTGAGAAGTGACTTGATGGACCTCACTCTGGCCACGTCCGCGGCCAGCAGACGCTGTACCTTGCCCCGGATGGCCTGCGTTCTTTCCTCCGACGGCGAGGCCAACTGCGCTACTGTATCGAGCTTGGCTCCCAGAAACAGCGTGACCTACGACGGAACCAGGTGGGATTTGGGGAAGTTGATGGAGAATCCCAGGTCTGTGAGCAGCCGGACGGTCTTTGCTGTGTGTTCGACGGCGAGTTCCCTTGTCCCTGGTCGGATGAGCCAGTCGTCCAGGTAGGGGTAGACGTGGATCCCCTGCAGGTGCAGTCGTGCCGCCACTGGTGCTAGGCACTTGGTGAACACCCTGGGCGCCGACTTCAATCCGAATGGGAGGGCCTTGAACTGGTAGTGCCGCCCTTGGACTACGAACCTGAGAAACTTTCGGTGTCCTTTTAGGATGGGGATGTGAAAGTACACACCCTCCAGATCCAACGATGATAGGAAGTCACCTTCCTCCAGCTGGGCCAGCACGTGCTGGAGGGTGACCATGCAGAACTTCTGTGCCTTGATGTATTTGTTTAGCCAACGCAAGTCCAGGATGGGACGCCAACCTCCTGTCTTCTTTCTGACGAGGAAGTATCTTGAGTATACTCCGGAGCCCCGGAGCCTCTTTGGGACGAGCTTGATGGCTCCTTTCTTGAGCATCGCCCTTACCTCTAACAGCAGTTGAGGAACGTGGTTTTCCTTCCTGGCCACGGGGGGAATTTGGGGGCACTTCTTTAGAAATTCCAGAGTGTGTCCATGGGCCAGGGCATCCAGCACCCAACGGTCGGTGGAGATGGACTCCCACACGCTGACAAACTTTGTCTGCCGGCCTCCCACCGAGGTGCTTCGGTGGGGGCCTGACGCGACGGCCGGTTCAGTCTTGCTTGGAAGCAGCCTTGCGGCCTTGGCCTCCCTGGCAACGACGGCGAGATCCCCCTGACTTGCCTCGTCCCCTGTAGGCTTCTTGCGACGAGAAGCGGCCCACCTGACGGTAGGTCGAGGAGCTGCCGCCAAATCCTTTGGAGGCACCTTGCTTGCCTCCAGAGTTCCGAAAGGGCGGCCGCCGTTGCTGCAGAACTCCCAAGGCCCGAGCCGTCTCCATGTCGGTCTTGATGGCCTGCAGCGACTCATCCACAGTCTTTCCAAACAGATTGTTCCCGTCGAAGGGCATGTCCAAAACCTTGGCTTGCATGTCCTGGTGGAAATCCGTCGCCTTGAGCCACCCCCGCCGTCAAAGGCAAACGCTGTTGCCCAACTGGCGGAAACCGGTGTCGGCAATGTCCGTGGCCACAGTTATGGCATGGTCCGACGCCACCTCACCCCCCTGTAGGATCGCCAGGGCCTCTGCCCTCTTGTCGTCCGGGAGGAAGTCCAACAGGGGGGCGATCTTGTACTACAATTCCTTGTCATAGCGGGCCACAATCGCTAGGGTGTTGGCCGCCTTAATTGTCGTCGCCACCGACGAGATGACTCGTCATCCCACGGCGTCCAGCTTCTTTCCCTCGCCGTCCGGTGGGGAAGTTGAAGATGAAGCCGATGCCCTCCCCCCCCCGCTTTCTTCTTGGCCGCTGCTGAGACGACCGAATCCGGGGTTGGCTGTGCCCTAAAACACAACGGGCGGTGTCGGGGACCCGGTACTTCTTCTCGTACCGGTCCCTCTTGGCAGGTGTCGTGGACGGGTTCTTGAGGAGGGCAAGTCCCTCGTCCCAGATGTCATCCAGCAACGGCACCGCGAGGACCATCTTCCTCTTAGCCTCGCGCCGTTGGTAGAGGAAGCCTTCCTTCTTCTTCTCCTCAGGGCAGAGCTGAAAAAGCTCGGATGCCCTGGCAATCATGGCGTGGAAGGAGCCAATCTCGTTGGGCAGGGATGCCAGAGGAATCGGAGACGGGAGGCCAATCCCGTCGTCATCGCCGTCGTCATCCGTCCCCGTCGTGGCCGTGTCCGTTCCCGTGTCGTCCCTCAGGATCGGGGAAGGCAACAAAGGCTGAGAAGGCCGTGAGGGCTGAAGGGGCACTGGATGAATTCTCCTCCTCGTGTTCGGAGGGCTTCCCGACGGACCCGGTACAGCTGGGTCGTCCGTCAGGGGAAGGGGCAGTCTCGTCCTTATCTCCATGCATATGGCTTGGATTGCCGTCAAAATGGCCGCCAAGTTGTCCTGAGGCTCGGGTTGCGACGGGCGTGCCGGGAGCGACGGTTGAACCTCCACGGGAACCTCGTCGTCGTTGCCACCCTCGCTCTCGTCGAGCCCTCCTCGGGATTCCTCCCGTGGGGCTGGGCCTCTTCCAAATTCTCGGTCAGTTCCTCCTCGGAGGTTGTGTCAGTAACGTCCACTGCCCCCCTCTTTTTCCACTGGGGTCTTCACGGGGGTCTTCTCGATGGGCTTAAAAGAGGACGGAGGCAGTGGAACTCTGGGCCCCGAGGTCGCCTCCACTGGGATAGCCTCCACAGCCTTCGCCAGGGCCGCAGCGACTCCCTCGATAGAGGCCTTAGCCGGGTGAATCAAGGCCTTCACCACCTTGGGCGCGCTTGAGGCCTTCACCTTAGGGGGAGGGTCACCGCCTTGCTCCCCCTCGGCCGGTTCCTTCGAGATCGACCGGGGCCTCTCCAGAAGCTTAGCCGGCTTCTCAGATTTTCTCTTCCCCGAGCCAGAGCGTTGGCTCGCGGATGATGGCGTCGGTGAAGGTGCGCCCTGCCTGGCAGCCGAAGAGCCCGACCGTTCGGCGCTCCCGGTGCCCACAGACTTGCAGTGCTGTCCCTTCTGTTGGGCCCCCGTCGCCGGGGCACCCTCACAGGACTTAGAAGACCGCTCGGACTTCTTCTTCTTCTCACCTGCTGGGCTCTTGCCTTCCAGCCAGTTTGAAAGACGGGTCCGGCGCTCCCTCATAGTCCAATCCGACATGTTCATGCAAAACGCACAGTCCTTCTCCATGCACGTTTTGTCCTTGTGGAGGCAGTAAAGGCATTTCGAATGCTCATCCTCCTTGAACACATTTTGTAGGTTACATCCAGGGCAGATCCTGAACAGTTTGCCGGGAGTCAAGCTTCCCTTCTCCTGGGCCATGTTCTTCTCGTCCACGAGGTAGGCCTCAGAAACTTCTGGAATCCTCCAAGAAGCGTAACTCGATGAAAACTTCACCCTTGAGGGGCGTAGATAAATCCGAAACGGGTCCCCGTTGATCGGAAGTAGAAACGGTGGAGCTTGAGGCTCGATTAAACCGAAAAATTAGATAAATCTCCTTGAAAAAGCACAAAACGCAGAAAAAGCTCGAGAGCTATAGCACAAGGACTCCCAACAACACTTGAACGTGCGGTAAAAATCTGAGGATGGCTGCCAGGGGCGGGGCTTAGGGAGAGGGCAGTCATTGGCTGGGGGCAGTATGACCCAGAGACCAGTGATTGGTTACTACTAAGAAAGACAGATCAGAAACGAAACTAATACTGATTTTTTCTTTACCAAGGATTCCCAGCCTGACGACAGGGAATATTCATGAGCATGTGAATCCATGTCAGACCCCATGCTGGAGAATGATGCAATCGACTTCTCGATCGAGTTCTTTTAGTTCTTTTCTGTCGAGGAGACTCTCTTGACTCTTCAGACTTTCATTTTTTCAAAGTATTTAAAGGAGATTTCAAAAGTAGCCTACCCACTTTCAATTTACCTTTACGCTCCCTTAGACCCTTGTCGGTCATCACCTGACAGGAGCTACACCCGGACGTACGATGTTCTGTCCCGAGGCACCACGCATACGCGGTGGGGGTCGGTGATTGACATTTTCGACCCAAAATTGGCATTTCTTGAAGCCCGTCTTAGGCGTTGATGGATCCTACGGTGAAGACATTTTTGATTGTCACGAAGTTCAGATAAGAACCGAAGCGTGCTGTAATTCGTCGAAGCGAGAGCTCAGAAAAACGGAACTGAAGCAAACGGGCTCTGCGGCCGTACTTATACTAATGATGATGTCGACAGTTGAATGGAGGCCCTCGAGGGACATCGACTCGACCAGACAACACACAGCGCCCACTGTCGAGAAAAACATTTCAGAAGCAGCTGAAGCGGGAAAGATGTTATCAAAAGATAAGGAATATGTGGGAGGACCCAATCCATTCGATAAAAGGGAAATGCCTATAACGAGGTAATTGTAAAAAGGTGTTCTCAAATAAAAGTAAAATGGCTTTAATGCAAATGTTTTCCAGAATGGAAAATACCTTAATTCCAAGGGGTGTTTCCCTTCCCCTGGATCCTTCACATGATGGGGGTCATTCCGAGTTCGGAGGTAACCATGTTGCTATTAGAACTATGGCTGCTTCCAAACTCCGGTCCGGGTAGGCGGAATGGGGACCTACCGGGACATTCCGAACTATGCGGACCCGGTAAATCCCCATGCCGAATACCATTCCCCATTCCCATTCGAGCCCCATAGGCCTCAATGGGAATGGGGAAGGTGCTAATAACGGGCCCGCTATTTGCTCCCTGGTCCCCTAACGGGACCCGCTAAGGACGTCTGGTCTGACTAGATGTTTGCAGCGGGTCCCGCTAGGGAACCTCGGAATAGGGCGGTAAGGGGTTACTGGCAGCGGCATCCTTACTGGAGCCGGTAACCCCTTACCGCTCACCTCGGAATGACTCCCGATATCTCTATAATTGACAGTTCTTTATGCCCTCCTTGATCCACAACAATCTTGTTAGAGGAACACACTTCAATATTGTAAATTCACTTGCAACACAAGGTTCTTTCTGTTGAACACAAACACTTTTTCTGCTTAACAATCCTTGTGGGTTTGCAATATGTCTCGTATACTCCCCTGCCAGGACTCCTCCTGCACTCTCAAATGCCTGGTGTACTGTCCTGCCAGGTCTTCTCTTTGCAATTTCGAATGCCTGGCTTACTCTCCTGCCAAGACTTCTCTATGCACTTTAAAATGCCTAGTGCACTATCCTGCCAGGACTTCACTTTGCACTCTCAAAATGCCTTACAGTCCTCTTTAATATTCAAGTAGCATATACCCTTCTTCTTGCCTTGCTATATCTACTTGATAAACAATTCACACTTTTACTTTGCTTTCCACAATCTCATAGTTAAAAAATATTCGGCTCTTTTTACTTTCCGCAGTCACAATGTTAAAAAATCTTCTACTGTTTCACTTCTGTAACTTCCCAACATTCTGCTTCTCTTCAGCGATGTCGCCGAAAAGCCCCAGGGTCCCCACTCTGCTTTGGCAGACTCACCGGTAGTTTGCAGCATTCGCAGGCTTCCTCGCGCTCACGTTGCATGCCTTTGCTGCCGGATCCCCACTCTGCGCAGCTCCGATGTCTCACCAGGCTCCCCCTCGGCTCTGCTCCTGCATGCTGGCTTCTCTCTGGCTCCCGAAAGAACAGTGCTGCTTCTCTTGGCTGCCCGACACCCAGGGACCCTCTCGCGGTTCCTGCCGTCTCCTCAGCCCACCTCGCACACACCACGCTTCTTGCTTTCTTCACTGCCGGCGAACCCTTTCACCTCACCATACCAACCCGAACATTCAGCTTCTGCATGCCGACGCGTGCCTCTAGCTTCTGTGCACCGGCTCGTGCCTCCAGCCTCCGTCGGCATCCCTGGAGAGATCATGTCTTTTCCTGACTCCTTCTTTCAGTGTGATGGCCATTTTTAAAGGACCCATGCACAGGTGTTTCCATCCAATAACTAGCACGTTCACCACGTTCGCAATTCAGTATCAATTGCTTCCTCTTCCTCATCCCAGTACTTGAGTGGTTATGGGAAATGAAGTCCACTGAAATTGAGGATTTAGGTGGTTGTGAGAATAAAAGTCCATTGATGGTTTCTGATGCGTGATTCTTGAAAGCTCTTTCTTAATGAGTTCCCACGGAAGATCAGTTATACCTGAAGGAGAACTAACATGACCATAAGCCATTAGGGTATTGGGCAACAGGGAGTCTCCCTCATGGGAAAGTGGGGAACACTGCGTCTTATCCAATGAAGCCATGACATCCCCCAGTGGCTATCTCCTCCCATGTGATCCTCCATCATAAAGCCTCCCCCCGGGTCAGGATCAGGTAGCGGCTGCCGTCCCCTGGCCACATGGGAGGAGGCCACCGCTGGGGAACCCATGATAACTCCATTGTAGTCATCACAGCACGCACCCCCTCATCTTCACACGAGGGAAGAAGAAGGATTATTACAGAATGAGGCACTCACTCCCTCACCTCCACATGAGGGAATAAGAAGAATCGTAAAGGAATGAGGTGGCAATGAAGGACAGGCATTTCTTACCTGCGTGGTGGCAGTGATGGACAGTACAAAGGTGGGGACCGTTGAACAGCTGAGATTGAGAAGGCGACCCTAAAAGAAAACATGAAAAATAAAAAGTGTTACAGTTTTGTACTGGCAGGTCTGCACAGGGAGCTGCTGCCCAGTGTTATAGTGTAGTACTGGCAGGTCTGCACAGGGAGCTGCTGCCCAGTGTTATAGTCTAGTACTGGCATGTCTGCAGAGGGAGCTGCTGCCCAGTGTTATAGTGTAGTACTGGCAGGTCTGCACAGGGAGCTGCTGCCCAGTGTTATAGTATAGTACTGGCAGGTCTGCACAGGGAGCTGCTGCCCAGTGTTATAGTCTAGTACTGGCATGTCTGCAGAGGGAGCTGCTGCCCAGTGTTATAGTCTAGTACTGGCATGTCTGCACAGGGAGCTGCTGCCCAGTGTTATAGTTTATTACTGGCAGGTCTGCACAGGGAGCTGCTGCCCAGTGTTATAGTCTAGTACTGGCATGTCTGCACAGGGAGCTGCTGCTCAGTGTTATAGTCTAGTACTGGCAGGTCTGCCCGGGGAGCTGCTGCCCAGTGTTATAGTCTAGTACTGGCATGTCTGCACAGGGAGCTGCTGCCCAGTGTTATAGTTTATTACTGGCAGGTCTGCATGGGGAGCTGCTGCCCAGTGTTATAGTCTAGTACTGGCATGTCTGCACAGGGAGCTGCTGCCCAGTGTTATAGTGTAGTACTGGCAGGTCTGCAGAGGGAGCTGCTGCCCAGTGTTATAGTCTGGTACTGGCATGTCTGCACAGGGAGCTGCTGCCCAGTGTTATAGTGTAGTACTGGCAGGTCTGCACAGGGAGCTGCTGCCCAGTGTTATAGTGTAGTACTGGCAGGTCAGCACAGGGAGCTGCTGCCCAGTGTTATAGTCTAGTACTGGCATGTCTGCAGAGGGAGCTGCTGCCCAGTGTTATAGTCTAGTACTGGCATGTCTGCACAGGGAGCTGCTGCCCAGTGGTATAGTTTATTACTGGCAGGTCTGCACGGGGAGCTGCTGCCCAGTGTTATAGTCTAGTACTGGCATGTCTGCACAGGGAGCTGCTGCCCAGTGTTATAATCTAGCACTGGCAGGTCTGCCCGGGGAGCTGCTGCTCAGTGTTATAGTCTAGTACTGGCACGTCTGCACAGGGAGCTGCTGCCCAGTGTTATAGTGTAGCACTGGCAGGTCTGCACAGGGAGCTGCTGCCCAGTGTTATAGTGTAGTACTGGCAGGTCTGCACAGGGAGCTGCTGCCCAGTGTTATAGTATAGTACTGGCAGGTCTGCAGAGGGAGCTGCTGCCCAGTGTTATAGTCTAGTACTGGCATGTCTGCACAGGGAGCTGCTGCCCAGTGTTATAGTGTAGTACTTGCAGGTCTGCAGAGGGAGCTGCTGCCCAGTGTTATAGTCTAGTACTGACATGTCTGCAGAGGGAGCTGCTGCCCAGTGTTATAGTCTAGTACTGGCATGTCTGCACAGGGAGCTGCTGCCCAGTGTTATAGTTTATTACTGGCAGGTCTGCATGGGGAGCTGCTGCCCAGTGTTATAGTCTAGCACTGGCATGTCTGCACAGGGAGCTGTTGCCCAGTGTTATAGCCTAGTACTGGCAGGTCTGCCCGGGGAGCTGCTGCCCAGTGTTATAGTCTAGTACTGGCAGGTCTGCACAGGGAGCTGCTTCCCAGTGTTATAGTCTAGTACTGGCA
The DNA here is from genome assembly GCF_040938575.1 of Ambystoma mexicanum. Taxonomy (NCBI): domain Eukaryota; kingdom Metazoa; phylum Chordata; class Amphibia; order Caudata; family Ambystomatidae; genus Ambystoma; species Ambystoma mexicanum. The sequence goes on from NC_090938.1 coordinate 3,645,960, forward strand.
TGTCTGCACGGGGAGCTGCTGCCCAGTGTTATAGTCTAGTACTGGCAGGTCTGCCCGGGGAGCTGCTGCCCAGTGTTATCGTTTATTACTGGCAGGTCTGCATGGGGAGCTGCTGCCCAGTGTTATAGTCTAGTACTGGCATGTCTGCACAGGGAGCTGTTGCCCAGTGTTATAGTCTAGTACTGGCAGGTCTGCCCGGGGAGCTGCTGCCCAGTGTTATCGTTTATTACTGGCAGGTCTGCACGGGGAGCTGCTGCCCAGTGTTATAGTCTAGTACTGGCAGGTCTGCAGAGGGAGCTGCTGCCCAGTGTTATAGTCTAGTACTGGCAGGTCTGCAGAGGGAGCTGCTGCCCAGTGTTATAGTCTAGTACTGGCAGGTCTGCAGAGGGAGCTGCTGCCCAGTGTTATAGTCTAGTACTGGCAGGTCTGCACAGGGAGCTGCTGCCCAGTGTTATAGTGTAGTACTGGCAGGTCTGCCCGGGGAGCTGCTGCCCAGTGTTATCGTTTATTACTGGCAGGTCTGCACGGGGAGCTGCTGCCCAGTGTTATAGTCTAGTACTGGCAGGTCTGCACAGGGAGCTGCTGCCCAGTGTTATAGTCTAGTACTGGCAGGTCTGCAAGGGAGCTGCTGCCCAGTGTTATAGTCTAGTACTGGCAGGTCTGCAGAGGGAGCTGCTGCCCAGTGTTATAGTCTAGTACTGGCATGTCTGCACAGGGAGCTGCTGCCCAGTGTTATAGTCTAGTACTGGCATGTCTGCACAGGGAGCTGCTGCCCAGTGTTATAGTCTAGTACTGGCAGGTATGCACAGGGAGCTGCTGCCCAGTGTTATAGTCTAGTACTGGCAGGTCTGCACAGGGAGCTGCTGCCCAGTGTTATAGTCTAGTACTGGCAGGTCTGCAGAGGGAGCTGCTGCCCAGTGTTATAGTCTAGTACTGGCAGGTCTGCAGAGGGAGCTGCTGCCCAGTGTTATAGTCTAGTACTGGCAGGTCTGCAGAGGGAGCTGCTGCCCAGTGTTATAGTCTAGTACTGGCATGTCTGCACGGGGAGCTGCTGCCCTGTGTTATAGTCTAGTACTGGCAGGTCTGCAGAGGGAGCTGCTGCCCAGTGTTATAGTCTAGTACTGGCATGTCTGCACGGGGAGCTGCTGCCCTGTGTTATAGTATAGTACTGGCAGGTCTGCACAGGGAGCTGCTGCCCAGTGTTATAGTCTAGTACTGGCAGGTCTGCACAGGGAGCTGCTGCCCAGTGCTATAGTCTAGTACTGGCAGGTCTGCACAGGGAGCTGCTGCCCAGTGTTATAGTCTAGTACTGGCAGGTCTGCAGAGGGAGCTGGTGCCCAGTGCTATACTCTAGTACTAGCATGTCTGCACGGGGAGCTGCTGCCCAGTGTTATAGTCTAGTACTGGCAGGTCTGCACGGGGAGCTGCTGCCCAGTGCTATAGTCTAGTACTGGCAGGTCTGCACGGTGAGCTGCTGCCCAGTGTTATAGTCTAGTACTGGCAGGTCTGCAGAGGGAGCTGCTGCCCAGTGTTATAGTCTAGTACTGGCATGTCTGCACGGGGAGCTGCTGCACAGTGTTATAGTCTAGTACTGGCATGTCTGCACGGGGAGCTGCTGCCCAGTGTTATAATCTAGTACTGGCAGGTCTGCACAGGGAGCTGCTGCCCAGTGTTATAGTCTAGTACTGGCAGGTCTGCAGAGGGAGCTGCTGCCCAGTGTTATAGTCTAGTACTGGCAGGTCTGCAGAGGGAGCTGCTGCCCAGTGTTATAGTCTGGTACTGGCATGTCTGCACGGGGAGCTGCTGCCCAGTGTTATAATCTAGTACTGGCAGGTCTGCACAGGGAGCTGCTGCCCAGTGTTATAGTCTAGTACTGGCAGGTCTGCAGAGGGAGCTGCTGCCCACTGTTATAGTCTAGTACTGGCAGGTCTGCAGAGGGAGCTGCTGCCCAGTGTTATAGTCTAGTACTGGCATGTCTGCACGGGGTGCTGCTGCCCAGTGTTATAGTCTAGTACTGGCATGTCTGCACGGGGAGCTGCTGCCCAGTGTTATAGTCTAGTACTGGCAGGTCTGCACAGGGAGCTGCTGCCCAGTGTTATAGTCTAGTACTGGCAGGTCTGCAGAGGGAGCTGCTGCCCAGTGTTATAGTCTAGTACTGGCATGTCTGCACGGGGTGCTGCTGCCCAGTGTTATAGTCTAGTACTGGCATGTCTGCACGGGGAGCTGCTGCCCAGTGTTATAGTCTAGTACTGGCAGGTCTGCACAGGGAGCTGCTGCCCAGTGTTATAGTCTAGTACTGGCAGGTCTGCAGAGGGAGCTGCTGCCCAGTGTTATAGTCTAGTACTGGCAGGTCTGCAGAGGGAGCTGGTGCCCAGTGTTATAGTCTAGTACTGGCAGGTCTGCACAGGAAGTTGCTGCCCAATACCCACAGTGAGGGTCCTGGGGAACTGCTCCCTGGCCCAATCAATGACCATTGCACCAAATCCTCGCTATTAAGTTCATGGATCAACAGGGATTACATGGGTGTTCCCATGCCTGAGCAGGACCATATGTCCCCCTATACCCCAGACATATATGACCCACACCTGTTCCTGGGTCCTCACTAAATACATGTCCCATTAGGAGACCCAAGTTCCATCGCACTGACGAGGCCCAATGAGGCGCATACATCTGTGGGGTTGTTTGACGGCTCGTGCAGAAGGCATGTGACCTAGCCTGAATTGCATAGAGCCTTCCTTCTTTCTGTCATGGCTTGTCAGGCTGGAGGGTTGCCCAGTCCCTTTCTAGTGATTTTATATCATTCACAACCCTCCAGTCATCACTCTTCTTAGTTCCACTCAGAACCTGGACACTTTACTGTGTGTGCCCCACACTGGCTGCCCACACGCAATTGCATGTTCTGTATGTGTGACATGGGTCCATGATACCTCTCCCTGTGTACGTGTGGGCATTTGCACATGCATGTCTGTCCCACTCTGGTTCTCTAGACCTCACTGGATGCAACTCCCACTCAGGTCTCTAACGGCTCAATGTGTGTTTGTGTCCATACAGGTCCCCGATACGTCTCTGGATGTATGTCCTACTTGTGTGCCTAGCACAAGTGTGTGTGTGTGTGTGTGTGTATACACACACCCCACCCTGGTGCCAGAGGCCTAATGAAATGTATATCCCACTCACGTCCTGGACACCTCACTGTGTAGGAGTCCAATTCTTGCTCATGACACCTACCTGAATCTGCTGTAAGTGCGCGGGGAGCACTTGACACCTCACTGTGTGCGTGTACCCCACTCTGGATCCTGAGACATCACTATGTGCATATCTGACTTAGGTCCATGTTGCACATGTGCACGGTGTGCCCCACCTTTGCTCCTGAATCCATGCTAGACATATGTTGCACTCAGGCCCCTGACAGCGGACTTCTGTTCCATTTAGATCCCTGCTAGTTCTCTGGATGTTTTTCCCACATAGATGCTGAAGACTGTCTCCCCGTTCTGATTCCTGGTACCTCGCTGAATGTATGTCCTACTCAAGTCCAGGATACGTCACACCCCTGCACCCCAGACTGGTCTTCATCCCCAGGTGCACACCACCTTCGAGCTACTGCCGCCACTCTGCATACATGTGCTCTTTGATGTCTGTGGCCGGACTGGAAGTATGCTCCCCTGCTCGCGCCTGGACATAGAAACCTCCACTACAGGAAACAGCATGCACTATTCTGCCAATCACACACCCACAGATCAGATGTATAAACTAGCTTAGAATTAAACCAGAACATGTGTGTGCTCATTTCCAAGCATCTCAGGCCCACTCTGAAACTGCCCACCAGTTGGCATCTGTGATGTTAGAAGCTACAGGTGCAGCCTTCACTCAAGAGCCTAGATGCTTTGGCTGCCAACTCTTTCCAGGGCGCTGAGTGGGTGAGAGTTTGATTGTACAGGGCAGACCCATGGTAGCAAGCACACAATACTCAACTTGATCTTCACTTGAAGTGGCCAGTGCAGGCTGAGACTGAAAACTGCTGCCACCCTGGGGCATGATGCCACCTACTTGCACCCCCTGAACACTCCACGTAAACACAGAAACAAAGGAGGTCTTTATGGGGCATCACCTTCAGCGACCATCAATTCATTTCCTTGCATGATTTAAGGGGCGCACAAAGAACTTACCTCTGCAAGAAGAATAACCCGCTTGCCGTCTGGCCAGATGACATGGTCAACCTGAGAACGGACTCGCTCCCATGTCAGCTCTGGGGTACGCAGGCTGGTCTGTAAGGCAGAGAGAAGTTTCTTAAACATACATTGCAAAAGAACTTTAGGCACATCCCAAAAGAAGAGAGACATTAATAAGCGCTCACATGAGCATTGCCACTGGTGCCTACAATAATGAGAGCTGTCACTGATACTGACATGTTATGGAGAGGTCACATAACCACTGCCACTGGTGTCTACAATAATGAGAGCTGTCACTGATACTGACATGTTATTGACAGGTCACATAACCATTGCCACTGGTGCCTACAATAATGAGAGCTGTCACTCATACTGACATGTTATTGACAGGTCACATGACCATTGCCACTGGTGCCTACAATAATGAGAGCTGTCACTGATACTGACATGTTATGGAGAGGTCAAATGACCATTGCCACTGGTGCCTACAATAATGAGAGCTGTCACTGATACTGACATGTTATTGACAGGTCACATGACCATTGCCACTGGTGCGACAGAAATAATAGCTGATACGACCATCATTGGTGCATAGACCAGAACAAGAACGCATGTTGGTATCACCATTGGTGCAAAACGCTATGAGGAGTCACCAGACGATTCTCATCGGTACTGGTCAGTACCAGTAAGGACAACGTAACAGCACATTATCTAGTGCCCATTGATGAAACCAGCCACCAGAAAATGTCCTGTCTAAATGGCACGATACAATGAGACCTCACGCGCCCATTGATGAAACCAGCCAGCGGATAATGTCCTGTCTAAATGGCACGACACTATGAGATCTCACACGCCCATTGATGAAACCAGCCAGGGGATAATGTCCTGTCTAAATGGCACGACACAGTGAGACCTCACACACCCATTGATGAAACCAGCCAGC